>NW_027249231.1:0-390348 GCF_030848795.1 Temnothorax nylanderi
GGCAATTTTTACTGACAAAAAAGTGAAAAACCCTAATTTTCTTTCTTTCGCATGTTTTAAAATGTACAAAACGATATATTCTGTCTGCGAAAGTTGTATAAATTAATTGCCTAAAATTGTATAAGTCTAATCTACTTGAATTGTCTATATCTAATTTATTTAACCTGGATTACCGAAATCGAAGCGCGTATAACACGAAATATCTTAAATTAAAAACGCGAATTGAATACTTTCTCTTCTTATTTTATATCCTTTCTTTGTAAGCTTCGTATTTTATGTTGATAATTAATAATAAATATCGCATAATTAGATGTCACTGTCACTTATCAATACATATAATAAGTTAAGTTATATTTCTATCAATTGGACAATATGTTAGTATAATATACACCATTTCGAACGTTTTCGTGTAATCAGGAATTAATGAGATATCTTGAATGTACGCAATTTAATTAATGTGAAAAATAATGTGAAAATGTACATAGATTTAAATGTTACAACGGATTTGATTCCGGGTGCATGTTGTAATTTTAATACTGAATTCTTGTAAATGTTATATACACCGGCGTTAAAAATACACGAACATTGATAAGAGCATAAAAGAATTGACGCAAGATAACAAATTGATTTATTTCTTGCCTCGGTAAGTTTATATAAATTCGTCAAGACCATTTTCCATATTACCATACTTTAATGTCTAGCTCTGTCGCGTTCTCTTCTACGATCTCGATCCCTTTCTCTCTCTCGTTCTCTCTCCCTCTCTCTATCGTCTCTTCTATGCGATCTCTGTCCCGTCCTTATCTTTGGCGACGACGAGTGAGATTTCGGCGATTTGCTGCGTTTACGTTCTCCCTGTCTCTATCTCTCTCCCTACTCTTCTCGATCTTGGCTTTTCCTTCTCGGATTTCTTCTCGGATCGGGAATGCCTCTTGTCCCTATCTCTGTGACGGTCTCTGTCTCGTTGTCGTGATCATCCGGCCTCTTGCGTGGCAGTTCTTTAATTGGTGCATCTCTTCTTCTCCTCTGACGATTCGATGCCATCATCCATATCGTCTTCCAATGCCGATATCTTCGCTTCTGCGTAACATAAGTAAACATATAACAGAAGGTTGGCTAAATAAAAGTAATATACTCAAGAAAATATATTCAAATAACGTACCTAGTTCATTATTTTCTTCTAAAACGTGTCTTTTTTTAATTCTCGGTAAAATAACGTCGCAAGACCTCTCTTCTCTGAAAAGGGTGTCGATAAATTCGTCCATGTATATGAGCTCGAATACGCCTTGCTTGTTCTGCATTCTGAGCTTTCTGCTATCGTTGAATAATGGTTCAAGGTATTTGTAACAGTCCTGGGAAGAACCAGTCAGTCTCATATACAATGCACCCAAAGCCCGAACGTACTTATACTCCTCGTTCTTTATAAATTCGACTATGATGTCTTTCTCAGGCTGTATTTGAAGCATTTTCAATATAAGACAGAGAAATGGCGTAGGCTTCACATTGCCGCCGTATACCCCTCCTATAAATATGAAAGAATAAATATAAGTGAGACTAGAGAAAAACTTCTCACTCATATATATGGGTACAAAACGTAGTACGAGCAAGAACAAGGTGATCCCTCGTGTCAAAAATAAGTCGAAATTGTAAAATAACGTTTTATTCTAGGCCTTAGAAAATCTATCAAGTACACTTGACATAATCAGTGACGATGTCAAGTGTACTTGATAGATTTTTCAAAACCGAAGCCCTATCTAAAAAAACAAAGCCTCGTACAAAAAAATTATTCTAGAAATTACCTTGTTCTCGCTTGTACTAAGATTTACATTCATCCTGTATTGTAGAGGTAATATTTTGCTTTTACTAACCTTAACTCCATTGCTTTGTCGACCAACAGTTCGGCGGTCAAAGCGAAACATTCTTCCTTCCAGTATTTAGAATCGTATATCCGGGATATGATGATCTTCTCTGACCAAATATTGCGGATTTGTCCCGCGAAATAGACCTAACATCTTTCACCCGTGCGGTTTGCCATTTTCGAATTCTATTCCGCTATTGTTCTGCTACCATCTACCATCTGCTACGAATTGCCAGCAGCCAGATTGTCACGAATCTTCAATCGGAAGTCACCAGAGGACGCCGATTCGCCGAAAATATACTTTGCGCGATCGATAAAACTTTGTTTCAAACTCATTTGTTTGATAATACGCGCACATTTCGCAGTAATTATTTAAGAAATCTATTTTATTAATATCTAACGTAATCAGAATTAAGATTTTATATATAGGTATTCTACATATAATTTTATACATAAAATTTTAGGAGAAAGATATTGATTTTTTATTAAAAAAAAAATATAATATTGATGTCTTTGAGAACATTCTCAAACTATTAGAAAAGACTGTTAACAAGATTATTATAATATACAAATTAAAAAATAATATATATAATTATTTTATTCTTTATTGATTTTATCGATATTATATTAGGCTTTTATTAATATAAAAAGAAATTATATATATGTATAATACCTTATGTATGTATACATATATAATTATACATATATAATTTTATACTATTTTAATTTTATATCTTACATTATTAATATTATTATACCATATTCACACTGACAACGCACAATTCATGTAAGTTACTTAGATACTCTAATTTTATATTTCCTTTATTTTATTTAAGTTATCACAATACAAAAGAGAAATTCTTTTTCTGCCTATAGTCTTCAGTTTCTGACTTGCGAGCACAGTGTCATGAATTGCCTGTTGAATGTATTTGTAAGAGCTTTATTCACCTGAAGAGGGTCCGAATTTGAACCGAAACGTCGTTTTATCTATTAATAAATTTGCCAGTTATGGTCATAGGAAGTTTGTTGATATTATTTTATATTCACTGGCGAAGAAAATTTCCTATCATTGTTATATACATATACATGTTTTTTAGGATATTGAACTAAATAAGAAAGAAAACCTGAGAACTTGAGTCGCCAGTGAATAATTAAAAATTAGTAAAGGTATTATGATCGATCCAACTGGCCAAATTTTATTGATCACAAAAACGCTAAGTTCGACCGCAGATTCCGGTCCTTTTCAAGCATATATACACTATTCACAAATATTAATTTGTCTGACATAATGCCCAAACTACGCCGAATCTAAAAACTAAACGACAAAAATTGAGCACTCCACAATAAATATAAATAAAAATCCATAAAAAATTATATAAACCAGAAACTTACATATTTGTGCGTCAAAATCAAAACGGTAAAATACTTGTTAAACGGCATTATTTGTTAATTGTTTGTATCAGAGGAACATGTCAAAGCCGTGCGGTGCATGGTAAAATTTAAACTGACAAACTTGACAATATATAAAAACAGACCAGTGCCGTCAATAATAAGCTAGGGCGTAGAGAGGGAAGTGGCGAAGAAAGAAAAGAAAATTATGTTTCTTTTATAATATGTTCGTAGAGAGCGTTAAGATTCTCAATGTCTTTTTGTAAATTAATGGTGTCGTCAAATTTTTTGATAAAAAACATCTCCGCTAATTCCCTCTTTCTGATCTGTCTCTCTTTATGTATTATTTCTGATAAAGTTAAGCGTGTAAAAAATCTTCCCTCCAGGGGGTGGGGGGGAGTCCACCCGGACCCTTTAGGGGCACGGGGGAGCCCTCCACTACGGGTTTTGCGCACCCGGAGTACCCGAGCACACCAGTACCGTAATCTACGGCAGCCCTATGGGTCTGTCGTGGACCGGGGAGTCCTTTTAAGGATTCGCGAGGTAAGCGGCCTCTATAAAAAGTCCGCTCGGCTGGTCGGAGCCGTGAGGGAGGAGCATAGGCTCTCCTAACCGACCTAAGGGAAGGAAAACCCTGACAGAAAACCGGGGGTCCGGCTGCCCTGCTTAGGAGTCCGTCGTTGGCTTCGGCCACCTAGACTCCAACATCACGCTTATACGGTCCGTCGCGTGTCCCTCCGCCGCGCCGCGGGACATTTCCACGCCTCGCTCGCTCGTACGGTCCGTCGCGTGTCCTCCGCCGCGCCGCGGGACATTTCCACGCCTCGCTCGCTCGTACGGTCCGTCGCGTGTCCCTCCGCCGCGCCGCGGGACATTTCCACGCCTCGCTCGCTCGTACGGTCCGTCGCGTGTCCCTCCGCCGCGCCGCGGGACATTTCCACGCCTCGCTCGCTCGTACGGTCCGTCGCGTGTCCCTCCGCCGCGCCGCGGGACATTTCCACGCCTCGCTCGCTCGTACGGTCCGTCGCGTGTCCCTCCGCCGCGCCGCGGGACATTTCCACGCCTCGCTCGCTCGTACGGTCCGTCGCGTGTCCCTCCGCCGCGCCGCGGGACATTTCCACGCCTCGCTCGCTCGTACGGTCCGTCGCGTGTCCCTCCGCCGCGCCGCGGGACATTTCCACGCCTCGCTCGCTCGTACGGTCCGTCGCGTGTCCCTCCGCCGCGCCGCGGGACATTTCCACGCCTCGCTCGCTCGTACGGTCCGTCGCGTGTCCCTCCGCCGCGCCGCGGGACATTTCCACGCCTCGCTCGCTCGTACGGTCCGTCGCGTGTCCCTCCGCCGCGCCGCGGGACATTTCCACGCCTCGCTCGCTCGTACGGTCCGTCGCGTGTCCCTCCGCCGCGCGCGGGACATTTCCACGCCTCGCTCGCTCGTACGGTCCGTCGCGTGTCCCTCCGCCGCGCCGCGGGACATTTCCACGCCTCGCTCGCTCGTACGGTCCGTCGCGTGTTCCCTCCGCCGCGCCCGCGGGACATTTCCACGCCTCGCTCGCTCGTACGTCCGTCGCGTGTCCCTCCGCCGCGCCGCGGGACATTTCCACGCCTCGCTCGCTCGTACGGTCCGTCGCGTGTCCCTCCGCCGCGCCGCGGGACATTTCCACGCCTCGCTCGCTCGTACGGTCCGTCGCGTGTCCCTCCGCCGCGCCGCGGGACATTTCCACGCCTCGCTCGCTCGCACGGTCCGTCGCGTGTCCCCTCCGCCGCGCCGCGGGACATTTCCACGCCTCGCTCGCTCGCACGGTCCGTCGCGTGTCCCTCCGCCGCGCCGCGGGACATTTCCACGCCTCGCTCGCTCGCACGGTCCGTCGCGTGTCCCTCCGCCGCGCCGCGGGACATTTCCACGCCTCGCTCGCTCGCACGGTCCGTCGCGTGTCCCTCCGCCGCGCCGCGGGACATTTCCACGCCTCGCTCGCTCGCACGGTCCGTCGCGTGTCCCTCCGCCGCGCCGCGGGACATTTCCACGCCTCGCTCGCTCGCACGGTCCGTCGCGTGTCCCTCCGCCGCGCCGCGGGACATTTCCACGCCTCGCTCGCTCGCTACGGTCCGTCGCGTGTCCCTCCGCCGCGCCGCGGGACATTTCCACGCCTCGCTCGCTCGCACGGTCCGTCGCGTGTCCCTCCGCCGCGCCGCGGGACATTTCCACGCCTCGCTCGCTCGCACGGTCCGTCGCGTGTCCCTCCGCCGCGCCGCGGGACATTTCCACGCCTCGCTCGCTCGCACGGTCCGTCGCGTGTCCCTCCGCCGCGCCGCGGGACATTTCCACGCCTCGCTCGCTCGCACGGTCCGTCGCGTGTCCCTCCGCCGCGCCGCGGGACATTTCCACGCCTCGCTCGCTCGCACGGTCCGTCGCGTGTCCCTCCGCCGCGCCGCGGGACATTTCCACGCCTCGCTCGCTCGCACGGTCCGTCGCGTGTCCCTCCGCCGCGCCGCGGGACATTTCCACGCCTCGCTCGCTCGCACGGTCCGTCGCGTGTCCCTCCGCCGCGCCGCGGGACATTTCCACGCCTCGCTCGCTCGCACGGTCCGTCGCGTGTCCCTCCGCCGCGCCGCGGGACATTTCCACGCCTCGCTCGCTCGCACGGTCCGTCGCGTGTCCCTCCGCCGCGCCGCGGGACATTTCCACGCCTCGCTCGCTCGCACGGTCCGTCGCGTGTCCCTCCGCCGCGCCGCGGGACATTTCCACGCCTCGCTCGCTCGCACGGTCCGTCGCGTGTCCCTCCGCCGCGCCGCGGGACATTTCCACGCCTCGCTCGCTCGCACGGTCCGTCGCGTGTCCCTCCGCCGCGCCGCGGGACATTTCCACGCCTCGCTCGCTCGCACGGTCCGTCGCGTGTCCCTCCGCCGCGCCGCGGGACATTTCCACGCCTCGCTCGCTCGCACGGTCCGTCGCGTGTCCCTCCGCCGCGCCGCGGGACATTTCCACGCCTCGCTCGCTCGCACGGTCCGTCGCGTGTCCCTCCGCCGCGCCGCGGGACATTTCCACGCCTCGCTCGCTCGCACGGTCCGTCGCGTGTCCCTCCGCCGCGCCGCGGGACATTTCCACGCCTCGCTCGCTCGCACGGTCCGTCGCGTGTCCCTCCGCCGCGCCGCGGGACATTTCCACGCCTCGCTCGCTCGCACGGTCCGTCGCGTGTCCCTCCGCCGCGCCGCGGGACATTTCCACGCCTCGCTCGCTCGCACGGTCCGTCGCGTGTCCCTCCGCCGCGCCGCGGGACATTTCCACGCCTCGCTCGCTCGCACGGTCCGTCGCGTGTCCCTCCGCCGCGCCGCGGGACATTTCCACGCCTCGCTCGCTCGCACGGTCCGTCGCGTGTCCCTCCGCCGCGCCGCGGGACATTTCCACGCCTCGCTCGCTCGCACGGTCCGTCGCGTGTCCCTCCGCCGCGCCGCGGGACATTTCCACGCCTCGCTCGCTCGCACGGTCCGTCGCGTGTCCCTCCGCCGCGCCGCGGGACATTTCCACGCCTCGCTCGCTCGCACGGTCCGTCGCGTGTCCCTCCGCCGCGCCGCGGGACATTTCCACGCCTCGCTCGCTCGCACGGTCCGTCGCGTGTCCCTCCGCCGCGCCGCGGGACATTTCCACGCCTCGCTCGCTCGCACGGTCCGTCGCGTGTCCCTCCGCCGCGCCGCGGGACATTTCCACGCCTCGCTCGCTCGCACGGTCCGTCGCGTGTCCCTCCGCCGCGCCGCGGGACATTTCCACGCCTCGCTCGCTCGCACGGTCCGTCGCGTGTCCCTCCGCCGCGCCGCGGGACATTTCCACGCCTCGCTCGCTCGCACGGTCCGTCGCGTGTCCCTCCGCCGCGCCGCGGGACATTTCCACGCCTCGCTCGCTCGCACGGTCCGTCGCGTGTCCCTCCGCCGCGCCGCGGGACATTTCCACGCCTCGCTCGCTCGCACGGTCCGTCGCGTGTCCCTCCGCCGCGCCGCGGGACATTTCCACGCCTCGCTCGCTCGCACGGTCCGTCGCGTGTCCCTCCGCCGCGCCGCGGGACATTTCCACGCCTCGCTCGCTCGCACGGTCCGTCGCGTGTCCCTCCGCCGCGCCGCGGGACATTTCCACGCCTCGCTCGCTCGCACGGTCCGTCGCGTGTCCCTCCGCCGCGCCGCGGGACATTTCCACGCCTCGCTCGCTCGCACGGTCCGTCGCGTGTCCCTCCGCCGCGCCGCGGGACATTTCCACGCCTCGCTCGCTCGCACGGTCCGTCGCGTGTCCCTCCGCCGCGCCGCGGGACATTTCCACGCCTCGCTCGCTCGCACGGTCCGTCGCGTGTCCCTCCGCCGCGCCGCGGGACATTTCCACGCCTCGCTCGCTCGCACGGTCCGTCGCGTGTCCCTCCGCCGCGCCGCGGGACATTTCCACGCCTCGCTCGCTCGCACGGTCCGTCGCGTGTCCCTCCGCCGCGCCGCGGGACATTTCCACGCCTCGCTCGCTCGCACGGTCCGTCGCGTGTCCCTCCGCCGCGCCGCGGGACATTTCCACGCCTCGCTCGCTCGCACGGTCCGTCGCGTGTCCCTCCGCCGCGCCGCGGGACATTTCCACGCCTCGCTCGCTCGCACGGTCCGTCGCGTGTCCCTCCGCCGCGCCGCGGGACATTTCCACGCCTCGCTCGCTCGCACGGTCCGTCGCGTGTCCCTCCGCCGCGCCGCGGGACATTTCCACGCCTCGCTCGCTCGCACGGTCCGTCGCGTGTCCCTCCGCCGCGCCGCGGGACATTTCCACGCCTCGCTCGCTCGCACGGTCCGTCGCGTGTCCCTCCGCCGCGCCGCGGGACATTTCCACGCCTCGCTCGCTCGCACGGTCCGTCGCGTGTCCCTCCGCCGCGCCGCGGGACATTTCCACGCCTCGCTCGCTCGCACGGTCCGTCGCGTGTCCCTCCGCCGCGCCGCGGGACATTTCCACGCCTCGCTCGCTCGCACGGTCCGTCGCGTGTCCCTCCGCCGCGCCGCGGGACATTTCCACGCCTCGCTCGCTCGCACGGTCCGTCGCGTGTCCCTCCGCCGCGCCGCGGGACATTTCCACGCCTCGCTCGCTCGCACGGTCCGTCGCGTGTCCCTCCGCCGCGCCGCGGGACATTTCCACGCCTCGCTCGCTCGCACGGTCCGTCGCGTGTCCCTCCGCCGCGCCGCGGGACATTTCCACGCCTCGCTCGCTCGCACGGTCCGTCGCGTGTCCCTCCGCCGCGCCGCGGGACATTTCCACGCCTCGCTCGCTCGCACGGTCCGTCGCGTGTCCCTCCGCCGCGCCGCGGGACATTTCCACGCCTCGCTCGCTCGCACGGTCCGTCGCGTGTCCCTCCGCCGCGCCGCGGGACATTTCCACGCCTCGCTCGCTCGCACGGTCCGTCGCGTGTCCCTCCGCCGCGCCGCGGGACATTTCCACGCCTCGCTCGCTCGCACGGTCCGTCGCGTGTCCCTCCGCCGCGCCGCGGGACATTTCCACGCCTCGCTCGCTCGCACGGTCCGTCGCGTGTCCCTCCGCCGCGCCGCGGGACATTTCCACGCCTCGCTCGCTCGCACGGTCCGTCGCGTGTCCCTCCGCCGCGCCGCGGGACATTTCCACGCCTCGCTCGCTCGCACGGTCCGTCGCGTGTCCCTCCGCCGCGCCGCGGGACATTTCCACGCCTCGCTCGCTCGCACGGTCCGTCGCGTGTCCCTCCGCCGCGCCGCGGGACATTTCCACGCCTCGCTCGCTCGCACGGTCCGTCGCGTGTCCCTCCGCCGCGCCGCGGGACATTTCCACGCCTCGCTCGCTCGCACGGTCCGTCGCGTGTCCCTCCGCCGCGCCGCGGGACATTTCCACGCCTCGCTCGCTCGCACGGTCCGTCGCGTGTCCCTCCGCCGCGCCGCGGGACATTTCCACGCCTCGCTCGCTCGCACGGTCCGTCGCGTGTCCCTCCGCCGCGCCGCGGGACATTTCCACGCCTCGCTCGCTCGCACGGTCCGTCGCGTGTCCCTCCGCCGCGCCGCGGGACATTTCCACGCCTCGCTCGCTCGCACGGTCCGTCGCGTGTCCCTCCGCCGCGCCGCGGGACATTTCCACGCCTCGCTCGCTCGCACGGTCCGTCGCGTGTCCCTCCGCCGCGCCGCGGGACATTTCCACGCCTCGCTCGCTCGCACGGTCCGTCGCGTGTCCCTCCGCCGCGCCGCGGGACATTTCCACGCCTCGCTCGCTCGCACGGTCCGTCGCGTGTCCCTCCGCCGCGCCGCGGGACATTTCCACGCCTCGCTCGCTCGCACGGTCCGTCGCGTGTCCCTCCGCCGCGCCGCGGGACATTTCCACGCCTCGCTCGCTCGCACGGTCCGTCGCGTGTCCCTCCGCCGCGCCGCGGGACATTTCCACGCCTCGCTCGCTCGCACGGTCCGTCGCGTGTCCCTCCGCCGCGCCGCGGGACATTTCCACGCCTCGCTCGCTCATACGGTCCGTCGCGTGTCCCTCCGCCGCGCCGCGGGACATTTCCACGCCTCGCTCGCTCATACGGTCCGTCGCGTGTCCCTCCGCCGCGCCGCGGGACATTTGCACGCCTCGCTCGCTCATACGGTCCGTCGCGTGTCCCTCCGCCGCGCCGCGGGACATTTCCACGCCTCGCTCGCTCATACGGTCCGTCGCGTGTCCCTCCGCCGCGCCGCGGGACATTTCCACGCCTCGCTCGCTCATACGGTCCGTCGCGTGTCCCTCCGCCGCGCCGCGGGACATTTCCACGCCTCGCTCGCTCATACGGTCCGTCGCGTGTCCCTCCGCCGCGCCGCGGGACATTTCCACGCCTCGCTCGCTCATACGGTCCGTCGCGTGTCCCTCCGCCGCGCCGCGGGACATTTCCACGCCTCGCTCGCTCATACGGTCCGTCGCGTGTCCCTCCGCCGCGCCGCGGGACATTTGCACGCCTCGCTCGCTCATACGGTCCGTCGCGTGTCCCTCCGCCGCGCCGCGGGACATTTACACGCCTCGCTCGCTCATACGGTCCGTCGCGTGTCCCTCCGCCGCGCCGCGGGACATTTACACGCCTCGCTCGCTCATACGGTCCGTCGCGTGTCCCTCCGCCGCGCCGCGGGACATTTACACGCCTCGCTCGCTCATACGGTCCGTCGCGTGTCCCTCCTCCGCGCCGCGAGACATCACGCTCATAAAGTTAAGCGTATAAAAAATCTTGTCTGCAAAAGACATCATCAAGGGAATAATTTGTAATTCTTTTCAGCAATTACATTTCCATTAAGCGAGAAAAGTCAAGAAACATTTCGACTATATTGCAACAACGTCGTAAAATTAATGCAATATAGCTGAAATGGCTTCTTGATTTATCTTGCTTAATGGCAATGAAATCACACTGCATTGCCACGAGTCTCAATGTGGCTCGAGACTCCTAGCTGACCCGGAGATGGAAGTGGATTTTGTGGCCTGAAGCGCTTAAAAGAAAGTGGTGAGTGTAATTCATTTTCACGTACTATGTCACTTATGTCATAAAATTTTCTATCTCTTCTGTCTTTACTTAATCGAATCGTTCATTTGAATGTTTCAGAAAATAACGACGCAGAAGGTGACATCGGAGCAGCGAGGGAATCCTGCGTAGCTGACATTCCGAGCAGCCTGAGAGGAGGAGGAGGCCTAGGATAGGCATCGGGCATCGGCGTACCAACACTTCTGGTAAATGTTACTTTTTATTTTTTCTAAAGATATTATAGAATCTCTCTTTTCGTTTGTGCTTATTCAGTTGCTACATTAAACCGTGTTTCGGAATTCAAATTAGTAAAAAGAAATATTTTGAAAAATTTGATTCAAGTTTTGATTCTAATGTAGAGACCTTTTTCGAAGAAGTAATTTAAAATATAATATTAATCTGAATAACGAATAAGATGTTCGATGCGCGTGACAATTATTTAATCGATTCGATTATTTTTATGTTACAGAAAATATCCACGCGGGAAGGAGCAACGTTGCTTCGCATCGAGGGAACACGAGGGACATCCCGAGCAGCCTTAGAGGAGGTGGAGGCCTGGAAGAGGCATAAGGCGCCGGCGGAACAACATGCGGTAAATATAATTGGTTTATACATATTGTGTCTTTCGCGGAAAGTTTAACCAATCGGTTTTTCAATCGAATAGTAAAGATAGTCAGAGAGTAGAAATTAAAAAAGAGTTTAATTTTTTAAATTCTATTTTGAATTCTTGTGTTCAGTAAATAGAGTATACTTTCAAGAAGTTAAACGTGTTTTTTTATTAAATTTATTTAATTAAAAGAAATATAGAATTCCGTGTTTTACCTTCGGTAATTATTTTTCGAAATACAGACTGTCTCTTTTCTTCCCTGCTCTAATAATATTCAGGACGTTAAACTTTGCGAAATTGACGAAACTATACAGCTATTTGTTTGTTTCCCTCTCTAATAGGTTTAAAAAAGCCAACGCCGATTCAGCAGAATTGCATTCCTCAAATACTGACGGGCAAAGATTGCATAGGCTGCGCCAAGACCGGTAGTGACAAAACTCTAGCATTTGCCCTGCCTGTTTTGCAAAAATTATGCGAGGATCCATATGGTATATTTGCTCTTGTGTTAACGCCAGCGAGGGAACTAGCTTTTCAGGTGATAAATTTTACTTTCTTATTGTCGTTACTTGCAATATAAATTGTTTTATATTTGTGAGATTTGTCAGATCATCTAATAAGTAACGTAGTAATTTTACATACTTAAAAATAATAGAGAATAATTTTGATTGTGTACTGCATTGTACATGTATGGTATCGTAAGCAAAGGATAGAAAATTTACTAGAAAGATGGAAAGGAAGAGAGAAAGAAATAACAAATATCTAATTTATCAGAACTTTTAGTAGTTCTATTATGTTTATTTAAATTAATTGTATTACTCTTGGAACGATCTGATATTTGTACAAAACAGCCATGCTTGCGGTTAATTATAATAAATCTTATTATATTTAATGGAATTATTTTAGATTGCTGATCAGTTTGCTGCTATTGGCAAGGCTATCAACCTGAAAAAATGTGTGATTGTTGGCGGCATGGATATGGTGGCACAAGGATTGGAATTGTCGAAACAGCCACATATAGTTGTAGCTACACCTGGTCGACTAGCAGATCATTTGGACAGTTGCGATACGTTCTCCCTGCAGAAGATCAAATTTTTAGTGTTGGACGAGGCTGATAGACTGCTCGGTGGCCATTTTGATGAACAACTTAAGAAAATGTTTGCTGCATTACCCAAGCAGAAACAAGTATTGTTCTTTAGCGCTACAATGACAGACGCTCTTGACAAAATGCAGCAAATAGCTTCTGATAAGGTATATCTCGATAAAACAACTGTATGTTATGTTACATTACGGCTAGCAGGGTAATTATTCAGTTTACACTCCTCACCTCCGATTTTGATGAACTTAGGCTTAATCGACGCGTTTTTGTACGAAACAAAAGAATCTGGCAGAAAAAAGTGTCGCTCTGCCCCGCGACGCAAGATATTAAACGTTAAATTTGACAGGAATCAGGTTATGATTCCTGTCATACCGACGCCATGTAGCAACACTGAACATTCCCTGCGGCCACATACGCATGCTCAGTGGCCGCACGCGCATGCAAAACTGCGCCAATTTTAAATATGATGACTGGTCAATCATGCGGAATAATCAAGCGTCTTAATTCAAGCAGTTAGGTATCACGCTGGGAGTTTGTTTAGTTTTATTATGCGGGGGAAGGGGTTCCGCCGCAGGCTACTTCTATGTAAAAATCACAACTTCTATAAAGCAGGGCATATACACACGTGTGTGTGCCCTGCTTTAACGAAAATTACAATTTCTATAAAGCAGGGCATACACACATGTGTGTGTGCCCTGCTTTAACGATAATCACAACTTCTATAAAGCAGGGCATACACACGTGTGTGTGTGTGTGTGTGTGTGTGTGTGTGCCCAGTGAATGCGTGGGCGGGGAAATTTTGCTCCCCTCCCCATGCATGTACTTTATAATTTTGTTTTACAACTTAGCATGTACTTTAAGTTGTAAAGCGAGTTCCACACTTTCAACCACGGATGGTGCGGGGGGGGCCGAAGGCCCTTAGCATGTACTTTAAGTTGTAAAGCGCGTCATGAACCCATGTGGCACCTCGTTTCGCGTGGACACACACACAGACAAGGCGGTGCGAGGGGGGCCTTCGCCCCCCCCGCACCCCCCCGTGGTTGAAAGCATGGAACTCGCTTTACAACTTAAAGTACATGCTAAGTTGTAAAGCAAAATTATAAAGTACATGCATGGAAAGGGGGGTGCAGGGGAGCAAAATTTCCCCGCCCACGCATGTACTGGGCACACACACACACACGTGTGTATGCCCTGCTTTATAGAAGTTGTGATTTTCGTTAAAGCAGGGCACACACACATGTATATGCCCTGCTTTATAGAAGTTGTGATTTTTACATAAAAGTAGCCTGCGGCAGAAACCCTTCCCCCGCATAATAAAACTAAACAAACTCCCAGCGTGATACCTAACTGCTTGAATCAAGACGCTTGGTTATTCCGCACGATTGACCAGTCAATAGTCATCATATTTAAAATTGGCGCACTTTTGCATGCGCGTGCGGCCACTGACCATGCGCGTGCGGCCACTGAGCATGCGTATGTGGCCGCAGGGCATGTTCAGTGTTGCTACATCTCGTCGGTATGACGGGAATCATAACCTGATTCCTGTCAACTTTAACTGTTAATATCTCGCTTCGCGTGGCAGAGCGACACTTTTTTCTGCCAGATTCGGTCGTTTTGAGCAAAAACGCGTCGATTAAGCCTAAGTTCATCAAAATCGGAGGTGAGGGGTGTAAACTGAATAATTACCAAATGTTACATCGCTCATAATAATAGCGTGCCAATAAAATTAATCTGTGCATTACGTCCACAAATTGGACATTGGAGGTAAAAAAAAAAGAACGATAAAACGGTACAAGAAGTTCAGCAGTTTATATATGAACACAAGGGCCTGTTTTCTATTGCTGAACTGGCAGAACTGGCTGCATTAGTTCGGAGTTTCTTTTTTACTCCAATGCGTGAAACGGAACGGACCCATAGAATGATGCAATAGTGCTAATAGCGCGCTCCCCGAACGCAGCCTATAAACTTTCTTCATTCCGAATGAAACAGAGATATATAATTGGCTGCTGGAAAGAAAAAGGGAGAAGACGGAAAGTACAAAAAATTCATCCACAAAAAAAAAACAATAAACACGTTAATTCCAAAGTCTCATATAAACCGGTCTTAAAGGGGCGAAAAAAAAACGACATGCAGTCCTGCAGTGAAAGTTTCCTCCCATCCCGTGTACTGTCACGTCCAACAGCTGATATCAGTACTGGTACAGTACCGTACAGTACCAACCCACAACCCATACCTGCCCTGCCTGGCCCTGCCTGCCGGATGTTAGTCACAGTAAAAAGATCATACGTTCAATCATGCCGCCCTACAAATCGCCCGCGGTACGTTCACGGAAGTGTTTAACGGGGGAAACGTTATTACAGATAATATGATATGACGAAAGAGTGGCGTCAGTCGCTGGCAGTTAAACAGAGGTTCGTAGAGCGACTCCCGCATAGGTTATGCGAGCCACCTTATCTGTCAGGCCACGTACAGTGAGATGGATAAGCACATGTATCTATGGAGGGGCGCCGACAAATTGTCCTACGCGTTCGGCGACAAGCCGAACGGCGTCATATGCAAGCTCGTCACCGTCAGGGATCACGTTTTCGCCGCGACCACGACCAACAACCTCTACCACGGGGAGGTGTCGCTCCGCGAGGGCGCATGTCCCGCGCTCCTTTTCAAACGGGCCCAGTTCGACGTCGTCGACCTGGCGTCCAATTCCGAGCACCTGTTCGTCGTCAACACCAGCGGGCATGTTTTGAAAGTAAATCCTCAAGACATGAGTGTTGTAGATTCGATCGTTCTCAAGGAGGAAGTAAAATATTGTAGCCATGGGTATGTACGCCGAAAGATATGTTATTCCACAATTAAAATTTGTATAAACCCATTCTTATATTCCGACTGTTGTCTTATCTTTATTTTTATTCTTTAAAAAAATTTTCTTTTTTTATTATTTAATTTTGTCTTATTTATAATAGGTATATGTCAAATTTATTTTTATATATTTCTCTATTAAATATATAAAACATACAAGATATTTTTATATACCACTATTATTTATCATATATATATATATATATATATAAGACTTATTCTTAGCTGAATATGGAATTAATAAGGCTGTTTGAGTATTTTATTATGTTATGTTTATCAATAAGCATCAGTAATATATCTGATTATAGAAAAGACGTTCTGTTTTATTTGCAGATATAAAGAAGAAAATGAGATAGTAAAGGTGAAATTTATAGCGGTTAGCGATCAAGCAACATTATTCGTTACGGACAATGGGCAGTTATGGGCTAGCGGCAATCAACCGCAGATAGACATAAGTAGTACAGAACCAAAGAAAGTTAAATTTTTTGAAGGGAGGACAGTGTCTGAGATTGCTTGTGGTTCTAATTTTAATGTGGCCGCTGTGAGAAAAAGCACTAAACTTATGAAAGATGAAACGGATAGTGAAAACGAGTTAGAGGAGGAGATCTTTGTTAATTCCTGTCCACAATGTCTTAATAACGTTATGTTAAGTCCTGGAAGTGTAACCTCGTCAGACACGTGTCTCACTGGCCTTCACGCGCAGCAGTTTAGCGAAGATCGTTCGACAAATTCCATCAGTGCTCTGTCCACTGCCAGTAAAGAGCACATTCCTCTGCCAGAACTGGAGAAAAAGGAACAACCGTCTGACGTCGTTGAAAATGGCGAGAAATGTCTGAATAATTTAACAGATTCCGACAAAGACGAGAAGAGAAATGTTATATTTATAAACACGGAAACTGCTCGTCAATTTCTAACCAGACAACTATCTTGGGTTTCGTCTTATGGAAGCGCCAAGGAAGACATACCCATGGAAAGTGTCGATCGGTCAACAAGACTGATAAAGCAAAATGTCTCGAATATGGCGAACTTAGTTTACGAAGGAGTTAAAAATGTAGGAGGTAAAGTTGTAACTTTATCTAGACATATGAGCGGTAGTTCTGATATTAATGAATGTAAAGCTGATAGCAACGAAAACTTAGAAGAGCATGGAGATACTTATATAAAACCTACTGCAACCAGTTTGGCACTGAGCTTACGTTGCGAAGAATTTCCTTGGTCATCGAGCACTGGCTCTTCTGAACACGAGTTATCCCAACATGGCTTGAATGAAAGGATCAATACGTTATCCCGTACCGGCAGCAACATATTGGCGACGGAACTCTGGACGTGGGGTGATATACAATACGGGCAATTGGGAACGGGAGATATTATTAAACGACCAAGGCCGGTACAAGTAACGAAGCTTTGTCACACTGGTATCAGAAAGATATCTTGCGGTGCCTTCCACGTGCTTGCTTTAACACTGGACGGCAGAGTATTTGCGTGGGGTCGGAACAATTTTAAGCAGGTCGCTTTGCACACTACGGTAGATCAAAGCGCTCCTCAGTTGTTCACCACAAAATTATCTTCCAATGAGAGAGCTATCGATATGGCAGCTGGCAATTTCCATAGTTTAGTAATGATGCATCATGGTTTATATTTTATGGGACAATCGAGGTAACTAATTGAAATAGAAATCGCCTTTCTTGATTAATGATTTTATTTCTATTTACTTATAAATACATTACGATTTCAGCAAAGTTGGCGATATGTTTCAACTTGACATACAAAGCAAGGATGAATCAAATAGTCCAAGAGAGATTTTCAGTTCTGGGCAATACAGTTGTTGTTCTGTGATAAACGAACCGGCAATAAATGTGTCAGAAGATTTGATAAACGATCAGATTTTCCTGGAAGAAATGTTGACTGTCTATCAGAATCTCATCAAGCCGTTTCAAAAGAAAAGCGGTGTGACTCATGAAGCCAATGTATATGAAACACTATGCCGTTGTTATGCAGAGTTGATGCACCTTAGCGTTTTAAATGTCATAAGTCTGTGGGATTATTTTAATCATATTGGAGAAGCGTATGAAGTCACAATTGTTGCCAATATAGAGGAATATACTACAGTATATAAATACTATTTGAATGCTATTTGCGATGTTATATCTCTCGGTGGTTTTATGCATATTGCAAAACTCATTGAAGTGCCACAAGTAGTATCAAATTTATTTGTACATAATTTAAAAAGTAGTGATGTAAAAAAACATAGTAATGAAATTGTTATAACAATGGCATTACAGCATCCTTTATGTAAATTAAACAGGTAGGTTTATATGCAAGTCTTACAAACAATTATTTATTATTATATATTTTATATTTATATTTATTATATCATAATAATATAACACTAACTTTGAATAGGGTGATGTATATATATTTTTTTATTATAGATACAAGAATATGATTCATAGTTTAATAAAAAGTAATGGCACAAAGATGGGTGTTGAGCGATTACAAGAAGCTCTTATAAAATGGGAGCAAGTACACGATGAACAAGATAAACGTCAAAAAGAGGCGGAAGCTACGAAATTATTTTGGGAAAATTCTGGGAAGCTAGGAGAATCACTGAGATCTCCCAATAGAAGGCTCATTCGAGAATCAAGAGCACACCCGCTATCGATACTTAATTCTGGTAGATTTTCATCGCATTGGTTTGTTTTACTAACGGATATTTTCATACATGTTACTGGCAATACACATACAATCCATCCGCTTCGAACATTATGGGTAGAACTTCTACCTGACTCCGAAAATGTGCAGGTATGCAAAATTAATAACTTGATCTATTATATTATATTTTATAATAATGAAAACTGATATAATAGCATAAATGTATCTATAAATAAATTTATAACATTTTTTAGAATGCTATATCGGTTGCTACACCAGAGGATAATTTCGTATTATACACTCCTACTCCTTCCGAGCGAAATGAGTGGTTGCATGCCCTGCAAAATACTATAAAATGCAGTTTGCAAAGAGTGATCGGAAATGTGCCTCCATTAGCACGCTCAAGCTCATTTACTTTCACAAAACATAATGTTTTTAAGGATGCAAAATATACTGGTTTGTAGAATTGTATTAAAATATATTTTACTGAGAAGCATTATGTATAAAAAAATATTTGCACTAAGTTATGTCACAACTTTATAGGACGATGGTTGAACGGTAAACCACATGGTTCTGGGAAATTGGAATGGTCAGATGGTCGTACATATGTAGGCCAATTTCATAAAGGTGTTATTCATGGTACTGGAAAAATGGAAATTCCAATGCAAGGTGTATATGAAGGCCAGTGGAAAGATGGTCAGCAAAATGGATATGGAACAATGAAGTGAGATTTATTTCTTCCATAAAAATATATTCTATAAAATGTATTCATGTTATTATTAGAATTTATTAAAAATAATGAACATGAAACAATCAATGTGTGTACTTGCATGGAAACTTGTTTCTATAGCATCCTCAACTTACAAATTATTTACAGAAAATTAATATGTAAGAATATCTTTTAGGTACATTAATGGAGATTTTTATGAAGGATACTTTAAAGATGGATTACCTCATGGCCATGGTGTCAAAAAAGAAGGCCACTTTATGGCGTCAATTGCATCTGTTTACATTGGAGAATGGGCTGCTGGCGTTAAACAAGGTTACGGAATAATGGACGATATAATGACAGGTAAATATATACATTTATTACGTTAACAGTAAACTACAAATAAAAAACTCTAGAAATAAAATATAACAGTAATCTTATATAATTTTTGGTTAATGTCAAAATTACACATATATTATTAATAATTCAATGATGTTATAGGTGAAAAATATCTTGGGTCATGGAGCAATGGCATGAAACAGGGTAATGGTTTGATCGTGACACTTGATGGCATTTATTATGAAGGTGTTTTTACGCAAGATGTTTTAACGGTGATTATACAGTTAAATATTTTTTTTTATTAAATATTTTTTAAGATAGATTATTGATTTTGACATTATCCATTAAAGGGTCATGGAGTAATGGTATTTGAGGACGGCACCCATTATGAAGGTGAATTTAAGTCTGCTGGAATATTTTGTGGAAAAGGTACATTAACATTTCGAAGTGGTGATAGATTAGAAGGCAACATGAATGGTGCATGGAATGAAGGTGTGAAAGTTATTGCTACATTGCACATGAATAAAGCTAGTGGAACTGCGCAACTTAATTCAAAACCAGCGTAAGTATCATTTGTATCATTACAATATTAAATGTTAATATTGTATAAAAATTGTTCTATTAAAGTAACAAATAGCAAATTAACTATTAGTTAACTAATAACAATAGTTTTACATTATTCTCATTACTCTTGTTAGGTCTTTTGGAAAACTATGTGTATCTCCAGATCAAAAGTGGAAAGCGATATTTAGGCAATGCCATCAACAACTTGGTGTACCTGAACCAGTCACCAAAAATTCTAGTTACAATGAAAAATCTGTAGAAACGCAAAAAGTATGGCAAAATGTTGCTAGTATAATAACAAAATCTCATCAAAAAACGTTGCAACGAAAAAAGCTGTCTGCTAATACTTCAAATACAAAAGAAAAAAATAGCGAAACTATCGATCAGCTGGATAAGATACCAGGTTTTGGACGAGATAAACTCACTAATCAGACTTACAATGAAGTTCATAAGTATTTAGTGAAAGCTTTCGAAAGCCCACATCATCCATTGGGCGCTCTTTTGACAGAAGTAGCTGCAGTATATACAGCTACTTATGGTGGAGTAAGAGTACATCCGTTATTACTCAGCCATGCAGTGTCAGAACTTCACAGTATTACAACAAGAATATATGAGATTGTGCTTCTTTTATTCCCAGCTCTACCACGTTGTGGCAAAGAATATGTCCTTGAAACTGATGGTGAAGAAGAGTACGTATTATGAAATCTATAAAAATTATATCTAAGATTTTCAAATCAGTAACGCATTCTGATTCAGAAATATTTATTTTTAGGCAAGTCATAAGCGCTGCCGCGATACTTCATCCAATATTACTGCCACGTGTACATTCAGCACTTTTTGTATTATACGCCTTACATAATAAAAAGGAGGATGATGCATATTGGGAAAGATTGATGAAATGGAATAAGCAGCCTGACATAACTCTGATGGCCTTCCTTGAAATTGATCAGTAAGTAGTAAATTTATATATAAATAGTAAATTTACAGCAATAGAAAAAAATTACTCTTTATATATAGAGATATACTTCTTCATTATAATATTGTAATATTTATATTTGTATATTTAACTTTTATAATTTTTTGCATTCTCTTACAAAATTGCAGGAAATTCTGGAAAACTACGAATGTAATGAGCATTTCAGACAATTTATTACCATACCAGCACGAATCATATTTCAGTGAGGCTATAGAAACTTTACAGCAACTTAAAACAACTTTTTCGCCTTTAGAAAAACTGTTAGTGGTCAGAAATACATTCGAACAAATGACACAAGTAAGAATAGACAATAATGTTTGTATTGCTACTCATATAAGCGCATCTAAATACATTATTTATATTAATGCATTTTTCTACGTTTAACAATAGGCAGTACAAAAACAACTAGGATCTACATATTTATGGACGATGGACGAACTATTTCCAGTGTTTAGTTTTGTTGTAGTGCGTGCTAGTGTGTTACAATTAGGAAGTGAAATACATTTTATTGAGGACTTTATGGAGCCATACTTACAAAATGGAGAACTTGGCATTATGTTCACTACTCTTAAGGTCAGATATAACAGATAAAATAGAAAATAAGAACTATTTAATAAATTAATTTAATGAAATTAATTAATTTTATTATAGGCATGTTATTACCAGATATTACAAGAAAAAACAAACATGGGCGATTAAAAGCTATTTTCCCACAAATGGGAACATAACAATTTATGGTACAATGAAATGATCAATATATATATATATATATATATATATATATATATATATATATGAATAAGACATATATAGGTGAGGATAAGATTGCACTCGTAAAACACACAACAAGATAAAAATAGATATATGAAAAGTATGTATTTGTATTATAATAAAAAAAGTGATAATTTGCATTTAGGATACATAATGTAGGCTTTAGTATCCTGATTATGTAAAGCCAAAATCAGACGCGAAATGGCATAACATATCAGTTCACTTTGTCATTATAAAATGTATATAAGTTTACTATTGAAAGATAATTATCATTAGTTAATTCAATGTTCTATAAATAACGCTTGCATAAACATAAAAACCGAATTTCAGTACTTCCAGTTATTTGTTACCTAAGGATACATGCATTTAAAAGCTATAGAAATGCATAGCTCAATATTGTGATAAGAAAAAGGTTACCTTTATTTATATATTGTACATTATATCTTCTCTACATTACATGTTAGCTCATAAAAACGCTTAGAAAGCTATTTAAAATTTACATATGATTGCTTATCATTATTAACTTCCTAATTTGTAAATATATCACTTTTAATAGAGATTCTCTTTTATACAATTTGCAACATGCATATTCATTTTAATATTGCTTTACGGTTTTATTTAATATAATTAAAAAATGAATATATACCATATAATTAAAAAATGATATATACCATAATACTATAACTATTGTAATACAAATGAATACAAATGAAAAAAGAGAGGAAATAATCCTCATTCACAAACTCAACAAATTGTTTCTATTATAATTCATATAAAGAGTATATTTCTACTCTGTAATTTGCAAGAGTATGTACTAGATATCTGTTAACAAATTTCATATATAATCCATTGAAATATATGTATGTATAGTATTGTAAGAGACATAATAGTACATATATATTTAAATTAATTAATAATATATAATTAATACATATTTATTAATTAAAATTTAAATTATAGATATGTAAAAGATTTTTACAATAATTTTAAGAACTTGTTTTAGTTACTTTAAACTATTTCAGAACGCGCGTAGTATGTCACAATTATGTCGTATTAAAAAAGTTAAATTTACAGTTTTACTTATAAATATTATTTAACTGTGTTATGTTTCAATTGTCTCTTACTTTACTTTTATTATATTTATATGTGATATTAGTTAAACAAAACATTTCCTAATAACTAGCATGTACCTGAAACATATTTTTTATATTAATCCAAAAGAGCTCGCTTATCACTCGATATGTACATTTATCATAAATTCGTAATTTTATCTATTTTTATCAAAGAATCACACACAATACAATTGTTTTTTTAATTACAAAAGACAGAAAGTGATTATAAAATATTTCATCAAGCTTTTATTAATGTAGATTATAATACACCTACTTCTTTCCAAGATTAATCGTGTGGGCTCTATCGGATTAATATATCACAAATGTACAATAATTATTTCCAATGCGCTGTACACATTTTGTAATACATTTGTCGAAGTCAAAATTAAGAAATCAAATTGTTAGCATCAAATAACATAAGAGATCAAATATCACATTCTCGTTTGAACGCGCATTCAGTTCAAATATGGATTAAAGACTATTGTATTAGTCACAGTTTATAGAAGAAATTACATTCCAATGTGTAGTGTTCTAAATATCCAAAAGTTGTACACGAAAATAGATATTTATTTACATAATAATATTCGAAGAAAATGTATAAGTAATAAAACATTAGTCTTGTATACTATATTGATATTACTTGCAGCAAGGGAGATTATTGAATCGATATATATTGGAGATATATACTTTTTATCATAAAAGCGGAAGCGTGAAGCGATTAGTTTACCATCAAAAGCCGATCAAATTAGGGAGAAGTTTGTAACAGAATGATAGGTATATTAAATGAGTCGCATTTTCTAAATGATGTAACATGTATGGAGGAACTATTGGCGATTATTTTGTATTACTAAAAACAGTACACTATTTAAAAAAAATGCTATTATTGATAGTAATTTGTACTATTAAAAATAAAAAGGGGGTTACGCATATATAAAACGACACAATGAAATCTATGCGTGCGTATCAATTTAGATAATTATATTATACATCCGATTTACTTTTGTACTGTCTTTTTTCGACAATATGAAATTCTTCGAATAGTATAAAATATATTATAAGTTTTTAAACAATTTTGACAATGTTTCATTGTTTGTAATGTGAAATAAGAATAGATTATCAGACTTGATACACAATCGACCGATTATGTTAATGTTAACAATTGTTTATTCATCGTCATTGTAAACAAATAAAATGTTCAAATACATGAAAATATATGTTTTTTTCTATCATTAAAAAAAGACTACTCCACTCCTCTTGTGAGCTTTAAATTTTAAATTCTCATGTGCCTTCAGCACATGCGCGGTCACGTGGGAATCGTGAAGTGGCGGGCGAACGTAGAGAAAAAACAATCGTGAGTAGGGTGGAGTAGGGATGGAATGGGCAAAATGAAAATCCGATTGTTGCGCCGAGTGATACACTCTTACTCATAAATGTCAAAAGCGTCATAATTAAAATAAGTAATAAAACGTTTATAAACGAGCTTTCTGGTGTGCGAAGTCCTTGGAACGGACGGAATAACGGACGTTTGGAATTTACGTCGCAAGTAGACATAACCTGTAAACTGATGTAAACTAACCCCCTTAAACTTGGGCACCTATTGAAATTTGTACACAGGAATTTTCTGTACAGCGAGAAACGTCGCTTCGCTGCTTCTGGGAAACGTATGTAATATTTAAGCATTGTATGGATATTTTAAAAACATCTTTGTATCTTAGAGTATGTGACAATTGTTATATCTTGGAATATATGACTAGAATATATGTTGTATCTTAGATCTTAAAATACGTGACAATTACTTGATTTATGTCGCAAATAAAACTTCTAATGACGCATATTTTTAATGCAGATTTTTGTCCTTGGTAAAAAGTTCACTCATATACAGAAACCATGTCAAAACGCAAGTTTGATGAAATGGAAGATATATCTAATAAGCAACCGCTTAAGAACTCGCTGGACTCTGACGAAGATGATGACGAAGTAAATGAGGATACCTATAACATTATGAATGAAGATGAACTTGAAGGTATCTAGATTTGGATGTGTAACATTATGCAGATAAATCAATATGTTTATCGTTATCATTTTTATTGTTGTCAAATTCTTATTTTGTACAGTATTTGATATAATTAATAGCTTAATTATATTTGTATAGCAGGTACAGAAGATGGACCCTCGGCACCAGAAACAAACGTAGGTTTTACGGCATTTAATATGAAAGAGGAACTGGAAGAAGGTCACTTTGATAAAGAAGGTCATTACCTTTGGAAAAAAGAGAAGCAGATAAGGGACAATTGGTTGGACAATATTGACTGGGTCCAGGTCAGTAAAATAAGTGAATATAACGTAAAATTTGCTCCTGAGAATTAACCGATCCATATATGTAAAAATATAAAATTCTCCCTTTGTAGACATTTTGTACTTCCAAGGATTATGTTATACTCCAAACTTGTAAAACAAAATATTTACCATTTTTTTTATTACGTAATAAATTCCGAGTGTTTAAAAAATATTACTATTTATTTTTATAGATCAAACCTGGTTCTACTAATGTGAAAAAGAGTACCAAGTCGAGCGAAAGTCCTGGTTTGGCAGACAGCGATAGTGACGATGAAGGAGATATTATGTTCGATCCTATTCCGTTGTATAAACAAATTTTAGAGTATCTTAAACCCGGTGAAACCGTTTCAAAAACGTTATGCAGACTTGGTAAACACAATTACTAATAGAGCATGTGTTGAAATTATCGGAAGTTAATACCGGTTGTCCCAATTCAGGTAAAGGGAAAAAGAAATTGACCACAGCTGAAAGATGGAAAAAGAAAAAGGAATCTAAAACGCAGGAAGAAGAAGAAGATCCAAATTCTGTTAACATAACAAAGTTAACAGAACTGGCAAATGAATTATTAACACGCACTGGTAATATGGACATATATCAAGAAAGTTACGAACAAATAAAAAAGAAGGTAAAAAACTATATAATATTTATATACATGGTATATATTATCTTTGTTATAAGAAATTATATTTCGTAGATTGAACAAGCAGATAAACATGCACACCCTTCGAAACAAGAAGCAGAGCTAGATATGTATGCTGACGATTTTGATGAAAAGGAAAAGGCGAAATTGGACGACGGCGATAGTGGTATGCGTTACTATTATTACTTTTTTCTCTTGCATAGAAATTTTTGTTATATATTGTGGGTACGTGTACATTATGCATATATACATACCGTAGGAAAAACAGCGGAAGCAAGCAATGCGGAAAAAACTACATCTCTGGAGGAAAACGTAACGTGGGATCTGAAATGGTCGCAAGATGAAAATGCAGAAGTACACGGGCCTCATACTAGTCAGCAAATGCATGCCTGGGCAAAAGAGGGATATTTCAAAAAGGGTGCCTGGGTTAGAAGAACCGGACAGCAGAATCAATTTTATAGTGCTGCTAGAGTAGACTTTGAACTTTATCTGTGACATTTCTATCCGATACATATAAAAATGTGAAAATAAACAGATATAAAAATTGTTATATCTGAATATTTGTCAAATCACGAAACTTTTATGAAAGTGAAATATATTATACTCAATGTATGTAAAGTTTTTACACGAGAAAATAGATTGTTGAGCATTATGAAAACTGTGTATAAATTTAAAATATCACAGTATAAGAACGCGATATATAAATGGCTCAAATTATATTATGTGTCAACAATTTTAATGTAATGATTTTAATTTTTTTTTACTTTTTTTTAAATTTTGTTTTATACAATTTTGGATTGTTTTATACTTGCAAGGAGAGATCCAGAACTCTCCAAAGAAAGCAGAAATATTTCAGAGGTAATGAGTTTGTAAGAAATTTTGTAACTGATAAATATTTATGTAATTTAGAATTTTAGACAAACATTAATTCCCAATTTATAAATAATTTACTTATTAAGCTAATTATGATTAATCTTGTTTATAAATATAATAAGATACTAAAAAGTTCTGTGTTTATATGCTATAAAATTATAAATTGATTTAGAAATGATCATTATTTCGTAATTTTATAAAAGTTTAATTTGGAAGTACACTATAGCAGTATTCAGATAATTTCATTTATTCATCAAATGCGATGTCTAATATAATGTTTAACCATCAATCGTTATTTTTTGCGTGCAAAGGATGCTTACGTTGTCACACGTGCATTTTGATGGGTTATTAAAAACCATTTGTTACTTAAATCAAGACGGAACTAAGCTCATACTTCAGAGACTTCTTGCGCATTCCTACGGGAGTGGGGTTGTTGAAATTTATGGTCCGCGGAGCGTGGTATTTTTAAATAGAATTTTATATCCCTAAAATAAATCTATTTGTATCGTACGATATAGTCATACATCTTTATTTATTTAGTGAAGCAAAAATCTCTTTCCCTTGATTCTTATGTTTACTTTGTACGTTCCAGATGGGAAATGCTTTCTTAGGGCGAAAAGTAAAATATCTCACCAGAAAAAAAGTATAAGATAAGACCTGGAAATATTCGTATTTATTTATTATGAAAAATAACTCACCCTTTTTTGTCATTATATATGTAGGCACATCTAATATATAGATGATGCAATAGTGTTCTTGCATGGAGTTAAATGAAAGGGGGAAGTTACATACATTTTGATTAACACACAGACCACAAGGATTGTGCAAGAAAACTATAAACTATAAGAAGGAAAGGGGGAGGGTATGAAAGTATATCTAAATAATAAAAGACAAGCAATATCGTATTAGTACAATAATAAATCACTATTTGAAACTATAAGCCTTTGTTGCATATGTATAGACAATTGGCACGTTTTTTTACTGAATATAATTTTATTAAACGTTTTGAACATTTTTTTCTTAGCAATGTACGAAATTTTGTATACGTAATTACTTAAAATATTACTTTAAGTATTTCGTGTTCACGCAAAAATCAGACACGAACATCTGAGAGTACACGTGTGCATGCATATATATATACATATATATATGTATACGTAGATTTGTATATGTTGTACACACAGGAGAATTGTTCCCAATTTTGCGTTCGTGGTCCACCGAGACTCTTTGATTAATCTCGAGTCGATTTTTTTCCCAATAAAAATTATATTAAACATCATTTGCGCATATAATTTTTCAACGTTCAATATTAAACAACTTGCTACGTTAAGGTAACTTTTAATTAAAGTTCCGTTTAAGTAAAGTTCACTTGAAATGTACTGGAGCGTGAGATTTTAACACGTATACTATACTAGCGACTGCGAAGTTTAGCTCGAGAAGTCGCTTTAATTTTTAATCGTTCGCGATACAATACAGAAACTCTGTTGATGCTTCTCGATATTTTTATCAAGGAAAATATCGATTTGAAATCGGTCAAAGGATCTTGTTGCGTGGAGCGTAGCCGCAGATTTAGGAACATCCTGTGTACGCGCGTACATTTTCGTAAGTATAAATCCGTAGCTCATCCTCAGAAAGGTCAGAAGAATTTTTCAAGCGAGAAGCGTGTTAAACGTAGAAGTTTAAAGTGTCTAGACTAGATTACAGTAAGAACTATGAGACGACACTTTCTTGGTATAGCTACACGAGTCGATCTCTTTATCGGGAGGGTGGGTCTAAGTATGACTACGTTACTAAAAAGTGCGGTGAAACACATGCAATGTACAATGTACCGTCGCTCATCAAAACCCAATGTCTATCGTGCGTCCAACAAGTTCGTCAACAATTACATGCTTCTCTCGTAATCAAGATTGTAGAAAATATTCATCTTCTCCAAATTCACCCTTATATTAGCGGTAAACGAGAATCCTTGCTGAGCGAAACCTTTTCCCAAAATGAACCATGCTCCTCCGTTATGTGTTGGTAAACAGCATTAAAGAATTCAAACAAAAATAGAATGAATTACGTGAAAACGTTCGTTATTTTAATTAGGAGCTTTCCGCGATAAACGAAATAACACGCGTGCAATTATGGTGCTTTTATAAATTCGTCGTTATACGATGCCACAAATGGAATTTTTAAATCTCAAAATTTATACAAAAGAGATGAAAGTACGAAAGTGAATGTATGAAAACGACAGAACGAAAAGCTAGTTTTAATATAAATATATATTGACAATATAAAAAGTTACAAATGTATCGTTTAATCCAACATCAAAAGAAATGATTTTTCTCTTTTATTTAAATTATTGCATATGTTATATCATTTATTTAAAAAAAAAGCAAAGCGCACGTTGTCTTCCGTAAGACATATATATTGAATTATTCCAACTCCAGATATTTTTTAACACATAAAATAAATTATAATACAAGGGAAATTCTTTTCTCCCGATTTTCTTCGTTTCTTCGATCGGCAGGTCGATCAACGTTCCGCCGAGAACGCGAGTCGTTCAGATTTGCTACGGAGATACCGAGGGTGCACGAAGCAAAGTGGTGAAAAGGTACATTGCATTACATCCACGCGACGAGAAAACGGTACTTTGGTCTTCCTTTTTTTTTCAAGCTTGAAAGAACGCAAGGCAGCCGGAGAACACAGGAGGGAAACGTTCGGACGAGGGCGAAGACAGGGGATAAGGACGACACATACGAGCAACACGAATCACATGCCGGTCTTATAACGCAGACGAGCGTGTCCTCGTGCGAGATATTTCCCGTCGGCTTATCTTTATTGTAGCGGGCTCATCTAATCTCCTTTATTCCTAGTCCGGGAACGACCCGAGTTCCGCGAGTTGGAGTCGCCGAGAAGGGAATATTTCGGGAACGATCGTATTGCCGTTATGAAACCGGCGCGCGGCGCGGCGCCGTGAGACGCACACGCATACCACACGCGCACGCACGCACACACGCACGAGGGGAACAAGTAAAAGGGGCACTCGTATATGGACGTTCACGCACGTGAGAGTACATCGTGATTTATCGGCGTCGGAACGGTTCGGATGCTTTTTTTACTTTAGCGGGCAATTTTTCCGCACAGGCTTACTTCTATATAAATCACGAAGGTGATAATAATAAGGTCGTTACAACGTTGAATGCGTACTGCAAGTAC
Organism: Temnothorax nylanderi; assembly: GCF_030848795.1. Classification (NCBI taxonomy): domain Eukaryota; kingdom Metazoa; phylum Arthropoda; class Insecta; order Hymenoptera; family Formicidae; genus Temnothorax; species Temnothorax nylanderi. The sequence continues at coordinate 29,474 of NW_027249231.1, forward strand.
GCGGTGATTTATCGGCCGGCACGTAGGAGCGTCTTGTTAATATCTTAACAAGCTGGTACACCTGTGTTACCCTTCTTTAATTTACACGGGAATAAACTCGAGAGAGATATTTCCTACGGAGCGAGAGAAAAAAAAGTGTTTTTCGACCGTTCTGACGCCAACATGTTACACGGGCTGTATGTACAAACAAAAATAGCCGCCGTGCAGCCAGTGGCACGCCTCAAACGCATCGAAGTCTCCGAAGTGTGGTTTCGAGGGGGAGAAATGGGGGGACACTCGCGGCTGAGAAGAGGAAGTGGAGGAAGAACGAGGAAGGACGGCTCGCGAGACCTTTATCCCTCTTTAGGGTGGCTACGGTCCCGCCAACCCCTCTCGGAATGAAGCGCCTCTCTCTCTCTCTCTCCGCCTCCCTCGTCTTCCTCTTGGTCGTTCTCGAGACGAGATGCACGTAGCATGACTAACTACCATGACTAACGAGTCAGGCGAAGTGCCACTGAGGAATCTTGACTAACCGAGCGAAAGAGAGAGAGAGAGAGAGAGAGAGAGAGAGAGAGAGAGAGAGAGAGAGGGTAGGCAAATACTTTCGGATCGAATATTTCGAGCTAACACTCTCGAGGGGTGGTCTTGCCGAATCCTCGAATTCTCGAATTACCTCTATATGTCAGACAGTCAGAAGATGAATAAACGAACAGGCGCTGGATGTGATTAAAGGCGTGAACAGCGCGCGGGGGCGAGGTGTTAAAAATAACGCTTGAACAGTCACGTGTGTGTTACACGAGCCGCGCGTTAGACCAAAGGTTCATATATAATTACTATAGGCTCATATATAATTACTCGTGCGCCTCGGAGTTCTCGCGCGGATCTCATATTTCCGACGTTATCTTCATTGCTGTACACGCCCGGAAAATCTAGCCTCCCGGTTCGTCCGGAGGAGTTGAGATTTTATCTACGGTGATTACTTAGAGACCGTGGTTTATAATCGTGATGAAGTGAAGTCTTGGGATTTCTGTACGAAACAAATGTAAATGGAGATGGGCCGATGGAAAGGGTCTTAGTCGTAGCCCGAGCGGCACAGATGTATTGTGGATACTTGCTCACGATTTAAGTTTAATCGCGCGATTTGAATAGCAGAGAGAGAGAGAGAGAGAGAGAGAGAGAGAGAGAGAGAGAGAGAGAGAGAGAGAGAGAGAGAGAGAGAGAGAGAAGGAGACAGAAAGAGGGGGAGAGGACAGGTATAAGATAGAGAAATGGTTGGAGATGAACACCTAATGTCGGTAATCAAAGTTGTAAATTGGATCGGATTTAATTCCCTTCCCCATCCCTGTTCCTTAATGTTCAAGTGACAAAGAAACAAAGAGACGCGACTTATACGTTCAATTAGAATTTTAATCTTCCTGATTATCTCCGTTAAAAATTATTTTAAAAATTAATCCGATATTCATCCAACACGATTTATTAATCATTGAAGATGCAAATTATAATATGCATCAAATTATTTTCACCGACATCTAATATACAAAGTGAATTTTGTAATATTCAAAGTGAATTTTGTAATTACAATACGTAAATTATTTTCACTGACAACCAATATTCGAAGTTAATTTTGTAAGCGTAAAAATAATAAAAAAAATTTCTCGTTAATTGAGAAATATAAAACGTATTTAAATATTTAAGGGTATAATTACACTTTTACAGAAATGTAACGAGGAGAGACGAAATCCATAGATTATATCTCAACACGCGCGCTTTCACGATGTTTGAAATCGATATCATCTGTCTTAAAATTCCAATAAAGCCGAAGGTTCAGAATTTACTGACTTTCCCTTCTCTCTCCCCCCCCCCCTCTCTCTCTCTCTCTCTGCCCATCTGTCTTTCTCCCTTTCATTTTCTCTACCCAAGTCCGTTGTAAAACTCTTCGCATAATCAAAGAAGTAGAGTCGGTCGCCGAGTTAAACTACGACGATCGATTGCGCATTCCGCGTCGGAACTTCGAGACTTAGTGAGAGACGGACGACCAACCCGTTTCAGCGGCCGCCGAAAGCGGGAAGGCTCATGATGCAGCTCGCTAGGTCAGTGGACCGCACACGGGAAGCACGTTAACAGGATTTTCATTCAAGCCTCTCTCCCTCTTTTTCTTCCTCTTTTACCGAGATTCTCGCTTCGGGGTGGAATGAATTTTTCAGAGCGCCAAGCGTCCCAGGACGAAGGAAGGCTTACGAGCGGAGCCCGCACACGAGAACATGAGCCCTGAATGTTTCGTTCTAATCGCATTAAAGCTAAACGCTTTCACGGCCTTCGTAAATATAGTTTCGTCGGTTTTTCCCCCTTTCTCTCTCTCTCTTCTTTTTTCTTTTTCCGCGCAGCTGAGTAACATCATTTTTTTTAACGGCCGCCCGGTCGCCGTTCGGCGCGAATGAACGTTGATGTGAATCGACGGGGATTGCCGACTATCTGGGAAAACTGTGAACGTTTCGAACGGGAAGAGAACGGCGGTTTCCATACATTTGTTATGATACCACCCGCATATCGAGCGAGAATCTCTCGATGCGGTCTCGTTAGAGACTGCGTTACTGCGTAGTTGCGTACTTATCTCAAGGAAATTGACTTTCCACGATCTACGAGGAGAGTAACCTTCATTTCACGCAAACAACGAAATGTTTTTCTAATACTTGCCATTGGTGATCTTTCTCAAAATTTATGACACGTAAATTTATGACGTTATTACAACAGCTACGAAATTAATTTCACCCTGTTCCGTTATTGATGCTCCATCGCCAGATCGATACGCATATAACGCTCCCGTCATTATGGCGATAATAATCTGCTCATTTATTATTGAAAAGTTAATCGTACAGAAGAATACGTCGTGACGCACGAGATTAGGAAAATATTGTCTCAATACACCCTCTTTTTTTTACGCTTCAATTTAAAGTTTATCACCTTCTATTCGTTACGAGACTCGCCGAACGAACGTTGACGATTTCAAAAAAGCGTCTTTAATCTCTCTCCCTCTCTCTTTCTCTCCCTTTAAATTCTGTCAATGTGAAAGTTCGAGCTCCCCCGACCCATAGTAGGAAAATGCGATTCAGTAACGAGACTTAATCTCCGGGTGCTGCAAACTACTACTACTATTACTACTACTACTCACGAAGTTACCTTACAAGCGGATCCAATTAGGAAGTTTTGCATATTCCGTTAGGTCTCGTGGACGCGACGTGCGTTTGGAGGCGTGCGCAAATTAAAAAAAAAAAGAAAGAAAAACACATATACACAAATAGGTTCTCAGGTTCGTAATCGTGGATTCGCGTAACGATTTCTGTCGTCGTCCGGGGACGTACGCACCGGATGAGTGCACACGTACCTTTATCGGTGCGCAAGACGGAATCGCTACGGCGAATCGCAAGTACAAGCCTGCACGATGATTCCTATAACGGAAACGTACGCACTTTATTCGTACTGCATTGAGTATATTTTCGTATTCAAAACGTAACATCTTTCTTTTCCAAACTTAACATCATAAATTAATAAATAAATATATATATTATATATTTTTTTTATATTTATATTTTTCGTATGTATTTGCTTATGCTTCGTATAAATGTGTCCTTTGTAGTTATCCCTAAATATATTCGGTGTGTAATGTGCTTACAGAGTAAAGGTCGTAACTATTATTGCTTCAATTTACAATACTTCGTACGAACGGAGGGATCCCTCCCTCTGTCGGTCGCAAAAGAGGGAAAGAAGTCGGATTCGCGACTTATAACGTAATTTGTTCCCTTAAGCGTGTCTCGTGTAGAGGAACGTGTTAACGTAATTTTTTCAGCAGACAACTCATCGCTTTTTTTATTAATAGCGACTGCAGCTCGAATTTGCAAACTGTGAGCGCCCGAGTATCCGGATACTTGCTCGATTTGAATACGGGAATGAAAGATCAGATATCTAGCAATCGGTCATTTATAATTATAAGAATTATAAATGTCTGAGTCAGTTTTATATATAGTCAGCGCTATATCGAAATTTAATTATTCATATCCGCCGTTTATTTATTATCCGAATAAAATATTTGTGGAAATTGATGTGTATAAGTAAAAATACTCGAGTGAAGATATTTGGATCCGGATACTCAAATACTTACGGATAGGATTATGCGAATCTCCGAGTCCGAGCTTAAATGAATATTTCGGATATTTGGGTATTCGGGGAGGAGGCGAGGGGGGAAGGGGGATAATAGGGATTAATCAACCCCTACAGTGGTTGTGACGTAGCTGACAATAGTTTAGTTGTGAGCCCCGAGTCTGGAACGGACCTTACGAAGAGTATTAATTTCTAGGTAGCTAGTAATCTCTAGGAGGACCTTTAATCGACTAATCGCGACGCCAGCTTTGATTTGATTTGTCACTACTCGTTCAAACGGATCCGAACAGAACGAACGCTCGCCGGGCAAAATCGGGCCACTGCATTCGCACTGAGCCAGCGGATTTCAAACTCTCGCAATTCTCGCAAAATAAATACGGGCCCTCTCATGTTTCTCTTTCCCTCTCACGACCCGGCCAGTACAACGCACTCTCGCGCTCCCGCACAATTTACATTCCGAGTCAGATTGTGTTCCCTCAGTGAGAATGCATCCTGGCTCTCTCTCTCTCTCTCTCTCTCTCTCTCTCTCTCTCTCTCTCTCTCTCTCTCTCTCTCTCTCTCTCTCTCTCTCTCTCTCTCTCTTTCTCTCGCTCTTTCTCGCACTCTCTCACACTCTCGCGCTCTCTTTCTCTCTGTCTAGCAACGACGCAACTATCTCGGAAGACATTTCATTTTCACTCGTCCACGGTTGCTTCTGTTTGTCCTGGGGGGATAATTTCAGCGTGTCGCGCGCCGTGACCCCACCGGATTCTTACGAGCCAAAAGCACCACCCGTTCTTGTTCGAGCAACAGAATTTCAGATAATCCGCTTTCCCGACGACGACGACGCCAACGACGACAGCGATGGTATCGATCATTCTTCCAACGCCAAGTGGAAGGTAATGTCCAGCCGCAATCTCGACGCCACTCTCGCGTCTTACCGCGGTACAAACTGTCCGGAACACAGGGGACGTCGGTTCTTTTTCCCTTCCATTTTCTCTCTCTCTCTTCTTCCTCCGTGCCGTCGCGAACGAACATTACCATTGCTCAAACGTTTAACCGTGCTGAAATGCACCTGCAGTTCGTTGGTCCTTTTATGAGACGTAGCGTGACCGGTAACGAAAGTTAACACGGATAGAACCGATGGAATCGTTTCCGTCAAGTGATATCATACGTCGCGTAAATTTAACGGTCGAACAGCGATCCGGGGCGTGGTGTAAAGCTTTCGTATTTCTCGCGCTATTCTCGCAGCCACTCCAGTTCTCAGTCGCACACTCCGGTTCTCTCGTCCTCATTTACACGGCGCAGCGCGCCTCGAGTATCAAGACGCTACGCCGAGGCAATAATCCCGAGACAGTTTCGGATAGTTAAAGGCCCGTGATACGGAGTCGACGGTCGACGGCGTCCGGTTCCGTCTAACAGACTAGACTATCCCCCGGATTCCGCTGATTACCGCCGCAACTGAACCCACCGAACTTACGTATTACGAGATCCCCGACTGTCCAACTCCCCTCATACAAAGACAACGTGCGGTTTCTCGGATAGCGGCGGTGGCGGCGACGGCGGCGGCGACGGCGGTGCCGTTGGCTCGTAGTCGTAATCGTACTCGTAATCATAACCGTAGTCCAACCGCCGTAGAACGTTCGACCTGGCGGTGGGAGGACTACGGGCGCGATAAAGCGACAGCACTTCCGGCGGCTCGTCCCGCAGATCGGTCACGTCCGCCACCGCGTACACCCCTTCCTCCGCCGAAAGTTGCTTGCCCTGCGACGTCGGCTCGACGGCGTCGCGATGCCCGGGCCGCGCGTACCGCGGCGTCTCGTAGATGTTCGTCTCTCGCGATTGCGGGCTGTAATCCGTCGTCGTCGCCGTCATCGTCGCCGCGACCTTGCCGCGCGGCGAATCGTACGAGATGTCCTCGTTGGTCCTGGCCAACAGTCGGCGGCTGTACGACTCGGCGCTCTTGTCCAGCCCGTTGTCGCTCCTACCGACATAGACCAGGAACTCGGGACGACTCGGCGCCGCGTACGCCAGCGACCGTCTCTTTCTCTTCGCGCGGGTCAGTCGCGCGATCAGAGTGAGCACAACCGCAGCCGCCAAGAAGCAACCGGCGGCCGAGAGCGATAGATACAAAGGGCTCAGGCGACACCGCAGGGAGCCCTCGGAGAGCGCGATCAGCGCCCTACCGGCGAACTCCTCGTCGCTGCAGACGATGTCGTGGGTGTCCAACTCGAGCCGCGTCTCGTTCCGCCGCTCCTCCGCGCGGATCACGTTCCACAGCCAGTGCACCGAGCAGTTGCACACCAGAGGATTGCCGCCGACTCGCAGATGCGACAGCCCGTCGACGGGGAACTGCGTCGGCTGCAAGGTCGCCAGGCTGCATCGACGTAGCGAGACCCACTTGAGGTACCGAGCTCCGTAAAGAACTCGCGCCGGCAACTCCCTCAATTCCCGATTGCCGTCCATCGAGATGCGCTCGAGGTTCACGTTGTCGGCGAACGCCCGCGCGTTTACGTTTCCGATCGTGCAGTCGTTCAGCTCCAAGGTTCTCAGCTCGAACAAGTTGCGGAAGGCCACGGCCTCCAAGGATCCGAGGGGATTCGTGCTTAAAACGAGACCCGTCAGAACGTTCAATCTGGCCAGGGCGGCCGTAGGCACGGAAGTCAGATTGTTCCCGGATAAGTCCAGATACAGAAGATCCGGCAGACGATCGAAGGCGACGTCGGCGATGTACCTGATGACGTTGTTCGACAGATTTAGTGAGATCAGCGACGGTAACGACGGCAAGGAATCTCGGTCGAGCTCCAGTATCAAGTTATCCGACAGATCTACGCGCTCGAGGCTCGGCGCCACAGCCAGATTACTCGTCGGCACTTCCAACAGCGAGTTCTTGTTCAGAATCAGAGTCCGTATCTTGTGCAGGTTCTTTAACAGCTCGTCGCACAGACTTGTGATCGAGTTGTCGCTCAGATCCAGTACTTCCAGCTCGCTGGTGGACTTGAACGCCTGTTCGGATATCTCCGAGATATTGTTGCCGGCCAGATTTAATTCCTTTAAAGACGTCAGTCCGTCAAGGGCGTTCCTCGCCAAAGTGTGGATCATGTTATCGCTGACGTTAAGCGCGATCAGGGTTTGCTGCATACCGAAATTCGCCAGGCCTAACGTGTGAAGGAGGTTCGAGCTCAGGTCGAGGCTCTCCAGATTACCGTAGAAGCCGAAGGTGAGGTGCACGTTGGTCACACGATTGTTCGACAGGTCCAAGTGACGGATCTCCGGGTTCAGTTGGATCGGCACGACCTCGAGGCCGGCGTAGGCGCACGAGACCCGTAGACTCTCGTCGTCGCATCGGCATCGCGCCGGGCAGAGACCACTAGCCACGACTGTCATCACGGCGGCCATCGCTATCGCGATCGGCAGCGTCGACGGCGACGACGGCCCACGTGATGCCATTCCATATGAACTCCTTTCGGACTGGAACTGCCCTGCGACAGAAACGAATAACGGAAACATTATAATCGGGCTAATAGACATGAGCTAATAGAAAATACGCAGGCAGAATGCGACAACTGTAGATAGACTGACATGCAGCATCAGAAACTTGAGAGAGCGGAAACCACGTTATCACAGCGGAAACCACAGTTATCGAAATAATAAAATTAATTGGACAATAAGACTCTCTTATTCGTCTATAACGTGTGCCTGAAGATTTAGTCTCGAAAAACATTTTAACAGTTTTTAACTATCTACATCTACGATTTTAAAAATCGGAGAAAATACAGTTGGGAGAATGAGATATCATTCATCGCGATGCGGATTTATCTGATTTTTGTGACATTTACTACACGTATTTATAAAATTACACCTCAAAGTGCGATAGAAATTGCTGCATTACCCGCGCGGTTCCAATTATCCCTTTAATGACCGACAGTTTAATGATATTAACTGCGTGTTAATTTCACATTTCAAAATACTCTATCAAAATTCCACTTCTTCAACCGGAGTGTGATGTGGCACTATCATTACAATCAACGGGGTCACGATAATGCGAAATAATTTAATTGCACGGGCGCTTAAAAGGGCATAAATAAAACCGAAATACGTTAAAGCACGAGCACGCACGGTTTCAGCTCTATCCGGGCAATTAGAAAACATTTATTACATCCTATCGTGCTTGTTCGCACAAACGCGGAAACATTCTTCGCGCTTTATACACTATGTACCGCGCGGCGCGATTATACGAACGATATCCCTGTATCATGAAGCTGCGGTAAATGTTTCGAATAAAATCCGCCGTTAGCTGAAAGACCTTTGTGAGCCGGGTAAACTCGGCGAAAGCGTAACTACCTTTTACGTTCGCCGGTTTGCCGCACAAGCTCGATGCAAGTTTATTTACGGACACCTGCACGCTCATTCGCGTTCAGATTTCGCGCTGCCTGCATCGCCGGCTCCTCCCGGGACACGTCCGACACGGCGCAGTTTGTACGTCAACGTCTTTTATTCTTTTTTATGCCACGCGGAGGGTAAATAACGCCACCCACTCGTAACAAAAAGAGGAAAATGACAAACTGGCTGCGAAAGAGGAGTGAATATTAAATTTGCGTCCCATATACATCCCGACTAAATTTACTGCGCTCGGCTAATTAAATCGACGACGAATCTCACCGTGTGCGCTCGCTGTTTTCACCTGATGGCGACTTTTTTATAGCGTTCTCTGACGTGCTCGACACGACCGTCCGAGCTCGTCGGCAATCAGGGCAATCGGGTTTTAATACAAATTATCGCAAACTGCCTAAAATGCGTTTGCATATAAAAAATGACATTTTCGATACAGGTGTTTGACGTGATATTAATTTTAGAAAGATTAAATTCCAGATAAAATGATGTCATTCGATATAACTACGTGATCGATGAATGATGCAAATTCTTTAAAAATTTATGAAAATCATTACTGAAAATATTATATCGCATTTATCCCAGCGTTACTTTGTTTTTCTCTTGAAAGTTACATTAAGTACATAACTTTATTATATAACTTTATCATGTATATATTTTTAGTATATTAACAATATTTCTTCATACTGCTTTATACCAATATATATTTTCCTTGTATCACCCTCAGGCGAAGAAATATAGTGGAACTATCCTTCAAAGAAAGTTGGGGGTAACAAGAAAACGATACGTTTGCCAACGGCGCGTTTATGTCTTAAAGAGCAGAGGGAGGGAGGGAGGGAGGGAGAAAGAGAAAGAGAGAGAGAGTGAGAGAGAGAACACGGTGCATCCTTCCTTGGTAAATTTATCCGCAAAACAAGCAATTCGACGAGTTCGTATTTCACGTGAAAGCATAGCATGCTTGGTCTATTGCGATAGAATTAAGACCTGGGAAATTTACTAGGCGACAAGATAAACAATGCCGGGGCCATTAATATTTCGTTACAACTCTTACAAAGGTACAATGTTGTAACTTTTGTTCCAAGCATTAGTGAATTTACAACAATTCAAACAATTTAAAAAATATTCTTATATCAGGTAACAAAAAAACAAAAAAAATATATGATTGGTTTTTTTCACAAATACAATTGATATGTACGATTAAATAAAGTAATCTTTAGATAAATAATTATTGAAAAAAGTGCTCTTTACAAATGCTTCGTCTACTTTTGTTCATCTCGTGATGTTTTTTTCAAAACGTAAAGCAAAGCGCTTTCGTAATCGACTCTGAAATTTCCCTCTAACACGCGCATAACTCGACCGTCGATTGAAAATCGATACTAGATTAGCCCGTCAAATTAACCGCGAGTGCCTCATATAATGTATGTAGCCCCGTAATCGGACGCAAAAGTAGCTTGTACGCGGAAAACACGGCTCGCGGAGAGGTACACCGGAAACGTTACACATGGCCGCGAACTAAACAACAATTTAGCGATCGTTATCCGTTAACCCGTGCCGTGCCAGAGAGAGCGCACGAATCGAAGGGGGGCTACGCGTGCATCGGAGAGCGGGATATTACGCATTGCGCCAACGATAATTTCGATCGCGAGATTTCTGCCAAGTTTCCTCTCCTCTCCGCCGCTGTCCAGAAATTTCTCCAATATCCTCGTTTCGGTAAGTGCTTGCCGCGCCCTCCCGTAATTTTTCACGTCTCTTTTTCCACGCTCCGTCGGGGAATAACAAATGGCGCTGATCTCACTGTCATGTATAATGCACAGATTTACAGCATCCCGCGGCTCGCGCTATCTGGCACAGCTATACCGTCCAAAGCCGCTACTGTCCCCTCCTCCCCCGTGCCATCCCCCATCCCTCTCCCCGCGGCCACCCATCCCGTCGCGTCCGCAAAAAAATGCAACGGACGTTAACATCCGCGGCAAGTAATATCCCGTGTGGCGGCGCGCGTCATTTTCTCCGGGAAATCGGGCGCCCCTTTTTTTTCCTACCTCGCAACGGGCGCGCCGGGATAGGGGCGTTTTTCGGCTCCGGGAATATCGCCGAGAGGAAGAAAGTTGTGAAAGAGGGTGAAACGAGATCGACATGAAAAGAAGGGATGGGGCATAAAGAGGACGGGGAAGGAAAAAGGGAGAAGACGGAACTTGATTGCGCGGGGATATTCGAGGATATCTTGCCCCGCGGTAAAACTGACATCGCCTTGATAAACAACGCTTGTCTACGACCGCCGGGATGATAAGAGCAAAGCCCGGGAATTAGCTCAAGTATCGCAACTTAGTATCTAGGTCAACGGGAAGTTTTTATTTCGCTCTATCTGGCAACTCTCGTTGAGGATTTACATTTACGAGACTAACTATAATCTAGTTCTGTGCATCGTAAGTTTCGCGTAAACTCCAACCAACGAACGGTTAAGTACCTTTGAAGCTATCCCTTAACGGTGCGCTACAGCGATGAAATATTTAGTGCAATATCAAAGATCGGTAATTGTTTCTAAAGCTACGGCGGATACCTATCGTCGAGATAATCTTGTTGCGAGAAGTGAGATTGTGTTATTAAGGGCAGTTCATAGCGCACCGATGAGCTGTGTGTTCAGAAGGATAGTTATATCGACGAAGGAAAGAGATAAATTATTCATGATTATGATATTAATTGAGAATCTTATTTTTCTCCATCTATGCATGGACCTGCAGATCAATGTGCAATCTTGTGTTATAGATCATAAATAATTATATATTATTACATATAATATTATAACATATATTGTATGTAATTAAAATATAAATATTTTATATGCTTTATATATATAAAAGACTCTTACAATAATACAAGCTAATTATTTATAGAATCTCGGGAAACCTATACGAATGATGATCAATTTAAAAAAAACTCTGTAGCTATATATATAATATATAGCTGTAAGACTCTTTTGAAATTGATTATTATCATTCGTATAGTTTTCCGAGATTCGATAAATAAATTTAATTATCTTGTATTGTTGCAGCATCTCTCATCATATACGATCTTCATATGTCGGTTTATTTAGATATAGTTTTGAAGTGTGCGCGTATCATTACCGTCGATATCTTATTACTGCTGCAATTTACGCGCTACGTGATATTTTCGCGCAAAGAATTCATAAATAATGTTCGCGCATAATTTGCACGACGTGTTTGTAACGAGCTCGCGTGGCACAATCGCGATATGCGAGCGGAATTAAAAGACTTCATATTCCGATATATGTATACGCGATATTTCTCGTCCCGGTATAAATTGTGCGGCGCAACGGTGTAATCCCGGCTGAAAAATTAATAGGTATAGTCTGCAGCACAGTTTAATTCTCGGTTGCGTGGAAGGAGAAGCGTCGGCATTCTTAAGATAGCTAAGTTAAGATCGCACGTTTATCGGCCAAAGGAAAACGTAAATAATAAATAAGACGACGGTTCCTCCCCTCGTCGCGACAGACGACGAAATTTGCCCGGACATGCATAATACATGTGGAAATGGCATCGAGCGTAGTAGCTAGGCAGCCGCGGGTGACTTCTTGTCTATAATAGAATCTGCGCCCGTTCGCCCGATTCTACGCCGCATAAAGCAAAGAAGTCTCGGATAACGTATAACAGGCCAAGTCATTCAATTTACCGAATCCCCTTTCACCCCTGCCCCCTTTTCACCCCTGCCCCAGAACCCGTTCTCGTTCTCGTTCTCTCGATCCAACTCCGACTGAAGACGAGCCAAAGTCATACCAAACTTGGCTAACCACCGAATAAACGATCGAGCTACAACCTCTCTAGCGAGGAGCACAAACCACGCGCGAGCTATAATTTTACGATTTACCTATCGTATCGCTATAATACGCGATGCCGCGAAGATAATGCAATTCCATGATAATGCAATTCCATGGTAATGCAATTAGTAAATCACATGCGTGAAATGAAACTTTTCCGTCGAATATCGTTATCAATTTACTATTCTCCCCTTCGGGAAATTAATTCTGAAAATTGTGTATGAAAAGGTTAATTAATTTTGTCATATGTTTATTCAAGCGACAAATTTAGCTTGAAAAGTTAAGCAAATTAAGTTGCATGTTTATTGTAAGAACCACTGAGAAATTTTTAAAAATGGTAATTAAACTTTCCCTCTCTCTCTCTCTCTCTCGCTCTATTGCTTTCTCTCTTATACACTGTATCCATCCCAAATTAAAAGTGGTGACATTACGAGGCTACGTATAATTAATTTCATTGCTCCGGACGGAGCGACACTGCACACACGTCCACTGCAACGAAGGCAGCGCGGTAAGAATTACTTGCCGTTATAAATATTCGAGGACGGTAATTAAAACCGTGCCCCCACGGGTACTAACAGTAGCAGATCAAACGTTAATATCACCGACGCGCGTTCCACGCGCGAGGTATCCCGAAATTAAACCAAGCTACGCTCTAAACGAATTGCACGAATCGCTGCATTGAAATGCTAATTCAATTAGTTCTTCGGGTTTAAAAACTTGGCGGTACCACACGTGCGGGAGTGCGGACCGCCGTGCCGAAACGGCTAATTGGATTAGCATATTAATGCGCGAAATCGGAAAATTCGTTAAGCTGAAAGTTTGCTCTAGCTCCGGCCGAGTCTCTTCTCGCCTTAATGAATAGTCCTTTCTCTCTCTCTCTCTCTCTCTCTCTCTCTCTCTCTCTCTCTCTCCGTACTCTCTCTCTCTCTCTCTCTCTCTCTCTCTCTCTCTCTCTCTCTCTCTCCTCTCTCTCTCTCTCTCTCTCTCTCTCTCTCTCTCTCTCTCTCTCTCTGTCTCTCTCTCTCTCTCTGTCTCTCTCTCTCTCTCTCTCTCTCTCTCTCTCTCTCTCTCCCGCCCTCTTTTCCTTTTCGAGGCGCGATGCAGTTGCCGGGCATAAATTACGAGGCGAACGGTGGGGACTGGACCCGTATACACGCCTCCTGTTTAATTTATGCATTTCTTGACCCGTATCAGCGGACCCGGTTTCCTACCTGTTGGTCCGCGTCCGGCCTGCCACCTGTTCGAAAGGAATCCTCCTCTCGTTCTCTCTCTTTCTCTCTCTCCCCGGCGAGGAACGAAAAAAATGCCTAGACATTTACATTACTTAACAGCCGGTCGACGCGACGGCCGGGATCTTCGAATCCTGCTCGTTATATTCCCGCTCTGAGAAATGACGCTCAAGGATTTAACGCCGTTTAACGATGCCGGCAGGCTATCAATTATTCTCACTTCACCGTACGCGCCCACCTTTCCCTGATGTAGCGTCCATCCGGGACAGCTGTCGTTCGCTACGATCCGGTTCGTATCCCGCACCGGCGGCGCAGCGCCGGGAGGGATCGGGAGATGGATATGTGGCGTTCGTGGACGGCGACGGCAACTTAAGACAGCTGGCAATCAACGTTCGAACCGAACATCCTAACATATAGGGGAGAAAGTTTTGGATCGGTATCGATAGAGCGATATCTGCCGATCAAGGGTATCACGAAACTTTCGTGAAAAACGAGACATAGCGCCCGTCCACCCCGTTCGTGAAACGCTACTCTCAGGTTTATCGTGAAATTTTCTCTCGCTCGCCTCGAAACCTCGCCTCTTTCTTCGGCCGTGGAAAATTATGCAAATTGGAGGAAGGATTCGTTTTTCGCGTGCTCGAGCAGAGGAGGGAGTCTCAAGCGAAGGAGGGTTTGAATCGGAATGACGATCGCGGAGAGAGGACCGAGTTATATCCAGGGTACGTGGAGGATTAATACGGTGGCTACTAGCGTCCGGTTCGTATTTCCATCGAGGGGGAGATGGCACTCGATCGGTCATCGAGCACGTCGAAACGATTTTAACCCTCCCGGTCTTCTCGGGGCGCGCGGCCGTAACCCGTGTATCCGCTCGAGTAAAATATTGCTTCACGCGGAGGTCGTGGCGACACAGAAAGGAGAGAGGAAGGAAAACGAAGGTTCAAAGGGGGAAAAGAGAGAGGGAGCGAGAAAGAGGACTCACTCGGTCGGGTACACGCCGAGGCACGAGGGAAGCGAGTGGGAAAAAGCCCTCTGCAATTGCAATCCGGACAAATATCCGGAGCCGAGACGAACGACGAACGAACAAAGAGAAGCGTGAGAGAGAGAGAGAGAGAGAGAGAGAAAGAGAGAGAGAGGGAACGCGCGCGAGGGAGCGAGAGAGAGGAGAAGAAAAGGATGAAGGGCGGGTGGCGTGAAAGGCGGAAAGGAAACAGAAAGAAGAGGGTGCGAGAGAGAAAGAGAGAGAGAGAGAGGTTCTGGTAGTGGTGCAGAAATTGTTCGGGCTACTGCGAAACGAAACGAAACGAAACGAAACGCTTCTCCCGCCGCTCCTATATATATGCGGCAGTCGATAAACCGCGCCTGCGTAGCTCAAACACACGGAGCGCTACCCCCATCGTAGTACGACGGAGGCTTAGGGGGCTGCCTGCACGCATACCTTCGCTCCTCGGCGGGCGCGCGCGAGCGCAGGGGTGTGGATTAAAGATATTAAAGATACCCAGACCGTATACCACGTCCGTCTGTCCGTCCGTCCATCTGTTCATTCGCCCCGTCCGTATTTCCATCTCAGTTGTACGTAAACGAGCACTTTGGCCGCTATTTCTTCTCCTCCCTCCTCCCTCCCCCTCCCTCATGGTTTTCTCGTTCATCCTGCTGTCGCAGGACGCGCGTTTTCGTTGCCTGCCTACCGCTCTTCCTTCCTTTCCCTTGTCCGCCCGCGACGTTTCCGCTGCACGAAAAAAGATTCGGATTTCTAAAGTTAAATCGTGTCGTCGCTCGCGCGACTCCGCTTTACGAGAGGGGGGCCGCTTTCGGTATCCCGGGAGCGCGAGATTACCTATACCCGGGGCCGGAGCTCTTAAGAAACGGTGTCATTAGGATTGAACGATTGTGCGGCGGGCCGTGTGTTTCCCTCGGTGCTGCACGTATATACATTGTACTCCCCACGTTGCACCCACGCCATCGTTAGACCCCGACGTTACCCACTTTATCTCGCGCCGCTTTTACCGCGCCCGGTTCATCAGTTACGACCTTCCTGACTCCTCGCTTGCTTTTTCTCAATGAATGAATGCTAACATACCACGCGCAACGCTCGCTGTCTCTCTCTTTCTTTCTTCATTCGTTACAATTGGAAAAAAAACGGACACCTCGATTCTAAATTGCTCCGCGCGTTGAATGGCGCCGTCTCTTCGCCGGAGATGTTCGATTTGTTCCAAATTTAAAAGAGACCAGCTTGGCGATGCCGCGGGAATGCTCCGGCAATATATAGCACGGCGCGTCTCGCGCCGTTCGATTCCGCCGTCAGAGATATTGAAATGCTCTTCGGGGATCGTATGTTACACATACCGCTTCTTTCAATCGTACCCACGGACGAATACGTAGTCGTCGTCGCCGTCGTCGTCATCTTATTTCAACGTTCCGCGCTTTCAGCGACCGCGTTTCTCATAAAATCCCCTCGGGCTTCATAAAAATCGTCCGCCGATAAATCACGAATGAAATTCCGCGGACGTGTATAACGCGCGTCTCACTCTGATACGCGACGCGATTCGCTCGGGCTTTCCAGCGAATTACGGTCAGCAGAGAGAGGATTAATCGTTTAAGTCTCTCGGCGTTGTCAACGCACAGTGCCTCTGTGCATCTCATATTTACGCCCTTCCGCGTGCAGCGGAGATATGAAACTAACTGGACCGCGCACTTTCATCTAGGCGCGCATTCCTCGGTCGGAGTGACGCCTGACACTGTGCCTCCCTTCCTTTAAATTACACAGAAAAAAAAGAAGTGTCAAATGAAGACTTATATACTCGTATATGCGCAAGATATATAATCTTGAAATGAGATATATATTGCGTTAAACGAAAAAAACTTGCTTGAATAAAGTCATTTGTACATATAGTTCAACAAAAAAAAGTTTAAATTCTTATAAGAAGATTATAGATTGTTAAGTTTTGATTCGACACTTTTTTTTCTATGCAATGAAGATTACCGAATAATTTCATAACAGCGACATTAACTCGCGAAAATTCGCGGGACGATCAAATTAAATGGCTTAATTCAATCTATTTGCCCACGAATGTACTTTCATTTCCGCGAATCGCCTGGTAATGCGAAAAACCTCTCCCTGTTCAAAACTTCGTCCCCGCTTTCCGTACGTATTTGCATATTAACGTCGGTACACCGGTATAATCTGATTTATATGTTGCGGTCAATACGGAATTAACCTCAGGTAAATCCAATACAATACACGGCGTGTTCATTACGTGTATATAGAATTTACGGAATGTCACGCATTTCCTATTAATTGTGAATTCAACTTGTCGAATTTAGGCCGAAGTTTCCTTCGGTGGAAAATCCAATTGAAGGGTAGCTCTAACTTCTTTTTGTTTTATTAACATTAAATCTCTTGATCTTTAACCATCGAATAAACATTTTATTCGAACAATTAAATAATAAAGAGTCGTATCTACTTGAGACTTCTCCGAAGCTGAAGTATTCAATATCTGAATGTAAAATGGTTCGGTCGATTAGTAATTACTGAATGCGAGATATTCAATAAACCTATCAACTTTTCCGCTAAAAGGGAATAAATTGGAAAACCGTCAGATAATTTATAAGACAGAAAAAAAGTGGACGACTTCTGATACATCTTGTACATTTATACGAGGAATGTATGTACATTAAAACATTATCTTGTTGAATGAAACCATCAGAAAGAAAGAGAGAGAGATAGATAGAGATAGAGATAGAGATAGAGAGAGAGAGAGAGAGAGAGAGAGAGAGAGAGAGAGAGAGAGGAGGGGGGGAGGGAGGGAGATCGGCAGCAAGTCGATCGCGGAATATAGATAAATACGGGCGATAGCGTCTACAGATGGAAAGCTCGATAGTTCTAATTTACGATACGTGAAATATCAACGCGCTCGGCATGTCAACGCCCGGGCTATGTATTCTCGTAATTCCGCATCGATGAAGCCGCAGAAATATCGGTCGGACATATTAAAACATCCCCCATCTGCTCGTTCTGCGTCGCCTCTGATTCCGTACCGATAACTATCGGTTATTTCCTCCACCTGTCCCTCATCCGAAGTTACCGTTTATTTGAGTTGCGAAAATATAATCGAATTCGCTGTACCTCCGTGTGTACGTATCTCGAGTAACCGTTTAAGAGGGGAAAACGCTTGTTAAACGTTTCATTTTTACGTAACGTTAAAGAATTAATCACGCTTCGCGCGCGTAAAGTGAAAAACTATAGTTTTCGAGCCTCTTCTCGTTTTTCTTTTTCTATAATCCTTCAAAGAGCGGGGATGTCCGAAGTGCGCGTTCGCCGCACGTTAATTTATTCACGGGTGTGTCTGGCGAGGCCATATTTAACGGCCAAGATAATAACGACGCGACGTCCAGCTTCGAACGAAAAGCACAGCGGCGTAGTCGCGCTAACAATATTAAGCCTGTTTAGTCGTACGTTCCAGTACGTCGGCCAGCCGCTTCCCTTCCTGTCCTTTCTCTGCCACGTTTCCGGTTTTCCAGAGAGTAACGACCTACTCTCGTGCGCTTCCAGCTTTTCCACGCGGGATTATGACGTTACCTGACAAGGAGACGTCCCAGATCCAATTACGGTTGTATCGAGGCGAATAGTCTCTCTCGCCAAAATAATAATAAATCTCGGCCCTCGCGCGCGCAATCGTGGATGTTACATACTCGTCGTTTCGGCTCCGAGCGCGGCAAGTTAACATCGTCCAATTACATAATTGAGAGAAAACGGGCCTCGCAGGACGATCGATCAAATCCAGGCAATTAGCCCATTTCTTTCTTGCTTCCCGTCCGTCCGCTTTTCCCGTTTGCCACGAAAACACGACTACCCCCGGCATTCGACATGGGGGGAGGGGGGCGGAGGACCTTCCTCTTTTCGCCACGGAACAAGACGCGTGAAGGGGAAGATTCGACGGCTCGAATGACAGGCGCACCTTGAGCCGGCAGCGCTCGCGGTCACAGATAATCCACAACGATTACGTCTCTCGTTCTTCAAGCTGCGTGGTTCTCACGGCCCCCCTCCTCTTCCCAAATGATATCCTCTAATGATCTTTTCACTTTCGTGTGTTTGCGCTCGCGGTATAGATCGTCGGATGGTATAGACGGTTTAATCAACGGAGATACCGTTGATTACTTACCGGAGAAAGTTCCGACGCGTTCATTCCTTTCTCCAATCTCGCCAATGATGTCCGCGCCGGTAAGTAATCATATTGTTCCAGCGCGCCAAGTGCGTGCCGCAATTCGTTCGCCGTGGTTTCACTCGATTATTGCGACGGACGGCCGAGACAAAAGAAATCCTCCTCAAGTGAGCTCCCTGAACCGTGACCTACCACCCAAAAAGGGTGGAACGGGGAACGGGAGAGCCGTAAACAAAGGCGGCCGGCAAACAATACCGGCTACAAGAGCAAACATGATATCCGCCCTTCACAGAGCGCCGCGCATAAAACTGAAGTGCAAGGTACAAGTTCACCGGGAGAGGAGCCCCTTCCCCCCTTTCTCTCTCTCTCTCTCTCTCTCTCTCTCTCTCTCTCTCTCTCTCTCTCTCTCTCTCTCTCTCTCTCTCTCTCTCTCTCTCTCTCTCTCTCTCTCTCTCTCTCGATTCCGCAAAATTTAAGCCGCAAGGGGGATGTGTATCTGTGGGAAGTAACGGTGCGAGACACTCCGGACGTTTAACGTATGTGTACGTTTTATACAGCAAGTTTCGCTATAAATCACCTCGTTTCACCGGCTAAGTGTGCACCGTCGTCCGCGAGCGCGGGCGAACTACTTCGTAACCAGAGATAAGTGGCTACCGGGAAATCTGTCATGCTACGTAAGTGGCACGTCACGTCGCTCCCGCAACAATATAACGTTGATAATTCAGAATCCATGACGAATGATCGTTTCGGTACGCGCTAATAATAAAGAAATAGACGCGGAGGGCACCTAAATCTCAAGAATCGAAGATTGAATCTAATTTTCGTCTTGTTAGTCTGGAAACCACTATTATTACAATCTGCTATCTCTGGCACTCCGCAGGGGAAGCCAAAATGCTCTTTGTGTGACGTCTAAGTGACGCTGTCCTTTGTGCCAGCCGGCTAAATGAGTTAGTCCACCCAGAGGACACCCTTAATCTTCATCTCAAATCAGATCCTCTATCGTCACCGGAATAATAATTATCCCGGAACAATAACTGGCAGCGCGAGACACGTGCGCGGACGGAAATACGTTACAAATTATATAATTTGACAAATAAATATTGTCGCGACCGTATCGACTTCAATCCCGACTGGCATTTTTTATCAACAGCGCGACGCAGAAATTCACTTCTTTCGTCGCACGATGTACGTTACAAGGGTGTAAACGACATTCGCGAAAGTTCGGTGCCCCTGTATTTCCTCATCGATCGGCGTGTTAAAAAATATCGCTTTCCCGGGGCGCGGGAGAGGCGGGGGAGAAGGCTCTATCGAAACACTTCTCCGCGTGCGAGTGGCGTGCATGAGAGGTAATACAGATTCGATAAGTCGCCGCAGACGTTTTACGAGCGAAATGGAAAACGCACTCTCCGGCATCGGGCGATCTACCCCTCGCGCGACTCTCGACGGTTACCGCCGCGCCGGGGTGGAGGCGCTTTGCATTTCCGATGTTTTTTCGGATAGAGAATCGAGGCGACGCGACGCGACGCGACGACGGAGGCGAGGGAAGGATGGACTTTAAAGAAGCGACGAAACACAGCTGCGAGCCCAACCTCGAAGGAGCGATTCGACCGTAGGGATAAAGCGGTTACCCGGCTACCGCCGTCCCACCCTGCCGCCGCTGAAACCGTGAGAGATGGGTATCTCTGAAAATAGGATTGGTGCGGCACACGCATTGTGCCGAGGACAGTTCTCTCTCCGCCTCCGTGTCTTTTCGCCCGCCCTAGCTCTCCTGGCCTCTCCTCGTATTTATAGCCTTCGCCTTTTCCATCCGTTCTTCGCGCGCGCCCCTTACGCTCCCGCGGCTCTTAATTCGACCGCTCCGTAGAATACGCTTTTCTCCGAGCGTCGGGTCGCGTCGGGGAGAGAGGGAGGGTAATCCAGCGAGTACGCGACGGGCGAATGCATCGGACCTGGCGTGTGTGCAGCGAGAGACGCCAGGTGCGTCCTGATTTATCACGACCGCTGGAAGTTGACTGGAGGGCGACCGGGAGGGCGGACTGGCTGCCGCCGTCGCCGCCACCGCCGCCGCCGTTGCTGAGGCTGGTGCCGCCTGCTGTGGATCTCTACCCGATCGCTTTGTGGCTTATTAAAATTTCTTTTAGGACGACCCGCGTCCTAAAAATCTCCTAACGCCTGACGGCGACGTCGATTACGTATGCGTGCGCGTAGTTGCCGTGTCGAGCTTTTTACGGCTTCGTTTATTACCGGCGCACTCTCTCTCTCTCTCTCTCTCTCTTTTTTTCTTTCTTTCTCCATTTCTTCCTCTTTCCCTCTTTCTGTCGCGTATTCGCGTGGGCGTGTGCGCACGAATGGATTGACGAACGTGTCGTATTACGAGCTCGAGAGCGGGGAACACTGGCCGAGCTCTGCGACACTCCTCTACGGGCGAGACGATGTAAATACTATCTGTAATTCCCGCGTCATTTACGCCCGGTGAGCTTTATGGGCCGCTTTATTATTGGAGAGCGAAGCTCTCGCCATGGCACTTGGCGTGGTTATTGTTACGCTGGAAAGGCACGAAATGGGAGAACGTCCGAAGAGGGAGAGGAATGCGAGTGCGTATGGGTTTAATATCTCTCGTGCATATCGCAGAATTTACGATTGGATTTGACGTAAGCCCGGCGCGTAGCGCCGAGTATAAGCAAGATTTACAGTTTACTTAATGACTCGCGCCGTAGCCGCACACGGATCCCGGATCGGCATGCCCGCCGTTTTTGCGCGGAGCCGCCGCGCCGCGCCGCGCCGCGCGTCTAACGCGGTTCAGATGTTCCCACGCTAGGCAAGCAGGTGTTGTGGCGAAACCGACGATTAATTATCCGCATCCCATTTAATAGTAGTACGGATGGGTCGATTAATCACGCTACGGCGACTGTTATAACAGATAAAAAGTTTCGTATCCCCGGGAATGCGATCTAAAACGTTTAAATTGATTTTTGATAGATCGCGGCGCGACACGCGAGGGTTGTCGGCAATGTGTGTGTTATAGGGAATATTTAAAATAGAATATAAAATGTGTCCGTGATAAGTATGCTCTCTGTATATTCGACTTGGAATTTCCTGGCTCGACTAACAAATTTCTTCTTTAAATAAAACGGGAAAGAAACTGTTCAGTCGATTTAAGATTTGTTTTAATATTCAAATATCGCTGGTCTTACATCGTTATAATACATTCGCGTATGAATAATATTTTACGAACAAAATCTCCACATAACTCAAACTCTGAAAAATTGTGCTACATTTTATAAACGTATTTGTGCGTAACATATGCGATCTACAATTTATGTCGCACGGGATATTAACACCCGAACATTGTGTAGAGCATTGTATAGATTTCTTGAGCGAGATCACAAATCACCGCGAGCGGCGATACGGTTTTACGACCGCGACAAATCATCCGTTATGAAACTGAATAAGTTTCCAAATATACACACAAAAGTTCCTCGGCGCGGGTACACGACTACACGCGTTATTAAACGTCGAGATATCCCCGGCGAAGTGAAATATCCGATCCGACGGATCGGATGAGTCGGCCGGCGCGGGCGGGCCGCTTCTTCGCGCGTAGGCATGTGGAAGTAATTACGATGTATTAACCGCCGTAATTCTCCTTTGCAAACTCCGAGTCATTAAACGACCCCTCGAGAAGAGGAAAAGTAACTCCCCGCCTCCGAAGGAACGTCAAAATTTAATACCGTCGGGAGACGTACGTGCTAACGCGTACTTAATATCCGCGCGATATATAAGCCGGCGGTTATTAAACTTGGAGAATATTTCGGGGGCCACGCTTCTCCCATCGCATCGGCTGGAAAAACAACAGCGTCCGCTGGAAACGAGAGGCCAGAGGGGTGCATTTCATTACGAGCTCATTCGGGCTCGGCTGCTCGAACTCGTTGGGGATTAGGGATATCCGCGGTATCGGATAATTAATTATGAAGCCAAAGCGCCAGCGGGCGTAAGAAAGCACCGTAATATATTTACTAGCGGAAACGTGGGAGATTTAATTTGTTTAACGAGTCTCGGAATCGCGATTCTACGATTACGTACTTGTTATCGACTTTTGCGGATGAGCCTTCTCCGCTGTATCTCGCTTTGCGGCAAGTTCCCCTTTCCGCCGCTTCTTTCAAGAAGTGTTCGTAATATCTTGCGCGTACGTTTGTAAAATAGAGAAAAAATCTACCGCTTCCGCGTAACAGTATTAGTAAGAACGCAGATGAGCTCGACATTGAAATTATTAAATAGCAAAGTGTGTTATTTAGTATGCTAGACTCTTTCAAATTCGATAATGGTACAGTAATAATTACTCGAGAAGAGACGTATAGTACAAATCGTATTTTGAGCGGTATCATCAATTAGTAAAAATAGCAACTCTGAAGACTCAATATTTTCAATTTGATTTCATCGTTCTAAATGCGAGCCCGCGAACGACGGAGTCGCGGGAGAATTTAATAGAAGCAGCTTAAAAGAAAAAGCTAAGTGGCTTTCGAGAATGAGTGCGCGTGATGGCTCTAAAAGTCACTCGGCTCCCGCCGTGCGCGTTTAATGAAAGATTTATTTCATCGCACGTTTCGTAAATTTGTAAGGCAAGTCAGGGCTCCTCCGTAAATCAAGCTCGCAGCTCGGACTGCTCGGAGGTCTATAAAAGAGCACCGTGTATAAACACGGAGGGCGATTTAACGCCGAGTCGATGAAGCCCTATTTTAAGGGCAACGCGCACCAAAGAGAATGCATATTTAATCAGTCTACCGGACGCGATACGTCCCGCGATAGCGGCGTGCGCCGAGGCGCACAACCGGTAAACAGCTGACCCGAGAAATCCCGTGAACCAAGAGCCCCCGCTTCGGCAAGCATCGCGCACCGCACCGCAGTCCGCACGCTTCCAGCTGACTTATCGCACGGGGCACGCGTGGTGCTGTGCTGTGACTCACGGTCGGGCCGGTCGGGGACCGGCGACCGGCGGGCTCGTGGGCTCGTGGGCTCGTGGGCTCGTGTCGTGTGTTTTAGGGGGGCGGTTTCGAGGGTTAGAGCGGGTGGGACGAGCGTAGAGTGTGGGTGGTACTTACACCGAGCGAGGCCAAGTGTCGGTGCGTCTCCTCGGACCTGTGCACATCGACCCGCACCACCGCGGATTGCCACCGCGTATACTCCGTGCCTCTCCGCCGCGCCGTACTCCGGTCACCACGCGATCCGCGGACACCGATGATGAGCAGCCTGTCCAGTCGGTCCAGTGGTAGACATCCGCCGACGATCAGACGGCACACACGCGCGCACCGCGGCGCGCCGTGCAGTCCGGACCGGGACTAACGAGACTCTCCCGAATCGCCGGATCGTCGCCGATCCACGTGACTCGCCATGAAGGCACCTCGGATCGGCGGGACGTGATCGCCTGCACTATCGCCGGTATCGCCAGCGCGTTTCGCCCGTGTCCCATCAATCGCGCGACGCGAACGGTCACCGAGGTTCCGGTCGCGCGCGTACGTTGCGTGGACGACGGAGGACAAACCGCGGAGGAAGAAAAAAGTTAAGGAGGCGCCTCGGCGGGTTGAAGGCTTTGAAGGGAACGCGGAGGCGATCAGCGAGGAGGGGGAGACGATAAACGAAGATGACGGGAAAACGAAGGTAGAGACGAAATCGGGATTAGAGCTTAGAGACGGAGAGAGAGAGAGAGTGAGAGGGGAAGGGAAAAAGGGAGGGACAGAGAGAAAGAGAGAAAGAGGAAAGGAGAGAGAAAAAACGAAAGAACGCGGTTCGCTCCCAAAGATTTCGAACTGCACTGCGAACGGGGGAACCACAGTCCTTACTGAGCCGGAGTTTGACTACGTACTCGCGGCTGCGAGACTTCGGGGTCTGCGCAGTCAGCGCAGTCGGTCATTCTCGCCACCACCATCGCCGCCGTTTCCACCACCATGTCACCGTCGCCGTCGCCGCCGCCGCCGCCACCGCCGCCGCTCTAACCCCAAACCTCCACCACGGTTCTTCCCGACGCCAACCCTAACCTGCCTGCCTGTCTGCCTACCCTGCTCCACCCGGCAGCGCCCTAACTTCGCCGCAACGGAGAGAGGCTCCCCCCCTCCCCGCGCCGAGTCACGCGTGAGTCGTGATTCTTATTCATATTCGCGCGAAATTGCGTCGGACCGGGCGGGTCTCCCGAGGATTATTTCGCGGAGATTATTTCGCCGGCGACTCCGGATTCTCTGGGGAGGGGATGGGGGAGCGGCCGAGGGTTGAATAGGGTCGTGCGTTACCGGTATCGGCTTTAGCGTAATAGGAATCATAATTACTTCTCTCTCTTTCTCCCTTTCCCACCGTCTTACGACGAGTGTTCGACCCGGAAATGTTTGCCGCTACCGGCGCGGCGGCATAATATTCCGCGGGTAAATGCACGGGGCGTCGGCGTCGTCGCCAGCGCGTCGTAAAGGGCGTTAGCGAGAAACTCGTAATCGTGCCTCTCACCGTATATTAATTAAAAATGGTTGGCTGTCCCGGCCGGCTCGCGCCGCCGCGCCGCGCCGTTCCCGTAATTACGTTGTGTTTAATTAATTAAGCGTACGTAGCGAGAGCTGGCGCGAAGGTTGCGACGCGAACGCGGCGGTCGCGCGCGGTTTACGTAAACCGCGCGCGATCGTCGCGGAATAATAATTAAAAATTACGACGCGCATAGATTCGGTATTCGGTCTAGGCATTCGTTTTTGCCTTTTCTTTCCTTCTTTTCCACCGGCGCGGCGCGCCAGCTGTAATTTTTAATCACCGCGCCTGACGCTAAGCTGTTTCCGCGCGGTGTGCGGCGCGCGTCCGCGGTGTAGTGTGCGCGCAGCTTTTAATCTAGCCAGCGCGGATGCGATAATGATCGCATTAATTACGGTATGATAACACCGATAAGCATCCGCGCTGAGCCTCGTAAAAATATAACGAGGCAAAAAATTAGGGCAAAAAACCGGATTACAAACCGCGTATTACGCGTCGCGTTGGTACGCTAAATATGTTGATGTTTTCGGAAGCGCTTTTATTAAATGATAATATTTCTCTCTTATCTCTATTTTCCCTCTGCGATTTTATGTTTTCATTCCTGCGTCGCTTGTGTTGCGACATAATATTATTACCGCAATAATGTTTTTTTCCTGTAATAGAAATGAGAGATCTGATAGAGAGAGAGAGAGAGAGAGAGAGAGACCGAATTTATTCCTCCACGACTGAATAATGTTTGAATTTGTTGAAATAAATTTAAAAGAATGTGTTTATCGTGAGATTCGATTTCCGATGTACTTACAATTAGCGTATAAGTCTCATTTTTCAAGGAGTCTCTCGATACATATCCATCTCCTCCCTCGTATGAGGACTCCGCAATTATCGCGTCGCGTAGGGACGAACGGCGTGTACGGAACGAAAGTTTCGTAGTATTGCCGCTAAAGAAAACGTCTACATCAGGTTTCCCGGCCGAAAAGTTCTCGTCGAAACAAAAAGAATCCACGCCCGAAGTCACGCCGACTAAAGTTCGTTGCTCCGTATATGTTGTCCCCGCGCATTCTGCGGCGCATTGGAGCTCTGCCAAAGTCATTCTCGCATAATTCCACGGGAGTACAAGGCTCGAAAAAGAGATGGGACACACACACACACACACACACACACACGCACGCACGCACACCACACACACACACAAGCGTATAGACAATACGCTCGCAACCGAGAAGTATTTCGAAATTTATCCAGGACGCGCTTGCCTCGGTGACACATATTTAATTTTATCGCGGAATATCAACGTAAAAGATAACTACATTGTAATTAGAAGCATCGTGTAATAAGAAAAGAAAAACGGCACTTGTTTAAATAATAATAGCGACAAAAGTCCGTAAATAACGTTGCGGCTTATTATCATTGAGCGTTTCTCCTGTATTTTGAATAACCGTTTATCAGCCTTTCGTGGAATTTATCTCTCCATTATATCGATGCGCGCCTTGTTTTATTACGCGATATCCTCTACGGATTCTTCGGGCGAGCCGAATAGCGTCTCATCGCCATCTACCGTCCACCTTTATAACTAAATGATTTTAGCATCGGCCGATGAGAAAAATGATAAAACATAAAACTGTCTTGTGCAAAATATTTATTGTTGCGTTATGTTCTCAAACGTGTGGTGAAAGAAATGTTCTAAACAAAGTATTTCGATGATATTTGTTTCGAAATAATACGTATTATCCTGATAATTTGTTTCGTTATGCGTTAAATTATTAACACGTTAAGCGATTCACGCGTTTGTGCAGAGGGGCCATTAAAAAATAGCGCGTCACGTAATATTCCGGTGGTCCGCACGGCAGATATTTATTCCGCGCAAATATCCGGTAACGTAATAGAACGGTAAATTGCATTTATCTGATTTATTGCACGCGCAAATATTGGATTTTAAAAAATCGGCGCACGAAGCGTCCGTTTGACGCGACGCGACGTACGGATCACGTAATTGCCGCAGGTAGCGGCGCATAAATTGACATTAAAGTTATAGATGCGTAAATAAAGATCTCCGCGAGAGTCTTGACACGTACGATGCGTTGTGAGTAAACGCGATAAGATGCGAGCCGAAATGCGACACGCGTTATGAAAAATGCGTATATACTTACAATATCGCCCCGATCGCCCGTCGTAAAACAGCATTGTGTTTACGACGATGCCGCACGTGTGTCCCGCGTCTCTAAAATCCTTTCTTGAAAGCGTAAGTATAGATTTATTGAATCTTTTCCTCGTCGTTGTCGTTCCGCAGACCCGAACGCGCCTCTCAAACAATCCCCTCCATCGAAATATTGTAAATGACAATTGACAATCAATATCGACATTTTTTATCACTGGACGATTTTACCTGATAATAATTTTTTTAAATTTTTATATTTTATTGTTATGCTTTTAAACCACGCGTCGCGTCGATTACTATGCGCTCCTGAAACGATTTTATGAAGCTGGAAATGTAATATCACAATTGATAATCAATTTAACATTGATGCTAATACGCATCTTAAAAACCTACGAGAAATTTATTAATGTATTTTTGTTTAAATCAGAGTCACTGTTCGGACGATGACAATAATGTACAAAATACATGTTGCGAATATTAATTAAAAATGCAACTCGTTCCTTCTGCATATATAGAGATACGTTTCATCAGCCAAAAATTTTCCAGGCCAGAGGACAGATATTTTTTATCATAGCATCAGTGTCGAGGGTTGCGGGAGAAAAAATGGGAAAAAATAATCAAGATTTTTCTTTTATTTCTGTCCACAGGGGCGATGATTTTATTTACATGAATAATTTCTGGTCCGGTGTATTTGCGCGATTTACCGACTTGGCGATGAAAAATTAAGTCCCATTAATCACCGAGAGGCGTACATTTTCAACCGGTTGGCGATCCCGTCGGAATGCTCGACGTTACGTCCCATTAAATTTGAACCCCGCCGCTCTGCTATCCTTGATTCCCTCGTTATACGGCGTTCGAAAAAAAGAAGAAAAAAAGGGAAAAAAAAGGATAACTCCGCGGCATGATCCGCGGACCAAAGTGGGAGATAGAGAGTGGAGAAAGAGAGAAGGAGAGGAGGGGGAATTAATCCCGAGACGATAATTCAACGGCGCGCGGAATCGGGAGAAGCTGTAACGTCAATCGCAAAGTTAATCGATGCGCCACTGATGCGAGCACGGGATTGGCAGGTCGTCGGTTTCCCCGCTCAGCCAAGAGATCATGAGATCGCTATTTTGCGGGTGTTTCGCAATATATTTGCGCGAGCGCGCGCCTCTGACTGCCTCTGACCTCCGACCGATCGCCGATCACGGCGAATGCAATTCTTCGAAACTGAGCTCGCGGAACGCGCGTCCGCACCCGCGTCGCTCAATCACGCACTGACCGCATGAACAAACAACAGAACCGGGCATATATACGTGTACGGGAGAGTGACACGTATGTACCGCGTATATCCGACCCGCATCGATTTCCCATTGTCCTCTCTTCAAATCTAGAATACATACATACGTAGCGACGACGACCCTACAGGAATGCAAACGCGCGTTACGAGAGCTCTCTCGCCGCGGCAGGAATTTGCAATCGCACTTCTAAAAAGTGCCGCGATCGTTGCTTTTGCGACGCGCCTACTATTTATTAGCGATCGTGCGCGAGAAACGAGGCTGTTGGAAAAATATAAAATAATTAATACTCCGGACGCGACAGCTCGTTCGCTTACTTATATAATGATATTACGTAACAAGCTGGATATACTTTTCTGTTAAATGGAATATATTGCACGTGTAGATGAGATCGACCACGAAAAATAAAAACTCTTAATTGATCTTAATGGGACTCAATTTTTCATCCGTAAGTCAGAGAATGACGTAAATATAGAACAGAAATTATCTTCGTAAATAAAATCACGAATGAAAAGAAAATACAGTAAATAACAACAGCTATGAATAGAAAAAAATTAACATTCTTTTGTTAACACGCAAGATAGTTTATAATGAATTCATACAAAGTTTACGATTCCGCGAAACCAAAGATAATTAGAATTGTCGTATCAAGTTCATAAAGTCTCTCAACAGTCGGATTTTAATGTTTGTTGTCATACACTGCCATACATCGTTTTAGCAACTCAGCGGTTTGTCGTGACGATCAGCTGTCCGCGAAGCGGGGACTTATTTGCCGAAGTAGCAGAATGCACTGCGGGACTGAAAGCTTGTGACATGCGTTTAATATATCTCGATTAATACTCGCGCATCTCGTTCATGTCCTCGGCAACAATGTCGCTCGGTCCATAATTTGACGATTGAATGGTAAACGTCACGCGCGGACACGTCAGAGACGTTTCGAACGTGATTAGCGGAAAATGAGAATACAATAGCCGCTTTATAACATATAGACGCGAGACGCGTATTATTCCTCTTCCGAGAAATCAGTTTCTAAAACATCTCGCCAATTTATCCTGTTTCCGCGTATGATTGAGGATTTATCAAAAATCACACATCTTTTATAATCTATTTTGATCTATACTACGACATATCATCGAAATTGATGGAAGAGGGGGGAGGGGATTCCGAGTATATTTTCAGATGAAAGGAACATATATCTGAATTAACAAACGAAAAATAAATATAATATAATCAACGAACTATGAAATTTAGAAGCGGAAGTGCATTGTACATCAACGCGAATGTATCACAGATTTACAAATAATTAATAAAATCAAAAGTGGATGTGTGCGTGTATGTAAATGTTAAAGATTTTAAAAATAATCGCAAGTAGGAAAGAAAAGTAGTTACAAACAGACAATTAATAGTTGCTTTCCATTTACATCAAAACTCTGATAATTCTCACTTGTGACGTCATAACTCAGTTAAATGCACGTTCTTTTTGCATGCTGGCAAGTGAGATTCAACTGAGTTTTTATCCACAATCGAGACCATGTGCTTTAATGAATCTAATAAACTCACATTAAAAGTGAGGCTATGGACCTGTATTATTATGCGATAGCTTTGTATTTTCACCAAAATCAGCAGGTAAATACAAAATGACAAATGACATATCTTACCTGAGTATAAAATACTCACATAACTGAGTGACTCAGATCACTCGAGTGTAAATGGAAAGCAACTAATGCGCGATAAAAAATAAGTGACGAACGCAGCTACGCGGAGGTCTCCGAGCTGCAATTGGTGGAGATCGTTGCTGTTTATTTCGTTGCATAGAAATGAAACGGTAGGCCGATTCCAAAACTCGCCGGTCTCGCCGTGCCCAATTGACGTCATCAGTAATTTCGTATACAGATTCGTTTGATCGGTGAAGGAAAAGCTTCTCGTATACGAGCGCACGCAAAGTGCCGAGGTGACATTCTATAACTGGTGAAACTCGTTAAACAATTAAACGGAATAACCGTGGTGATTCACGCTGACGTGACGTCAACGCGAAAAGGGATCCTCCGTTCAGCCCTCTCCCCCGCACGAAAATTAACGAGAGAGGACTCGGATAAAAAAATATTTTACGAGAGAAAGTTAAGGATATCAGTTTTATATATTTTTGGCTTTCTGTTTCTATTAAAGATAAACTAATTACTTTTTTACATATAATTTGAAAAATAAAAGTATTTTCAAATATCCACTTTAAGAAATTCTTGATCCTGTGTTTTCACATTGTATCAGTATTTTCAACTTTAGTTTTTCATCATTTTCGAGGGTATCCCAGTTCACTGTGCGAAGCTGTGACTCTTTCCGCGCGATTTCGAGTTCAGGTATCAATACCTTCTTGCTTTTCGATTTCTTAAAAAAGGTCTCTGTTCCTAATTAAGAGATCTCAGAGAAACCGCCGCTGTCTCTTGATATAAACAATTAAATATTCGTATTTCGAATTCGTTACGTTTTCTCGATTACCGTGAGATATCGGGAATTATTTGAGAATTAACCGCCGCGATTGCTGCTTCTCGGAAAAATGCGGACGAAAATAAAGTCGTCGACGGTGACGAAGCCTAATTCATCGGCGACCATTTTACCGGCCAAGCGCGATCCGCGATAAATCAAATGCGTAAATACGACGTGTACGCTGTATGTGTCACGACACGTCAGTTTTTCCATTGTTTATCTCGAGCGTTTAATTTTCCCTTATTAGGAGGTGCGCCACGTACAGTTTTTAAATCTGGCCTCTCGTTCGTCATCAACGTGCGCGTCGTACGAGCGACGCATGCGCGGCGCCCGTCACTCCCCCCCCCCCTCCGTCTCGCGGGTCTATTCGTACGTAGCCAGTATTAATCAATCACCTGTTTCATCCTGTACGTGATTCTTTCTTTTTGCAAACGCGATCAACTGCTGCACGCACGAGGATCTCGATCCGCTGTGATAAAGCGGACGGGAACGGACGAAAACGTACGTGAGTCGAAAACATATATTTCGATGTATATACGCGTTAAGGCCAGCGCACGAACATTGTGCAATGTATACGAGCGAATTGTAAAACGACGAGTAATTAATTTCCAAAACCGTTGCGCGAATGTCTGCCTGAGCGGAAAGCGATTCTCTCGCCAATCGTAACTGAAAATCGGGCCGGTGTTTGTAAATCAAGGAGAACAGTATATATCGGGAAAGCGTATAATGATATTTAAGCGTAACGTAGTGTTGACGGTGCTTAAAAATTTATTATGGCTCGTCTACAATAGCCATAAAAGTACGCAGTAAGACGTGAGCAGTAAACTATTGATCAACCACAATCGATTATTCTTGAATTGTAAAAATCCCATTAGTCAACAGCTTACTGTTTACGTCTTACTGCATACTGTTGCGGCTATTGTAGACCAGCCATTATATATGTAATTAAACGAGCTGCACGCGGGTTAACAAAATGAGTTACTCAACGGTAAATCCGGAGTACTACGACGTAACGACATCTTCCATTATCGCGGTACGGTCACCGCTTTCGCTCCCGGCAGTCCCGGCTAAAAGCAACATCGTTGTCGCGGGGAGAAACGTAAACAAAACGTATCACTCGCGCGCGCGAGATAGGTGCGCGTTTACGTGGAGTTCGTGGAAGCCGTGGCCCGGGGCCCGGGGCCCGGGGCCCGGGGCGCGCCGCGCGCGCGCCTCGTTTATAACGTCCGCGTCGCCGTGATTTTCCTTCAGTCGCCAAATCGCGCGCATCGCGGCGCAGTTTGTTGATCTGACCAGCGGGTTTTTCCTCTTTTCCTCCCCCCTTCCCCCCTCGCGTATGTTCCGAGCGCGAAACGCGTTTGAAAAAAAAAAAGAAAAGAAGAAAGAGCTCGCACACCGTCGCGCAAGCGCATGCCCGACGCTGCGTCTCGCCGCTCGCGGCTCGTCCGTCGTGTCTTTCTACTCCGCTCCCCCCCTCCCCCCGCACCCCCTGCGCCGAGAGTATTCGTGCTCGTTTACCGAGGGTGCGTTATCGGACCTTCGTACGCATGCAGACCGCGATAACGCTCGACGGATTGTAAGAGGCCCCCCCTCGTCCGGAAACGCCGCATCCGCGTCTCCACGGTAAGATGAATCCTTCTTTTTTCCCCCCTCCCCGTCTAATATAGGACAGGCTGACCGTCCGGTCGAGGAATTAGGAGGTTAGGAAGAGCGAGGTCGCGTTCAATTCGAAGGCATAGCCGGCCAGGCCGGCCCCCGAGACGCTTCTTCGCGACAACTGGATATTTTATCACTTTGCCACCCCTCTGCGAGAAAATTTCTCTCTCGCGAGGTGTTTCAGTCCGCGGGACAGGTATTCTGACGCGAGGCTCTTTTCGATACGGAGCAATACGGAGTCTCGAAACCAGTGCCTCCCCGCCCGGCTCCTCTCGGGCGAACCTTGCTCCGAGATGTCTCCCGAGACAGCCGAGACTTGCTCATATAAATTGACGAAAATTGCGCGCGAGATTGGCACGTGTGTATAGTAGATGTATATATGTACGTACCGAATACCGAATACGTAAGGCGCATCCAAAAGTGTATGCGACAAGAACCTCATTCATTTAAAAGTATTATGTGTGCAGCAGAGGAGTAGACAGTGAATTATAATTTCGATAAATAAAATTCTGAATGTCTCATCAATCGGACGTATTTTTACGCAATATACGAGAACATGTTTTTTTAGGACGCAATGCAAAGCGCGCGCATAAAAATATATTATTGTGCACGAAATTCGAATTAAGCCTGATAGTTTGGAAGATGAGTTTTTCAATTCGATAATTGATTATTATATAATATGCCGGATAAGATTTTCAATAATTTTTCTGAACAGGCTGACCGCACGTATTGCACACCGTATCTTGGAGTTGGTTCTTCATTGTATAACAAGCTCCAATTGTCGCATCGTCATTGTCACGAATCAGCATAAAGATTACTGTCTACAGTGTGAATATAAAACGCTGAAACTAAATGAATTGAAAAAGAACTCGTTACCTACCGTTTCAGTTTCAGCTGCACTTTTTGCATTTTAATATCCTTTCAACTAGATATTTAAATTATAATGAAAAATTTTTATAAATTATTAATTTCTTTCTAAAGATTTCTTCATACTACGTACATAAATCATCATACTAAAGAATATGATAAGAAAATAATGCCTTCAAGTGTATTAAAACATTGTAGAAACTTCACAAAAATAACGGATTATAATAATATAATTATATTAAGAGAGTCACGACCGATTATGATAACAATCAAATAAATAGAAAACGTGCCAATATACAATCGGGCTGTATCTTTTGTGCCTATAATATTATTCGCGTGAATGCAATGTACATTTCTTCTTTCTATAATAATATTCCTTCCTGCGTGGTAATACCATATTGATGTGAGCTAAAACGAAATAGAATGTTCAAATGATCAAATTTTGAAGGAAGAGAGAAAAAAGAGAAACGATAAAATGAGGAATGAGTAAAAAAAAAAACGAGCGGGGCCGTAACAACGGGGCCCAAAAGCCGAGCGTGTCCCGCGCGTAACACGCGTACGGAACGAGAGCGCGCCTCGGTAGGTTTTAACCCTGAGTTCACTCGAATATGATTTAATTTAACCGCGGCTCTCGGCAATACGACCGCTCAATCTATCTCTGTCCACCGACGGACGCGCGCGAGCCGTTCCGACGATCGTCTCTTCCTCGTCAGCACACTGTCGGTCTCCTTGGCCTTTTCCTTGGTACGTAAAAAAACGCATACCTCCGAAAGCATTCCGCTTTCTCCGTGCGATTATACGCAGCGCGTACGGTAGGAAAATAAGTTAATTAGCAAGTTATTTGCTTACGCTTTCCAACGAGAAATTTTAAAATAGTGAATGAAAGATAAAGAAGAAGAATGTTTTTTTTTATAGTACTTGTTTTCTTACACTTACAAGATATGCAGTCAAAGGTCAACCGATTACCTCGCAAAAATAATCGGTCAAGTTCGATCGCGAAGCCACTTAAAGAGAGAGAGAACAATTGAAGAACAAGAAAACTTTTGCAACAACATATACGTATGTAAGAAAATAACGAGGAAATATCTTGTTAAACCTTTAGAAACCTCACCATAAGATAGTTTACAACACAGAAATCCAACAGACCTCTACAAGACAGACATTCCACACAATTTTTCAAGTCGCTTCTAGACTCTTGACTTTTAAATTTGTGCAATGTGTAATCCGGCAAGGTCTTCCGCAAATAACTTGCTGCTTGGTACGCTATATTGACTCTCGTATATTCGTGCGACGGTAGGGACAGATTACAGATTACCCACTAACTATTCGGTTTGGGAGCGACGAGGTCTGGGGAGACCTCGGTGCTCTTTAATGAAATAGCCATCCTGTGCAGTGTGTGTGCAATAAAGTGCAATGAATGAAAGAGCTGTGTATCGCGAGCGTGGTATCATCGTGGTATCAAACGCTTTGAAAATAATTTTCGTAGATTTGATCTCGTCAAAGTGTGACGATAACAATTATCTCGTTAAGGTATGACGATAACAATTGTCATAGTGATATCGTTTTACTTACACATTACACCAGATATGTTCCTATTTAAGTCGGAGTACGTAGATAAGTATAACATAATAATGGTTATCAAGAAATTAAATATGCATTAAATGTACGTATATTTATATGCATATTTAACGCTTCGATAACTTTTATTACATTATTTATCATATTCTCTGCGCTAAATTATTATATACTTACTAATATCACTGGATTTATTTCTGTGTAAGTTGAAGTATATGAGTAATTTAATGACAGTTATCAAATATACATATATACGTACATATTTCGACAACTGTTACTACATTACTTATATACTTACTTCGATGTATGTAGGGATAAATCCAGAGAGATGGTCTATGAAACAAAAAGCATCTCAACAGCCGTTCTGGACGCAGATATACGCGAGACGTCACATTTGATGCACGAAGAATGAGATATGCGATTTGCGGTGGAATACTTTGTGCAATCTTGTGGCAGCCGTAGAGCAGAGTCATTTTTCACGACCATTATGGGTTAGAGAAATATAGGCGAAGTGTCAGTCTCTTGTGGTGAAATGCGGCCCTTGATCCATATCACGTCGATATCATGAAACTGGCGAGACTCCTACGTGCGTGGAAAACAGATGTTCCGTTTGCCATGTTAACGTAGCTGCGCGATTATTACGATGAAACGGCTACACGGTTTTGCCGCGATTTATTTTCCTCGTTAATGCATAATTGGAATTTTTCTTCGAAAGGAGTTTTATGATAATTGGAATTCTTGGATTCGGCATTAATCTTTCGAATCTTCGATTGCACAATTTCGACTTGTGCCTGTGACGTCTTAAACGAATACTTACCATACATTATTAGGAATTAGGAAAATACTATTTTTTTTATTAAATAGGTTTTTATGTGTATTATGGATTTTATGTCTTTTGAAAATGTTCGAACGTTATAACAACGATAGTACGCTATGTATCAATATTCTACAATACAAATGAAAACATTGAAAACGTGTATCGTTTTTACAAAACAATGTAATCAATTAATCCGAAATTTTTCAGTGAAGTTGAGAAAGTACCTACTGTAAAGTCAACATGGCTCAAATTAAATTCATTAAACCTTTGTAGAATTTATCAAAAACAATTGGACAAAAATCTGACGCGTTTAAACCGAGCCACTTTTCTAGATTTGCAAGATACAAAAAATTAGTACTAGAAACAATATATTCCGCGTTCCAATTATAATACAATACATATTTTTATATAATAATTAAAATACATAGCAATAGTAAAATAAATACAATTTTACTGTAAAAATATTAGATTAAGTTAGAAAAAAGCACATTTCGCTGCATCATGCCTTTTATATCTACGTGCCAAATAATATGAAAAATTTTGCGCTTCCACAATTTTGCTCGTTAACATTTAGTTTCTAAATTCTAAGAAAACAGCCTTGCACTATTTTTAATAGTACGAAGACTTGCTAGAAGTGGTAAACATCGCAATTAGCGCTCGTACTCTTCCACTTTTGTCAAAGAATACATATATATATTATATATGCGCAACGAAGTTCACGTAACGCAATTTGACATTTGCTGGCAAAGTGCTCGAATTATACATTTTCGCTTAGGTATCGCCTTTATGGAACATCCGCCAATTCGTGTAATGATATTACGAAGTGTTCTTATGCAATAGTTAGTACAACTCGCAAAATAGAGAGACTTTGATGCGCGAAATTTAATAAACTCTGCTCTCTCGAAGACGATAAGGCGATACAAGACCATCCCACTTTTATTCGATCAATAACAACAAAATTACATAAAATTATATTCTCTCTCTAAGAGGAATCCAGATAGTTTTTACGGAATAATATATGCCTTAAGTTGAAAATATGTCAGTTATTTGACCTCTCATTCTAATTAGTTCCACTTAACTTGTTTTTATTTGATTAAAGTTTGAATCGTTAATGACTCTCTCTCTCTCTCTCTCTCTCTCTCTAAACGCTCCTGATTTATAGGTTCTTCGATAATTTTATTATAAAAGAATCATTTTTTAAAGTAAATTGAGTTTTCGACGAAAAATACGCAATTTATGAATCTACGTAGAATAAAATAAAAGATTTGAGAATTTAAGAATGCATTGTTATTGTATAAAAGTGATATAAAAATAGCTGAAATAAATAGTAAATCTCTCTTTTCAAAATTATGAAGCATAATCCTATAATCTCTCGTCAAACGCAGTATCGTTTCCAGAGACGTCAGATGAGCCACTTTGTACGTTTAGGTGTAGACAGTGATATTGATTTGGCAAGTACGTCCTCAGAGAGGACAATGGCACTCTATACGTTAAATACAATCGTTCAACGACGCACGGATGACTCGAGTAACCCCACCGGAAAAAGCCAATGCGAAATCATCAAATGCATACGGCAATCGCCAGAGAAAGAAAGAGAGAGAGAGAGAGAGAGAGAGAGAGAGAGAGAGAGACAGAGAATCGTCGACGGGAACGAAGAAAAATATTCCTACGCGTTGAATCCGTCGATTCAACGAACGCCTTCGTCATCGCGTAAATTCCGCTTGGGGGATCTCGGAGGACCCGTCGCTACGAAGATCCCCGGTCGAACCGCTGTCGCATAAAGAAAGAAAGGCGATGCTTCGCTCGCAAAAAGGCCACCCAGTGTCTCGCCCGGAGTCTGAATGCAAATGATTTCATCCCCGACACGCGGCGTTTTCCCGCGTGAAGGGTGGATCCGCGGGTGAGACGGTGTCCGAAAACTAAAGAATCGCGGCGCCAAAGGCGAGGACGACGCCGAGAAATATAGCGATGGCCGGTGAGATGAGGAGTTGGGGGGGTTGGTCTGGCAGTTCTCGAGGAGGCAAATGTACGTCGATGGTAATGGTGATGGTGTTCGCTCTTGCGGCCGAGGGCGAAGGAACGATGGCGAGGGGGGATGGCTCTCCCTCGCCCCGGTGCACAGCTGGGCGTGTAACGCGCGCGTATCGTTCTGGCGGAAAGCCCCGTACCGAAAGCTTCGACCGTCTAGTTGTCTCTACCGGCAAAAGGCGTCGAAGTGTTCCTTTGTAATGCACTGCGCCAGCGGAAAGAGTTGGTCGAACGTAATTTGTCATCGCGATGAGTAGGATCCTACTCGCAATTTCTCGCGGGCTGACTCATTTGCACTAATTCGCACCGAGACATTACGTCGTGGAACTAAAAATTTCCACGTTTTCGATGTTCGAATTAATAGAATTAATAGTTTCGTGAGAAAACCAAATATAGGTTTTCCCAAATTCGCGTACAGCAACTAATATTTTACAAGTCATTATTATGTTATATTATAATGCTATATAAATTACGACGTATATTATTATCTATCTCTTATAGTACTTTTTTAATTTTTTAACAAAATTAATATCTTTTTGTCTGGTATAGCTTTCAATGTCTGAAAAGAATGAACAGTAGTAAAGATTTATATTATATAGAAATATGAAATTATACTTTTAAATAAACCGTGTATAGCCGAAATCTGATTACAACTGATTATTTTGTTTTTGATTGTTGATACAGATTACAATGGCAAAGATGGCAACAACGTTATCTCTGCTTACGGTGTACTTCGTTGTTACGACATTCGCCCTGAATAACGAGGAGCTGCTGGAACAAGAATGCCCCGTGGATTGTCACTGTCACTACTTTCGCATCAACTGGGTGACGGACTGCTCGGACAGCAATCTGACGACCATCCCGTACGACGAGCTCAGCCACAATGTCTATATTTTAGACATGAATGATAATAATATTGCAGACATCAGTCCGTTTCCAGACTCCATTAAATTGAGGCGTCTTCAGATGGCACACAACCGATTAACTGAACTGACGTACGAATCATTTGCCGGGTTGACGTACCTCCTGGACGCAGACTTCTCGTATAACGCCATTACGCGGGTAGATCCCGAAGCCTTCCGGTAAGCTGATTCGATATCAATTATATTCGCCGGTAATCATTCCACTCTCGGACGAGTAATATAGGTTTTGTCGATCATACGATTAATTCAACAGGGACAACCCGGGTCTAATTACATTGGAACTCCAACACAATCCCTTGGACGAGGTTGAGGAATCCTTCCTGAATTGCCGCACGCTGCTGTATCTCGATTTGAATTCATGCGGTATCCGCCACCTCAATACGCGCTTCTTCTACAACACGACGAATTTGAATAAGCTCGACCTGTCGCACAATCCTCTGCAAAGGATAGAGCCGGGCCCCTTCGATCATCTGACGAATTTGGAATATCTCAACCTGAACGGATGCAATTTAACCTACATATCGCCCGAGGCGTTTTCCCACCTGGAAAATTTGCGACAATTAGAGATAGGGGACAATAAATTGAAAACGTTGAATTGGAGGAGCGTTCTCACGCCGTTGGTACGCTTGGAACATCTGGATATCCGCAACACCGGTATCACGAATCTACCGGGTGATGCCTTCGCCAAGAACTTGTATCTTCTACAGTTGGTCCTCGCGGACAACGAATTGTGGCATCTGGATGTCGAGGATACGCTCGGCCACAACTTGCACAGTCTACAATCTTTAGACTTGTCGAATTGCAATTTGCAGGACCGTTTATCCGAGGAAGCTTTCAGAAACGCAAGCAAGCTACGCGTACTCAATCTGAACGGTAATCCAATGTTCGCGAGCGATGTAACTGCCGTTCTGCGTCATCTACCAAAGCTTCATAAGCTCTCCCTCAGCAATTGTAGTCTTCAAAGATTGCCAGATGCCTTCGATGTGTTTGAACACCTTGAAGAACTTGATATTTCCCATAATCCATTATCCGATGCATTCGTCAGTCTTCTCAATCCGTTAAGCGCTTTGGAATACCTAGATATGTCTTATTGTGATCTCGGTTATGTTGGAAATAACACTTTCGCGCAAATGACCTTTCTGAAGCAGTTGATTCTTTCGGGAAATGAAC
This sequence comes from Temnothorax nylanderi, assembly GCF_030848795.1. Taxonomy (NCBI): domain Eukaryota; kingdom Metazoa; phylum Arthropoda; class Insecta; order Hymenoptera; family Formicidae; genus Temnothorax; species Temnothorax nylanderi. The sequence goes on from NW_027249231.1 coordinate 69,646, forward strand.
TTCATACGCTGGAAGAAGGATTGTTTGCAAATTTGACGCGTTTGGAAAGCCTAGAGCTCAACAATTGCGACCTCAAGGTACCCATCGATCCAAAAGTCTTCGGTGACCGTCAATTGACTGACATAATAGAGCTTAAACTTAGTGGCAATCCGCTGATCGTACCCGACGAGGGCTCGCTACTCCCAACGCAGCTCTCCAATTTGGAGATTCTGGACCTCAGCAACTGTGGCATTTCGCATTTGAATAAAAACATATTTGGCACAACGAATAATCTCACTCAATTGAATCTTTCGGGGAACACGATATCTGGTGTGGAAAATCTGAGCTCTCTGAAAAAATTGCGTGGGTTAGAACATCTAGACCTCAGTAATAACAACCTGCGCACGATCAATCCGAAAATATTCAAATCAAATCCACGCTTACTATCGGTCAATCTCATGGGGAACCCATTTGTCTGCAATTGCTCTATCGCGGAGACCTGGGATTGGGCTTTACAGGATAAAGGTGATCTTCATGTGCTTGTTGGCAGCCAACCGGCCAATTTTGAAACCGGCTCCGTAAAACGAAGGAAGACTCTCTCCTGTGCCTACGACGAAGAAACGTATCGAAACTTGATAGATGGCAGTCAGACAACCACGAGTCGCAAACAAACGCCTTCGCGTACTTGGGCTAAATACGTTCGCGAATCTAATTGCAATCGGCGTTCATGATATGCGGTAATCAACTATCAACATCCGATGTTGAACGTCTATAACCGTAAGGTATGTAGACGCAAACAGGAACTTTGAGCAAGTTCTAAACTACTAAATGTCATTGCAACATCGTTATATCAACAAGCCATAAATTAATATAACAATATTGTAAAATTTATATTTCCGTGGCATTATTTTTGTAGTCATAGGATTAAGACAGACTTGTAATAGTTTACATATTAGAAAGTATTTCCGTATTGAAACGTTACTAAGTCAAAAAATACTCGGTTTTGTATATATATATATATTGTCCTTTTTTGTACATAGTATTATAATAATTCTTGTTCTCTCTCACTCTCGTCGATCAAACTACGTCTTCTATTCAATTCAACAAATGCTTAGTCAAATATTAGAATGGATCAGCTGCCAATGATCGACGTTAAATAGAGAAAGTTAAAAAGAGATTCGAAAAGTCAGTGAGAAGTAATTTACTATAATTAAAATTTCACGTATTTATACAAAATGTCATATTTCGCTAAAACAAACTCACATTCTCAAATATAAATTGAATCAAGTATTCCGTATTTAATTGAAATTTGAAACATTTCATATTTATACATCAGTTAGATAAATAGAAAATCAATTTTTCATAAGAACCGAAAATAGTAAATATTTTTTTTTGTGCATTTAGTGACTGGTTACATTGTAATTGTAAAACTTAGAAACTGCTTGCGAGATAATAGGCCATGATTGAAGATAAATAATAAAATAATATGTTTAGTTAATAATTACACAACAGATAAAATTTGCGATATACGCTTGTATCGATAGTCACACAAGCGACTTGCAATTGTGTGATCTGTTTCTGTTAAATACGAGTAGATTGCATTAATTTATTCAATTATTTAAATTTTTTCACGTACATTTTGATCAAATATATTAAAAATATATAATTATTAATTTCACATTTGTTAGAAATAATAGACTTTATCAATAACGTAATATTTATACTTGTTTAATTGTAATACAATGTAGCGACATAAAAAAATTTTGCGTAAAAAATATTATCAAAACTTTAATTCAATTATAACGTTAACGAAATGTAATTTTACTTTAAATTTATTATACATAAGTTTTTGCAATTATATGTTGACGGATAAAGCGAACAATTCGATGATATATCAAAAATCAACCAGAAAGATCGGTTATGAAAGGTACATAGTTCAACTTTGCAATTAACAAACGCGCAGTTACATGCAGTTCACATGTACACATACATATGAACACAATTGCGCCATTGCATCCTATAGCGTGTGAGTATGTGGCCATGAAGACTAAATGGTTTCCCCCTATTTGAACTTCACAATAGCCACGGAAAATGCCTGATTACCGCTAAAAGCTGATAGACAACAGTACCTATTTATGACGTGGCAAATGCAATAGTTTTGTCTGTAATTCGCGGTTCGAATTACTCCACGTATCCTGTGGCTCTTCTATTTTTAAGTTAATTAAGTCAGCTTCTTCTACGTTATATAACAAGTGTTTACGATAGATTCGTGATACGTGAAATACACAATTATAAACAAATCCGTAGGCTCTATAAAACTGATATAGTTGATCTTATAAAATTATCTAGTGCATTTGCAGAACTCGCTATATAGACTTATATTTATTAAATCCTGTATTAAATATGTTAATATCTTTAATTAGAAAGTTGTTTAGAAATTGGTGAGGTGGGACCAATTTTCATACTAATCTCTTAATAAATTTTAGCATTTTTTGTCAAATTTATTTTTCAAAAATACTAAATTAAGTTAAATCTAATGGAAGAGAGTAGTGTTATTTTAATATATGCGATTCATATTTTTTATTATAAAAGTGTGTTGTTTTTTTAAGATTTATATACGGCATATTTGTGCTGTATCGAGTTTGATTGTCGGAAATATTTTAAAATAATGTTATTACGTATATCACGTACATCTTATATTTATATTGTTTGAACTCGTATCAGCTGATACTCAAGATAATTCCTGTTTATTGTTTGTCGTTGCTTATTAAAAGCTATTGTTTGGTTTGAATTTCTGAATTTATAGAACATTTTGTTATTTTAGAGTTTGCTGAATTTTTTAACGAAAATTATGATTTATGTTTTTGTGTTCCACGGTTATGTGCATTATAATATATTATGGTAATACAAAAATGTCTGTATTTCCCAGGAGCAATGAATATACTATAATCTCGCATTCAGGAAAATTATCTGCCCTCCTTGCTGTGTCGAGAATGTTAGCGTTAATATTGCACAGTGTGAATACAATAAGTTGAAACAACTTTTTTTCACATTGTCCTTTGCGCGTCTTCTTATAAATATCTATTTTTTGTTTCAACAATTCAACGCTTAGACGATAAGTCGACTTTAGGTATCTAAGATTAGCCAAAGTGAGAGAGAGAAAGGGGGAGAAATAGAAAGTAAAATGGTGAAAAAGATAAAAAAGGACGCGTTTCTCGCTTTCGCACTTGATCGAGATTAACCAAGTCAAATCTTGCGTATGTGCTCGATCGTGTAAAGGGAATCGGCGATCGTTCTCATCTTCGGATACATTGTACAATGCGAAAGATCGCGTGCTGGGCCATTTTCATTTATAATCACGAAATGTAAAAGACTGTTGTTTAATAAAGCCGTCATTCTCTTGGTATATGTGCCAGCTTCTCCTCGCCTTCATCATCGCGATGAAACAGTTGCCCCTTACAGGTCAATCACGATAACCAGCGCGGATAATCTAAATTGCATCGTGATATTGACGCTTACGCCGATGTAACGATAAACCCTATCGCCTTTATGGATACCTTTTGACAAGTTGCCGTTAACAGAGAGGTGCTCCGACAAAATTGTCCAGTAACGTTTTCATGCGTTGTTAGGATATAGGAACTTGTTCTTGTTTGAAATTAATGTTACAGCTGGTTAATATTGTTTTATCAAATATACGCATTTACGTAAATGCAGCAAAATTAGTTGAGAAATTATTTTCCGAATTTTTAAAGTTCTCAAATATTATAGTTTTTGAGAAAAAGAGGGAAGAGGTAAATTTTGAGTAACGCAAAACAAGTGTTTTAGCTATTAACTACACGCGATGTATATACATGTGTTTATAGTCACGTTATATAATTTGCAAACTGTTGATACATTCACGTGAAGTATGCAAGTAATTTTCATCGGCGTATATCCAAAGGTATGGGCCCTGTGGACAAAGAATTATTCCTAGCAATTCCTATTTTGCACTAGATATAGAAAATTATCTGTATTTATGTCAGCTTTTATATTATGCTGCAAAGTTTAAATTAAACACTGTTATATATGCCGTTTTACTATCGCGTACATAACTTGTGCGTAATACATAAAACATCGGAATTGCATGTAAAATTTATATTTCTTTGTATTTGTGCGTTTTATAATGGCTGCTAATAAATTAACATATATTTAATTTAATGACAATGTGTTAAAATAGATCATCCATTTATGTCTCTTACGTACAAATCAGTGGAAAGTTCACATTCTTTTTTTTTTAACACACACTTCTAAAGTTCGTCGACTTATTCTTTTATATTTTATTTTATTTGTATATATATATATATATATAAAAGGATGATTAATTTATTTTAATTTCAAACAATTGTCTCGACAGATAAAAATATTTCAGACAAAAGGTGTATGGAGAAAGGAGACAAATAATAGTAAAATCAATTTTTGAAAAAATCGATTTTTCAACATGAAGGTCATGGCCATTTTTTTAAATGAAATTATATGATATTTTATATACATTATTTTTTACATATGGCGGATACTTTAAAATGATTACACCTTAACTAAAAATATCTAATACAATATCTTTTTTCAAATTTTATCTTGTCCAGAAGTCTCGGTGACTATCTTTCAGGAAAAATTTGAGAACGAATGCGAGACTCGCGTTACAGTGACCTAATTTAAAAAGTGTCCCAGCTGCGGCGGAAGACTTTAACATTTTATATACAACTACGTCGCATTATTGATTGCGAGGCAACCTGGCCCGCAGGTGCGCTACGTAAGGACGACGAATGCAGCGATGTCGCGCGACGTGAAGAACGGATAGCAGAAAGCATGACAGCGCTACCCTCCGTCATCGATTATATGCGGAATCGTCTTGACCCCGCGAGACCCGCACGACCGCGAGACGGGCGCAATCGGGGATCGTCCCCAGTGAACCAGTGCTGCAGTGTAACGATACCGCAAATGTTGCGTGCGTGCGTGCATACGTGCATACGTGCGTGCATGCGTGCGTGCGTGCGTCATCTCGGTTTCAACGCGCAAAGTTCACGTCGCACGTCAGGGCCGCGTTTACTCCTCTTGTCGTCCCCGTTACAACGTTCCCTTCGGGAATTGCCATAAACTTCGATAGACACGACAAAACGTGCGCGTTTGCTAAATTATTATAAATATTTATAGTGAATCAAAGTAAAATAAAATATTTATTATCGAGCCGTAATACAATCAATGCAGTTTCGCGCGAATAGCTGAATCTCCGTCTATCGTTCTCAAGTTCGCGAAATTGTTGAGTAAGTATGTCGACCTTGACGATCTTTTTGGTTCCCACGTGCATCCTGCATCGATCAAATTGTTCAGTGCGTTTTAAATCGATAAGCCTGGGGGGAACATTCGCTGTTATTTTTTACAATAGCTTTTGCTCCCATTACGTTCGCAGGCAAGTACGGCTGAGTACGGCTCTGACGATCGTTGCATAACCACCCGCAGCGCGCCGTCACGCACGCGTCGCGCAACGTTCGACGGGACATACCTCGTGCACGTGCGCCCCTATATACACGGTGTGCTTGCGGCGCGCAACGCGTTTGCGGTTTCATCGAGAATTTCGCACTATCCCGATTACATTGTATGAATATATCGTACGTACGAATGTGAATGCGAGTCCGAGGGAAAAAAATCTCGACGCGGTGAATTTCGACGATTTGATAGCGTCTTTTTCTCGGCGAGTGCGAAAGCTCTCTGCAGTCGAGAACGCGCGTTCAAGTCATTATATGATTTCTTAAGATTCCCCATTATTAATGACTCTGTCATATTCCACTCTCTGTCATACTTTTATCGTTACGTTGTCGATGTGCTCGTCCAATTCCGAGTTCCATCTCGATAAGGCTCGCGTTCAAATACGTAACAACAACGAAGCTATTCTCTTAATTTCCTTGTCATTGCATTACTTTTTATTCGACGGTATGATGCGACAAAGTAGAGACACGTTCAAATAACGTATATATATATATATATATATATATATATATATATATATAATAGAGAAAGAAAAAGAGAGACAAAGGTAGAGATTACTAATAATGCTTCGATTTTTCACGCTTTTTTCTTCGTTTTTTCACACATACGTTAAACGCGCGTGAAAAAAAGTCCGACTCGCCCGCTTACACATTATAATATATGTATATTAATTGTAATGCACAAAAAAGTTTATACGTAAATCATGAGCCTTTTTTTCAGTCGAAAACCCGGTTTTATATAAGAACCCGGGCTACTTTAGAGCCGCGTCGAGCGGCGGACGGTAACACGCGTGCGCACTATAGCGAGCCCGCTCTCGCGTGCGCTTTGCGTTATCGAGAGCCATCGGATACGTCGCGCTATCCGCCCGCGGGTATCACCGCTCTATTGGCCGCGGACGCCGCGGTTCGGCCGATTAGTCGGCCGGTCCGCCGCGACTTAAATTATTTGTGCGGCATGCGCGCGGCGGCCGAGGACTCTCGCACCGGCTCTCGTTCGCGATCGCCGCTCGTTAATCGCCGTCCATCGTCGCCTCGATCTGAGCCTCGCCATCGCGACAACACCGACTCTACGCCGGCTGACACCGTCCGGTAGCGCGCAACGATGCTGAGCCTCTTCGAGAGCGTCGCGTACATCCCGAAGCTCTACTACGGCGCACTGCTGGGCATCGGTTTCTGCATCTACTACCTCTACGAGGTTGTCAAGGTGAGTGAAGAAAAAAATATATAATTACATAATTATAGAATTAATAATCACGATCGGTCGCTTGATTCTGCCGAAGGTCGATTTGTCATGAGATTTTTTTAGTAAAAAAGAGACGGGGAAAGACTCGATCGATCGATCGCGGTCCGAATCGATCGAGAAAGGAGAGTTTAAAAATGTCTTTCAATTACTACGTTTACGCGAGCGTTACTTCTGTAGTAACTTACGATAATTTACTCCGCGTAAACGAGTGAATTATTGTAAGTTACTATAGAAGTAGTAACAAAATTAAACGACGGTGCACATTATTCGGAGATAAATTAGATTGTGATTGTCACGCTTCCTGAAGTCTTATCTTTATCTATACGCGATTGGGATGAGTTGCGGAAAATATGTGTCCAAATTTGAACATGTGTCCAAATAATAATAAAGCGATATGCGGGCATGATGATTAGACGCGCGCGACGTCACGCACGCATGCGCACGCGAGTGCGTATCGCTTCCTCATTATCTAAATATTGTTCATACACTCGACAAGAATCAACGCAGCGTCATACGTCTTTCTATGATCCATTACGTTCTGTTAACTATACATGTATGCGCCAAATGGTTGTATAAGACACGTGCCGTCAGCGTCATGTATATCTTCATGTCTGAAGCTAATATAACAAATCTTTAGTCGAACACATCGTATGTCTAGATAACGTTTTCGCAAAAAGCTCATTGTGTGCGTGTGTAAACGATATATTATTTAGGATAGAATTTAGAAAAAATATTTATTTCTAATTTCAAAGGTATATATTTGGATATATTTTTTAATAAATATTTCACACACATACAATTGTATACATTTTAAATAATTAATAGTGTTGTATCTTCATTCTTCAAATGTTTCTGGTCTCACGTTTTAAATGATCTGTAATTCAGAATTCAAGACAAGTATTTTATTCATAATTTAATATATATGTCACGTAATGCAAAAAATAATTAAAGAGTCAAAATTCAAATATATAAAAAGATATCAAAATGTACATGTATAACAGAATGCACAATATAAAAAGTTTTAAATAAAAACGCGATTTTCACCTGGAAATCTGACGCACATTATAGATCGTTTATATATGGGCTTTAAGCACACAATTATATAAATAGAATTCCCTCCTATATTCTGACACGAATTATAGATCGTCTAAAGTAGGTTTTATAGGCGATATTCATAGTTGTTTCTTGCGGAAGGTTATACTATTTATGCGTGTACGTCATCAATGGTAATTGCTTGACGCAAAAGGTATAATACAAACTTAAAATTCGAAGGTAAATAATGCGAGCTACATATTAACTCATCGGTAAAAAATTATTTTCGATTTTTTAACCAGCAACTCTGACACCTATGATTTAATGCGATTGGATCGAGATATCCGGTAAACTATCCGAAAGACGTCTTATAACCTAATTTATGACGTCTTTGAGACGTGATATAGACGTCTTAATTTAATTAATTTAAACATTTTAAATAACTTAAACGAATTTTAGATATATTATAAAATAAAACTTTAGACATATTATGAAATAAAAATTAATAATACGGAAACGCATTAACAGTTTCCAAACAGTTTCGTTTTAATTAATTGTGTCGTTGTGACACTAAACATAATGCAAAATATCTGAATACCAAATTAACTGACGCAGTAAATATTTTTATAGGCTATGTTATATCTCTACATTGGCCATTGGCCATGTCATATGTATTTTAATCGATATATCTTATAATCGATAATGTAAATACTTGCCTTATAAAAAATGTCTTATAAAAGACAACTCTCAGTAGCGGGATTCTGTAACTCCTTAACGACAGTTTCGGTATATCGTTGCGCAGGTATTATATTATGGTAAAAAAGCTGCGCAACGATACCGAAACTATTGTTAAGAAGTTACAGAATCCCTCCTCAGATGTTTATTCGGGAAGTTTTGGAGACGTTTTTTTTAAAGACCTCTTAAGAAAGACGTCTTTAAAATGTATTTTTTTTAGACATGCGTGTTGTCTGAGAAATGTACAACAATGCATGACCTTTTCTCAAAATATGTGAATAAGAAGTAGCACGCAAGTAGGGCGCAAGGTCGCGATCCCGGAATTTTGGAGTCTAAAGCCTTGTATCCACGATGCTAGAAATCGTTCCGAGATTTCGGAAGGAGAAAGAATTGACCAATGCGATTGGTCAATTGGCCGAATTGTTCAAATGCGATTTGTTAATTTCTGGCATCGTGGACACAAGACTTAATTAGTAACGAGTCCAGTAACGAGGCGAGATCTGACGTAGCGACGCGCGAAAACGAGGAGCGACGGATTCATCCGCGCGTAATGAACTCCGAAATGGGGCAGCTTATCATTCGTGCCTCGTGCGCGACGCGTTCATTGACTAACGAGCCGGGGCAATGCGGCTAAATAGTGCCCCGGGCTGCGACATCTTTTGTATGCGTCAACATTTATTTGCTCTGAATAGCGAAGTTAATCCTTTACGCGAAATTAAATAATTCGCCCGTCCGCGAACGCGCACGCAACTCGGCCGCGGGATGCTGTAATCTGACAATAAAATGCGTATTTAAATAAAACTTGTTTAAGAATATCCATAAAATTAGTTTCGCCTCTTTAAATTAATTTTATTGCTTTCGTAGCATAGTTCTCCATGCTTACGTGCTCATTCGAATAAGCTTCCATCGGCAGCAGTCTTGAAATTCTCTTCGTAATATATATCAGTTAAGATACTTTTTTTACATAATTTTGTGCTAATTAGAAACAGCGGCGATCGTTTCTCCTCTGTAAACATGTATTGTTATCTTTACAATTCCCTCGTGCTTTTCAAGAACTTTTTAAGAAGGCATATTATTGACTACTTGCTCTCTCGGAATATCGCTTGACACTCTTGCTTGACATGAAATATCTTACGTCGTTTAAATGCATCTACATGAAACATTTATTACATGCTATCTATATAAAATATAATGAGGGGAGACAAGATCAACTACGTATTTTACCGCGTTTAACAATTATACAACAGAAGGAATTACATGTGCTTGCGAACATATTTGTCAGATATCACTTAATGTTTTTATGTATGCTTCTATTTCATATAAAGTTCACTTACTTTTCAATCAAGAAAACACATAATATGTTTCATTGTGAAAATATTAGCATAAAATTACAACGTTTTAATAATAATTAACAAGTATAAGCTTTTATCGACCCAACTAGCCAAATTTATTGATTGATATCACGACGTTTCGGGCAAGGAATGGCCTTTATCATGGCATTGTGCCCAAACTAAAAGCTGAATACTCAAGTAAGTCAGAGTATAAAATTAATAAATATGGAAATAAATATAAAAAAGGTGTAAGAATTTTAATAGTACATAATTTACATGTACACAAAAAAAAACATAATTACATGTTCGCGTGAGGCAGTGTAATTTCTTATGCTAATAAAGGTAATTTAATGCAAAACGAGTATGTGATTGTGCGTGATATTTGCACATCTATTGCTGTCTCAATTTTATATGAAACATAGTACGAGAGTTCAATACATAGACAGGATTTCCGCGATACATGTTCGGACTGAGTGAACTGACGTACGTCCCTCCATAGGCGACATCAGTCGTGAGGAGAGATGTGTCATTTATTAATCTGACCTTAAAACTCTCTAGGCATTTGTCCTGCGCGTGTAATGTGCAGGTGAAGTAACGAATATAAAGGAATTAATTGAAGGAAGGAATTGTAGATTATATTAATGCTAATTATTAATTACATTAGCGATGCAGCTATATTAATGACGTAATGATTGAATAATTTCAACGAATGGAGCTCTCTTTAATATCACATTTTTATAAATGCATTGGAAAATTGTATTGGAAAACTATCATCATTATATAATGAAAATGCAAAATGAAACTGTTTATGACTATATTAAATATAATTATTCTATTGTATCAAATATAATCACTGAACAATGATCTTTTGCATAAAAAAGTATTTTTTTCTTTCTTTCAATATTGATCGCACTAATCTTAATTTTGTGTTAGGTAAGTAGACATATATACGTATAGTTTAGACGTTTAGACATGTATAGAATATGAAATGGAGTTGAATGTGCTCTAAACCGCAGCGTTAAAAAAGTAATAACAATAGTTCTTAGCTCTGATAGTCTCTCCCTCATATCGTCAACTAGATATCATATGGATGATTTATAAGTGCGATAAAATGTACGTTTAATTTTCCACATAACTACAAGTAATTATTACAGATTTATTTTTAATGATGTCTAGATAACAAGATAAACAGATAATATCGTGATTTATGATATTGGATATATACATATGCGCAATATACATATTATATATATATACATACAGAGTCATAGAAATTTTTATGAGATAATTCTCAAACTATATACAAAAACAGAAGAGACATTTTAACGATAGGCTTCCTTATCAGACGCGAATGCTGAAACTGAAATATTTAACTTACTATAATTTGCAAGTCAAATGTTTCCTTATCGGCGTTTCTATCGCAACGTACCCGCCAGGCATCAATACTTGATACAATTATCATTACTCTGTCACTTCATTCACTCTACGAGTTTTGCTTAGCACAACTCGGAAACTCTCATTCCTTTCCATACTACGTTTCACAATACAACAGGAATTTAAATATCCCTTTCAAGGGATACTTAAATTCTTGCTACATTGTCATACAAATTTATTTATATACACGATCTATTGAAATTCTTATTAATCGCGTCATTTTCATGTATTAAATCAGCTGCATATAAATGAGAATTAATTGTAATATAATTATATTACAATGGCAAATGTACATTCTACAATTCATAAATCTATAATATATATAATTCACCTGAATCATTGCGCGATTCCATTACTGCTATTCCATGAATGTTCTTATAAATATATGGCAAAATTCAGCATGTATAATTATTTATTAATCAATATTTATTGAAGAAGGAAAAAGCAATATAATATTACGTGACATTATGAATGGAATATAACTACGATATATATACAAAACATGTGGAGAAAATAGTACTATATATTTTTTTTTGTCACACCTGGAAAAACTAATAACAAAAACAACTATTACGCTTCCAGACACCCTTGCTGGTTTGCGCCAATGGACCATTCCGCACATTCTTGGAAGCCAACATTCCGCTCGTGCAAAATAAATTCTGGCCGACGTTGTGGTGTTTTGAATCGCGAGCACAAACCATTATAGCCAGCATTTTGAGATCCCGGTTATTGCCACCTGTCGAATATCGCAGGTTGGTATAGAAGGATATATATATTATAGAAGAATAAATATACAATTCGGTTCATCCGGCATTGGACTTTGGAACACAAATAATGCGCGCATGATCGATCAAGCGATTGGATTCTATTCTGTAACGCTCTCTTTACGTTACGTAGGGAAATTCTTGCTTTGTCCGACGGGGGTGAAGTGGCCTTGGATTGGGCCGAGAAAGATTGCTCCATCACGTCGCCGATCGTCGTCATTTTACCTGGTCTCACGGGCGGTAGTCAAGCGGAATATATCAAGTGTCTGGTATCAGCCGCGAGAAAAAATGGGATACGATGCGTGATTTTCAATAACAGAGGCTTAGGTGGATTGGAACTCAAGGTAGGGCTTATTTGTGAACCGAAATGGAGATGAGATAAATTCTTGCAATTATTATTTGTTAATTTCTTTTTAGCAGGATTAACCGAAAAGCACGTTTTATAATAACAGGAGTTCTTCTTCTTTTGTTACTTTTAGACTCCACGAACGTATTGTGCCGCTAACTATGATGATTTAAGTGAAGTCATAGAACACGTGAAGAAACTTTATCCTCATGTACCTCTCGGAGCAACTGGGATCTCCATGGGAGGGTAACCATGTTTTCCTTTAGTTTATCTTTAAATTAATAACTAAATCGTATGATATCTCTACGATGCTTAGAAAGAGCATATGTATATTCAAGCATTTGATTTGATACGTTAATAAATGACATTTTTGTAAACCATTGCATGTCTTTTCTGTGCACAGGTTGATCTTAGGTAATTATTTAGCCCAAAGAGGTCTAACAGCAAGGACCAAATTGAGAGCGTGTCTCATTATCTCGGTGCCATGGAACGTATTCGCAGCAACGAAGAGCACCGAGGAAAATTATTTTAATCTAATGCTGAATAAGCATCTAGCCAGCAATCTATGTCGCACGATAAAGCGAATTCATACTTCTGATATTGGCCCTTTGGCCAACGTGGATATTGACACTGTTCTTAAGGTATGTTTTTACGTATCAAACATGATTATATGGGAAGATCGAATACTTTTAACTTTTCTAACGTACACATTTCATACTTGCGCCAAAAGGTAAAATTTAAAGGAATACTTATGTATTTTCTAAATTTATAATCTCTTTTATTAAAAGCAGTAATTTTATATCTAGCCGTAGTATCTCACTTTAATTTCTTTTCTGTCGCTTTCCACATTGCCACAGTTATGATTTCGCAAAAAGATATATCGTAATCTACTTCTAGATACTGAATTTTATATGAACTTAGATTAAGATTAAATTAGAAATTAATTCGTCATATATATATTCGTGATGCGCGATTTTATATTATCTGTCTGGAATTCTGAATCTGACTCATACTTACTGTGAATTATTATATCCGACAGAGCCAAACGATAAGAGAATTTGATTCGAATTTTACGGCAAGGCACTTTGGATACAAAAACGTCGATGAGTATTATAGTAACGCGACGCTTCACGACAAGCTGCATCTGATCCAAGTACCGACTTTGTGTCTCAACGCGGCAGACGATCCGTTTCAACCGTTGCAAGGTGAGCGACAACAGCGCGACAACGATTATAACGTTTTTACACGATTTTAAACAACGTCTTGAATGTTTTAGCGATACCTCTGAAAGAGATAAGCCAAACCAAAAACGTGGCCGTAGTGGTAACGTCGCGCGGTGGGCACATTGGTTTCCTGGAAGGCGTTTGGCCGGTCAAGGAGGAGCAATATATGGGAAAGTTCTTCTCACAATTTTTCACGGCAATGTTCACCAACGACTTTGACTAACAGGAAGCTTGATATATCTATAGATCGGAATCGAGTAAATGGTATCGTAAGCGTTAACACTGATTGCCTTGATTCGTTATCGTCTAGCATCAAGAGATACGTGCCACGATACCGGTTATCTGTTTAATTTTCTGCAAGCTAAAATGTGATCACATTTAATTTAACATGATATCTTTTTATCATTTTTATATTATGCTGTAACGCAAAACTTGGAATTGCACTTTATAAGCTTGAAAGGGCAACTAATTCCAAGTTTTGATGTAATGTAATGTTTGTGAAGTATTAAATAGGCTCTACACTTATCAGGCAAAGTTCTTTGCTCATTATGACAATTAGCGCGAATTAAAATTATCCTTGTTAATTATTTATAGTTAATAAAATCTATAACTTTTATAAAAACCTATACCTCTAATCACAATTTTTTCTCTTATTGTGTTATAATTTTACTATATTAAACATTTTTTTTATGTAATTGTTGTATTAAAGTTTAGAACTTTATTTATTACAATTTATAAATGAAAATAAAATTTTAACTGTGTACCTATATCGAATCTTTCAGTAAGCAATTGAAAGCCAAAATATATTTTTTATTGTATTATTTAATTTAGAGCGATGATTGATGGAAGTGTTATCAACAATCGTTCAAAAGTATGATTCTAAATGTGATGAAATGTGTAAAAATATCATAAATAATACAATTTCAATGTAAAACACTTTTTACTTGCCAACTTATTTTTGGAGAGGGAAATAGCTAGCTCATGATATTAATATTGGTACAAGCGTAAATTGAGGAATTTACTCATCAATCTAGAAGTGATTCATTCGCCACTCGGCGAGTCTATCTACCGATTGAATTTATACGGTCATAACTACATCAAATACACTTACTTCAGTACAAACATTGCAAAAGTGTTGCTAATTCTCACTGCAACATTAATAAATATTAATAATACGCCGATGAATATTAACGATATGAGACTTCATGAGCTATTTTCCAAAAACTTTTTTTACCATTTATTTTTTATGTAATCATAATCGATAAAAAAAATATGGAAATATTTCTGCACAGAGATTAACACTTTAGTTAAAGGCAGCTAATTATTACATATGCTTCAGATATTATCTCGGAATGAACATCTAACATTTCATTTAACATTTTTCACGCTCAATTATGCTCGAGTATCATATTTGACTGTATGTTTATTACGTTTTGAACGAAGGAGAAATACATGTTGTGTAAATATTGTCATAAAGTACAAATTTACTTGTTTTTATTTCATAGAAACACATCATTATAAAAGAATTTGCAATCAAAGTATACCTGATAATTTTACAACAATACATTGCAATATACATGATAATCGCATAAGCGCGCGTTTAATCTCATCACATTACAATCCCTTGATTTTGGATTTTATGCAAAATGTGTTGGGTTTTACACTTCTTTTGAACCTTAATTACAATTTGAATTCCAAGCCCAAGGACTGCGCGATAAATGATAAAATGTCGGTACTTTCTTCAATCTAAAATAAAATGTATATAAAATATATAAAATTTTATAATACTTTTTAAATAAACTTATTTATACATGTGTCTTAAGTATGAATCGTTTTCTGCAGAAATATTTACCACTTTCATGGTTGGTTTTCCACCGCCATGACCTGCCTTAGTATCTATTCTTGCAAGTAATGGGTTTTTCTGTTTCGACACATTTCCAAGCGTATATTGAAGAGTTGCTGTTAACTTAAGAGTATGCAAAGGTACGACACGGTCATCATGATCAGCAGTCAGAAGCAACATCGCTGGATATTGTATGTCACCTGGTGGCACTTTTACATTATGTAAAGGTGAATATTTCAACAAGTTCTCGAAATGCTTGGGATCATCGGAACTTCCATAATCCGAAACCCAAGCAGAGCCGATGGTAAACTTATGAAAGCGTAACATATCCATAACTCTGCAATTTTAAAAAGAAAGTTAATGTTTTTTATATATGCCACGCGCGTCAATAACTTAAAAATAAATTAAATAAAAAGATTTAACTAACCCTACTTGAGCTATGGCGGCGCCGAACAGATCAGGTCTTTGATTTATACATACGGCAACAGCCAGACCTCCATTGCTGCCACCTTGAATTGTCAATTTCGCAGAGGTAGTGTATCCATTTTCTACAAGATATTTTGCTGCATATTGAAAATCATCGAATACATTTTGCCTATTAAAGAAGCGTCCTGCATTGTGCCATCTTTCTCCATATTCACTACAACAAAGAATGGCACTTTTTGTACAAACAGATACACACACATTTCTATAAATATGTTCTTCCTATTGTTACATACCCTCCTCCACGAACATTAGCAACAGCAAGTACTCCATTAAAATGTTGTATAAAAACAAGTCTTGTAACACTGAATGTAGGTTGGATACTTGCATTGAAACCACCATATCCATAAAGTAAGCCTGGCATACTTCCATCTAATACAGCATCCTATATTAAAAATTTTCTGATAATTTTAACATTGATTTTAACATTGAACGACACAGAAAATTTTTTAATAATCTTAAACCATTTTTAAGTCGCTTCTTAAGTCGAAAATCTACAGCTCACATGATAAAAAATATATAATTTTGTTATTGATTTTTTAAATAATCTACGTACATTCTTTGTTACTATAAACATGGGTATTTTTGTACCATCCTTGCTTGAATAAAATATTTGACTAGTTTTGTATAAACTTGCATCAAAACCCTTCACTTTGATTTCTCGCAAGATCTGAAAACAATATTAATCATCGAGTTATAACTGTACCTAACAGAAAAATCTCATATCATATTTATTTGAAAAGATAGATACTAACTCGTGGTTCCTTTTCTTTTTTTAAATCAATCGTATATATAATTCCTGGGGTTAGGAATGATGTAAATTGATAAAATATCTCAGAATATTTCTTTTCTCCTGAGAATCCGAGGACAGTGCCAAGATCCAGAGGAAACGTTCTAAGAACTTTACCAGTGTTCAAGCAATGCAGTTGCAAAATGTTCTATAAAATATTTAATTTTTAGTGTTCCTACAGCAATTAATCTAAATATTTTAAGTATATATGTTTACCTTAACATCTTGTATGTAACAAGCAACAAATTTGTCTTCATCCACAGCACTAGCCCAATCTAGTACATTCTCAGAATGTTCTGGCAAAAGATCAACCCATTTGTCTTGTTCATAATCCAACAAATCTATAGCTATCAACTTGTAATTAGGAGCACCTTTATTTGTGCGAAACACAGCTTTGTTACCAATATTGGTCACGTACTGAAAATACAGAGAGATATGATAATAACATAGAAATGTAAGAATATTTAAGGAAAAACAAAATATTTAATACCAACTTCGTAATCAGCTTCAAGCTTATCGACAACTTGTGTCAAGGGCAAATTGTTTTTTATTTCCATTTCATCTTTTAGTGGCGTAAAATATACTAAATTATCTCTGCAATCCTTTAGAGGAGTAACAATGAGCCATTTACCACAATCAGACACTTGTGCACCTCTGATAAAACAATAATAGATTTGTACCACACACATACGAACAGATTATCTCAGTTATTTCTTTACATTCATATATATAAACATATGTATATAATATACATATATAAATATACATATACATATAATATAATATTGCATATCTAGATATATTAGAAAATATAACTGGGTATATTTTGATTTGCTATAGATTTACTACATAATTTGAGAATCTACTCATAAAATATAGATTTTAATGTCTAAGTAATGTCTAATAAAACATTTGATAATAGAATGTTATAGAGAAATCTAAAAAAAAAAACTCAAGTTACAAAACTCACATCCTCCACAATGGTTCTTCAGGAAACTCAACGGCGACAACATCACCCGACTGCGGTGTACCAACAATGTGGTAGCATAGTTTTTGGTTTTGATTACCTAACGTTTCTGAACCGTCAGTCTTCCCTTGCTGATCTCGATATTGTCCATAAAAAATACCACGATTGTCGTGAGTCCATGTAATCGGTGAAAACTTGACTTTTTCCAAAATTTCTGGGTAATTTTCACCTTCATGAAAATGTTTTATATATTTTTAGTAAATAAACGTCTATTATATCATAACTGTAAGAAAGTTTAAGAATTTTGACATTATTTTACCAGTATGGGCATTCAAGAAGTGGATAGTACTCCAATCAGAACCGCTTTCAGATAATCCATATGCGAAAATGCTACCATCCTCACTGAAGCTACTACTGGTAATTGCAACAGTTCCATCCTCAGAAAGAGTATTGGGATCAAGAAATACCCTTGGTTCACTTTCGAGAGTATCTTGTACGTATAAGACACTGAAAAAAAGTCCATTAAGTCAAGACAATATATACAGATGCATGTTAGAAACTAGGAATGTTAGGAATTCGAATTATACCTTTGGTTTTGCAAACCAGTATTTTTATAAAAGTAATATTTCTCGCCGTGTTTGGCGGGGCACGAATACTTAGGAAAATCCCACAGTTGTTTCAAACGTTCGTGAATATTATCACGCGCTTTGTACGCAGCCAGATACGGTTTAGTGATAGCATTTTGAGCATCAACAAAAGCTTTCGTTTCTGCCGAATCTGGATCTTCCAGCCATCTATAAGGATCTTTTATCTACAAACAAAATACTGACTCTTTATATAATTTATATAATATTTAAATGCATCTTATTTATATAATCATTGGCCTAGTTTACACCGTGCGACCTGATCGCGACCTGACCTATACCCTGACCTAAAATAGGCTTCTAAACAAAACGTTTACACCATGTAGACCTATGATACTTTTGGGTCAAATATAAGTAAAAATTGTCTATTAGTATCTATTGGTACACTCTCTGCACTTTAGGCGATCTTTAGGTCACCTGCGTTTACACGCGTTACGTCCTACTTTAGGTCTACGCCTAATTTAGGTCAGGGCACGCGAAAAAGAGACCTGACCCAAGCGAGGTCGCAACTGTTTACATCGTCGCGACCTATCGTGTTTGGGTTGAATATAAGGTATAGGTCGCAGCCTAAACGCACGGTGTAAACTAGGCCATTATATTATTAGATTTAACATGTATCTCCTATTTTAACATAAAACAATAAATTTCAACTTGTGCAATCTCTGCCTTTCTTCATAATCCCCGCTAAAGGCTAATTGTCGTTTGATAAGGAAATTGAATGTCCATCAAAATGCCATCAAGATTTAAATATACTGTGATTAGTGTTAAATACACTAATATATATCATTAGAATCAAGTGTTAAGTGTTAAATATCTCTTTACGAAAATTATAAGTCGACATTTTTAAGAGTAACGAGACACTTTGCGACATGTATCCTAACCTCAACGCCGTGGTACTCATCGACGACGCTCTCGTCCCTGCGTGCCTCGGGGTAGCGTATCCTCGTCATAATTCCCGATCGACCCGCGTCTTCCCGTGTACGATAAATCGCCGCCTAAATGCACAGAGAAACCTTGTCTAACGATATTCGCGCACGTGCGAGCCTCTTTCCACGTACGTCAATTGTCACCGGAGCAAACACTGAATCACGTGATCCGGACTGATCCGCGCCCGCGCTCGACCGCTCCAACGTTCGAGCAGTTCGAGGTTCGATCGTTCGACCGGTTCGACTTCGACGTGCGCGACTTCACGCTGCCAAACAAGCCTCCCGATAAAATTCGAAACGGTGAACTCCGCGGACGGCGCGGATGCGGATAGAGATCGGAGAGACCACTGATCCCGTCGGTCGGTACCGGCGCGAATTTATCCGACCTCCGTTCCGCGGGAAAGATACGGCGCGAGAGAAAATGCCAGTCAGGATCACGTGACGTTCGTGCGGGTGATCACAATCTGATCTGATTGTATGAGACCGATTAATGGAGCGCACATGGAGAGAAGGACTCGCGCGACGGGCGACGGCACGGCGCGCACGACGTGTATGGCGGATTCCCGGTCGCAGCAAGTTCCAACGAGTTCTCACAGATACTAACAGGTACAACCGTAGACGATACCCAGCGTGCCGCTCGCAAATCGCCGCGATTGTCAACGTGCTGCCCAAGGCGCCGAGTATCGTAGTCCCGGAGCGCTCCCCACCGAAATCCGTTGAACGAACGTCGTATTGCCGCGCGCATCATCCTCTCGTCTCTCGTCGCGCGGCGTCGCGCGGCGGCGCGCCTCGACGACGAGCTCGGAAGGAACACCCGAGCACCGTCTCCCTGCTTGATTTCACTTCCGCGAGGCAACGCGGCACATTCGAGCGCTCCCGCGTTCGACGCCAAACCGAACGAATTTAAGTAATTTAAATCTGGAGTCTGTTTTCTATTGCTGAACTGGCTGCACTAGTTCAGAGTTAATTTATCTTTTTTTACTCCACATTTACCACGTTTACGCGGCGGGGCTATGTGTTTACGCGATGACTAATGTACGATAATTTTTTACCGTTTACCATACGTACGTGCGTAAGTATTTTATACTTCCGAGAGCCGTTTACGCAAGGTATTAACACGGGAAGTAACTGATTAATTTGAGTAACTTGCTTCAATTATCTACTCTCGTCATAGCCAATAGACCCCCGTTTACGCGGAGGAAGATAATTTGAGTAAATTACTACAGAAGTAACACTCGCGTAAAGATAGTTATTGGAAGGAAAAAAGATAAATTCTGAATTAGTCAGCCAGTTCAGCAATAGAAAATAGTCCCCTGGATCATAGATTTAAAGTTTGTTGCTTGCGAAACCTTCTCTTACTCCTTTTTTTTTCGTAGAAATAAAGCGTTCTTAATTCCATCTTGGAGTTTTTTATTGCTCGTAAAGTAAAAACGGACATATTACATCTTATGAGACGTATAATGTTATCTTCAAAACTTCACCTTGTTTTTCCGTATCAAGAGAGACGGTTCTATTTGACTTATATTTGCTATTGACTATGTGGTTAGCTTCTTTATTGCAAGGTGATAACTAGATTTATAACATGTCATAAAAGAGACGAATAAATTGACAAAGAAACTAGAAATATTTTTACTGAAGAGAGAAAGAGAAATTAATTTCAATTTGAAACTATTCTCTTTTTATTATTATAGCACAATTCACTACCAACTATCAATTATTAACCATCAACTATATATTGACCATTAAATTCTTACTAACTATACCCATTAACTACTGTTATTCTATTAACTGTTCGCGATAAAATTACTCTCTTATTGCATGCTCATAATCGTATAATATGGACAATAATAATAATAAACTAACAATAAATGAGAATTAAAGTCGTATTTGTGTGTGTGTGTGTGTGTGTGTGTGTGTGTGTGTGTGTGTGTGTGTGTGTGTGTGTGTGTGTGTGTGTGTGTGTGTGTGTGTGTGTGTGTGTGTGTGTGTGTGTGTGTGTGTGCAAAGCAATATGAATGGACGTGAGCCAACAAACGAGCAAACACATGAATGTTAAGATATCAAATAAATGATTTATTATCTTTTTAACAAAGAAAAAAATAATATTAATTATTTACTAGCGAAATAATTGTTACTATTCGGTTTAACAAAATTATAAGTAAAGGAAATAAGGAAAAAATAATAAATTTAGACTTACACAGAGCCTTTATCAGTCATACATTAATCACAAAAAAAATAATTAAATTTATAATAATAATAATAATAATTTTACATAATTGTTATGACTAATATATAAAAAGACAAAAAAAATCAATGAGATCTGAATGAATCGGCGTAGTATTGGATGCTTAACATTCTTGCCAACGTGGCCACAAATAGAATGGCTCGGTTAGTATATACATGTGATCAGCACATGTACTCTCCAAAGCCCATATTAGACGGCCTATAATTCATGTCAGATTTCAGAGTAGAGTTCTACTTCAGTTTTATACGCCGTGTATTTTGTACGCGTGCATTTTTAATGTTTTTCCGTCTATTAATGCGCGGCACGTAAAATTATAAATAGAATTATATCATAATACGAAGATCGTCTAAAGTGAATTTATAACGGAAGATAATTCAAACACGCGTATCGCGAGGCTCATGAGAAAGCTAGAACATTCCTGCGTCCACAAGATCGCAATTTCAGGAGATTCACATTGCAATTATTCCTAATATTTTGATCCCCGGCTTTTATGTTAGAGCACCCGAATTCAGAAAATCGTCAGTCACGTTTCTCTTTTCTCTTTCTCACTCTCTGTTTTTCTTTCAATCAATTATTATGTATCATCCACGTTGCTTTTTTTTCCTTAAACATATGGTTCTACAACCGCAGAAAAAAACCACGTGGTTGCAGTTGAAACGAATATTTTTCTTGCACGATCGCGGAGTTTCAGAAGAAACCAATTCGAGATACATCGGATCGTACATACGTCAATTATTTAATGCTCGACATCGCTATAATTATCGGGAAGCGATATATTGATCCGTCCGGATTTAGTCTCTCCTTTTCTCTTTCTTTCTTTTATGCATGCGTGTGACTTATGCAACGTCAGCATTATTAGCAATTACTATACTCATGGGGAACGAGGATTAGGGAGTAGTAGGGCGCGGGACGCGGAATCTCCTTATCGGCAGGCCTCAATTGTCCCCTCTCTCGTCGTGCGTGATAGTAATTGACGCGTGAAGGAGACTTTTCACGGTACAACGCATCATATTGCGAATAAACGCAGTGTCGTAGATGTATCGACGGCGGCAAGTAATTTATTTATGAATAAAAACGAGGAAGAGCGCGGAAATAGAAGAAAAATTTGTCAATCAGCTCAAAATTCATTATTATATTACATAATGCGACTGATAATGATATACGCTGTTTTCTGCTTTCCCTCTCATCACTTGTTCCATTATTAAATGTTTACTCGTAAAACATACATTACGAATTTGCATTTTCTAGTAACGTTTATTATTTACTCTTTAAATTCTAACAATTATTGACATGCACATTTTGAACACCTTTACATCACAAGAATAAACAATTTTGTTTTAATGCAAAAGTTATATAACAATTTTTTTTTCAACGATGCTTAATTCAAATACAGTTTGTATCGCGCTTTGAATTTTTAAACAACATAACTTATTTATTATATATCAAGATCGAATACGCGGAGTAACAAATACATCGGATTATATATTTAAAGTAACGGAAAATCGCATGTAATTTATTACGTAATCGGTTGTTATTTATTAGTATTTCGTATTTGACGGAATTACGTATTACATACAATTAACATGAGAAGTGCCAAACAAAATCCCGCACTAACTTTGAAAAAAGAAATGTAAAATCACATGAATTACAAATACAGAATGTACGATTTCTTATAGGAATGTATTTTACATAAAGCTCGTAAGATATTGAACTTTTTACCCGTTATCACTGTTATATTGAACTTTTTATCCGTAATTATAATTACGTTCGATAATATACTATGGAAATTGCTTATTGAGCAATTACGAAAAGTATTCAACATCTATCGAGTCGCGTAAATTTTTTTTGCGTAATAATAATAAATATATCAATTAGTAGTAAAAAATTAAATGTTAAGAAAGATTCCGCGTTATAAGTACATAGAATAGAAATCTCTCTCATGGTGGTTAACAAAACTATGAAACTTATGAAAGTCTGCTTATTGACTTTTTTGTTCGCGGTTGCTCTCATGACAGAAAATTGAATAAGCTTATGCAGAAGTCAATATTTAACTAGTTGGGAATCATTACATTGTATGATACATTATACGATAGAACTAGTCCGAATAAAGTGCGCCCGTTTCTTCTGTCAAATGATTGAACGGGTAAACCAGGTTGTCCACTTTGACGTTCTGTAGAAGGACCCATAATATAATCCGCTGAACTTGAAGTGTTTCATCTGCGTAGAAATGTGATGTGATTAAAAATGAAAAGGAGAGAGTAATTATTTAAAACATCACAGTTGTAAAATGTACTTGTGCAGAAAAGTCAATATTTAACTATTTGGATACTATTACATTAAACAATATAAGTGAAATGAATAATTACTCATCCAAGTGCTCCTGTATTTTCTGTCGTTTCTTTAAATGATTGAATGGGCAAACCAGGTGGTTCTCCACTTTGACGTTCTGCAGAAGAATCCATAATATAATCGGCTGAACTTGAAGTGCTTGGTCTGCATAGAAATGTGATGTGATTAAAATTAGAAACAATTTTTATTAAAATACTACAACTGTATTATACGTATTATTTAACGCTATTTTGTACTTATTGACTGTGAACCATAATGGAGTTAAGTTTTTTGAGTAAGGGAGGGAAGGAGGAAGAGAGAAAAAGAGATAGGAAGAGAATGTTTTATTTTATACCTCGAATTTCTGTAATGCTAACGTCAAACAATTAACAAACAATTAATGTCTAGACTGCCTTTGTTATTAATAAATAAGTGAAACGCGACGGATATAATTAATATACAATCAAATTAAGGAAGAACGTTATTGTAACGTACAAAATATCATAAGTTTAACTAACGATGCATGATATGCAACTCTCTACATGATTAATTTCGGAAAAAATAACATTTTAGTATATGTGAATATTTTTGTAAACGACGAAATATGTATATTTTGCTTTGGTTAGTCACTTCATACTGAAGTTGGAAAAATTAACTTATCTTCAATTGTTACCTTTAAACTATCAGGAAAGTTATCATCTGTTATAAGAAATAAATTTGCGTTTATAAAAGAAAATTTTTATTTTGGTCGTTCACGTTCTTACAGGATCATATAACGACTCTCTCTCACTCTCTCTCTCTCTCTTCGAAATATATCTACTATACAGAGCACTTAGTTTCTAAGAAATGGAATAAAACATGTAATATACATTTTTATTAATAGCTTTTATTGTATGGCTGTCAAAATAGCTATGATTAGATTAGTATTATTTTTATGGTACGATTACGTCAATCGATCATATATAGTGTTCGATATCATTAAGAAGAGCGGATAAACTAATATAAAACACGACTTTTTGCAGTGAATGCAATTACATTTCTTTTATATATCGTAATTATTATTTGGTGCCCATCCTTGTGTTATGAATAGGCGGAATAAGACGTTACTGCAAACAAAAAAAAAGAATGAATTATTTAAATAGAGTTCTAAAGATTACTTCATATTTAATCTAACTGATCAAACGTACTCACTTAAATTATGTGCCTTAAAAAATATTGTGACTTAGTGCATTTTAATTCATCGTCCCTCAACTGAAAGTAAAAATATCGGATTAAAATATACTTTTAATACAGCATCGTCGGATAACAAGTATAAATTGAGTTTCCGAAAACTTTAACTTACTGTATGAAGCGAGATCGATTTCGTCCGGTAATTCTGTAATATTTACGTCAAACCTTTCTTGAACATCATTTAATATTTTGGCGTCACTTTCATCGCTCACCAATGTAATAGCAAGACCCTGTAGAACAATCCCAGATGAGTAATTAGCGATTATGTTAAAAGTTCTAAGATTCAAAATAACTCTGCAGCTTGAATTAATTGCCAATAAAGTCAATATTAAATGCTTCGCTTTTAGTTCAATTTTATCAGCATAATATATAACAATTTACATTAAGGAATCTTATAGAGATTCCAAAATGTTTTTGTTTACACATACATCGTGTTCGAATACTTAATAAATTATTTATTACCTTTGTACCAAAACGACCAGCGCGTGCCACTCTATGCAGGTATGTGCCGGAATCTTCTGGCATATCATAGTTGAATACAATGTTGAAACGTTCTATATATACCTCGTCACAGACCTCCATCAAGTTTGTCGCCACTAAGATACGCTGAAAAGGTCATTCATTTTTCAATCACATCTCACATAATCTATTTAATCCGATTTATATTATATATGTCTACATATATAATATAAATTAAACCTCATGGAACTCGAGGCATAAACTACTTACTTTCTGGAAATGTTTGATGAACTGTTGATATCTGGACAGTCGCTCCTCCTGCGTCATGCCCCAATGAATCCCGATCGCAGGAAAATTCTGTTCCGTCAAAAGTTGCGCTAAAGCCATACATCTTTGTACAGACTTCACAAATATGACAACCTATGCAGAGACAATTATAAGATAAATCGTATTGACAATGGATGCATCCAGGGACACTGCTGACCAGTCGTGCTCCTGGATGCACCTAATACCATTGGTGTATATCTCGAGAAGAAACATTTCCGACTCAACTTTTCTTTCTTAATATTTTCGTCAAATACTAAAAATTTTATTAAATGAATTAAATGTGTAAACCATTAATAAATTTTGTTAAGTAAATACTTGGAAGAATCTTCATCAGAATTGGTGAGTAGTAGTAAGATAGTCATTACAGGGAGGTAAGAAAATTTGTATCATCATGTAAAGATTCTCCGCCATAAGGAAAATGTGCACATCCGCTGTAGATTGTCCCCAATTTGCAAACAAACCTGATTAAACTTAAGAACGTCAAGTAGTTCAAACAACTTCTTGTTCTTCTCGTTCTCCTTCAATTTAACGTAATGTTGCTGGAAACCCTTCAAAGTGAGCTTTACATCATCAACACAGACCTCCATGGGCTGCACAAAGAATGTTATCTCATAAAACAAACAAATCCACGAAACAAGTTATAGTGCCTAACATGTAATTCTCAGGCTGCAGGCTTTTGCGGGTATCCGTAGTCATGATGTCGTTTTTCGCCGTCTAAAAGTCGAATGTAATCGAATGTATGAAGGGACGTTCGTTCAAAAACCAGTAAAAAAAACTAAAATGATACTATTCCTTGATGCAACTCATTTGCAAGAATAAAAAGTTGGCGTTTTATAAACATTTAATAAGCAACACAAAAAAAGACAAAACCAAACCATCTCTTTTCTTTTAAATATAAACTTCCAAGTATTTTTTTCTTCCTTCGGAGATGGATTCGTTAGATTCGTTAAGTTACCGTATACGTCCATAAATATTGAAAGTTCCAGCAAGAAAGACTCCCGCATTTCAGTTGCGGAGTATAATCGTCGAGCGTGATTACTGATTAGTCATACAGCAGATTACACACGGTCCGGCGACCTCCATCTCTGGGTAGTGACAACAACGAAAACTCAGCAGTTCGCCCCAACTAAACTTAAGAAGGCGGCACTCATGACAAAGAACGTTCGGTCACATCCGCTGGCCACTCGATGCCAAAATCTCTTTTCCAAAATTTCTGGCACATTAAGATGCCCAGAATCGACTCGTATTACTCTGGTTGGTATAGACGCTCGGCTTTTTCACCTCCGGTAATCCGCTAAGCCGCGACCCCGACTTCCGTCACTCGTGCGAAATAAAGAGCGCGATTCATGATACACGAAGATTCGCGTTTTAGCTTTCGCGTGATTTTAACAGCTTTCTACGACACGAAATCGCTCGATTTGTGCACGGCACTTGCATCCTTAACTTCACTCGTACTAAAAGACCGTAATCGAAATCTTTGCATGAGATAAGAAGACTAATGCAATATACTTTTAATTTGCGATTGAATGAACGCGAACACGATAGAGCTATGCTACGCTTGCATTTTACATTTCTTTTCCCTAACTAATCCTAATCATTTCCCTGAGTATCCTCTTGCATCTTCTTTCTTGCGCTCTTCTGTCTTCAGGTTGTCTTCAAGTCTTCTTGGCCCCCCACCCTCTCAATAGCAGGCAAATCATATAGATTCTAATTCTAATGCTCTGATTACCCATAAGAACGTAGAAATATTTCATATCCCTATCTCTCTCTCTCCCTCCCCCCCCTTATATTTCCTGACATATCGATATCTTTATACTGTGTTGTCCCTTGAATATGCGTAGTAACTAGCAAATTAAAGGACTTTATTATCGACTGGTACTCTATCTCGGACCGTGTTGAACGACTGAAGACTCGATTTTAGACAAAAATTCTTCCCCTTCATATGCATATGCAGATGATGTGACACATCCAGAATGTTTAGACTCGGAATTGGAATCGGAAGGAGCAGCGAGATATTATGTTGGACATGAGTGTCAAGCATATGACTGCGCCGTTTATCGAACAAGATTCATTTTTTTTAACTCGGTACTCGTTTCTTCAAAGCGCCGTCTAAGTTGCCTAACCCGCGGATGCGCCGACATTGATATTTATAGCGTGGCCTGAGCTTTGTTCTGGGCACGAATATGCCAATGAGGTAGGAGCAATTGCAGTAGATCGAAGTTAAGAGGAAGATTGTGTAATTACATCTTGCATGAACTTTTTGCAGACAGGACGTATCTCCTTGGACAGGGTGGCGCTGAACATCATGACTTGCTTGCTGTGCGGTGTGCTTCTGAATATTTCCTGTACGTTCCGGCGCATATCTGTAACAGTAATGCGACATAACTAATTATTTATCAATCAAAATGAAATGTTAAATATAGAGTAAATTTTGAAGAATCGCTCAGTTAATAGTGGGTAGTGGAAAATGTAGTCATCATGAAGAATTAAGATTGTTTCATACATCATGTAGATTCTTCTCGATAAAATATTCTTTTTTAAAATTGGTGAGTTGTTTATGACGAACCTAATAATTCAAGCATTTTGTCGCATTCGTCCAGTATAAAGTGTTTCAGGTGTTTCAGATTCAGTTTCTTGTTCCGTACAAGGGCGAGGATACGACCGGGAGTGCCGACAACGATATGAGGACATACAGTTTTCAAGACCTCTTCGTTTTTCTTAATAGGTAAACCACCGAAAAATACGCCAACCTGTAATAAAAGAAATTTTGTCTTAGACTAAAAAGATAAACCTTCATATTTTTATGATAGTATAGAAAACATCGAATCCATTAAAAGGTAAAAATATACTGCTGTGACAAGTTCATTGAAAGTTGTTTAACATAGAAAGTATATGAAAAATAATTTTATAATTAAAGAATATATGTGTATATTAATATAAAATTTTGTAAAAAGAAAGACTTGTGCGAAAAATCTCAATATTTATTATTCTACTTGTTTGTACGTAGCGTGCACAGAATGAAGACTTTGCGAAACTTACCTTTACATGTGGCATGTACTTGCTAAACCTCTCGTATTCTTTACTGATTTGGAAAGCCAATTCTCGAGTATGACACATTACTAAGACGTAGACTTGATTCTCCGTTAATTCCAGCTGTTGAAGAGTAGCTAATACAAATACGGCTGTTTTTCCCATACCCGATTTCGCTTGACACAGTATATCCATGCCAAGAACCGCTTGAGGGATACATTCATGTTGTACTGTAAGCAGCAAATATTTATATATCGTTAATGTATTATACAAAAAGTATTACATAGTTAAAAATAGAATGAGACAGATACATCAGAAATGCTTTTTTCGATCAAGAAAATTTCAGTTGTCCCTATCTAGCATTAAAGATATTTATCACCTGTACGTCTGAATAAGCAAAGATAAAAAATAGAAATTGTTATAATGAGACAGTCATTCACCTTCGGATGGATGTTCAAAGCCACAGTCGACAATGGCACGAAGAATCTCGGGCTTGAGAAGGAAGTCTCTAAACTCACTGCTGTGAATAGAGATATACGTGCCCTTCACCTCCTTCTTAGCAGGAACATCTCCGCTTCCGTCGACTACCTGCTCAGTCTGTTCCTTATCTTCATAATCCAGAAGATCATCGTTATCCGCCATTGTATCCTGGCTAATCACTTTGATAGAATCACTAAAATTAATCAAGCCTAGAGCACACGATGCTTTTTTACCTGCTGAATTGCTCGTGCCTGTGCTACGCGTCCTGGGTAGCGATCATGTAACTTTTTCCTTAAAGCGGAAACGTGAAAAGTGAAAAGTTTCATGTAACTCTCTCTTTCTATTGGTGTTGAATAGAAAGAGATGAACTTTTCACTTTTCACGTTTCCGTCCTAGTGGAAAAGATACATGATCGATCCCCTGATTGGCTCTTATGATTGTAAGAACCAATAAAAACCAATCAGGACGCGTAGCACAGGTACGAGCAAGCAATCCAACAGGTAAAAAAGCATCGTGTGCTCTAGGCTTTAAGGGGTAACGCCACTCTAGAGTCCCAAAAAAAGCCAATTTTTGATAATTTTTTTCAGAAATACAATAATCATAAATAAAAATCTAAGCAGAATTATAAAAAACGGATCAAGATTAGAATAATGTCCAATCAATGATAGCCGGATATTACTGATAATTGATCGGCTTTTTAATTATTCCGATTGAAAGTGTCGGATTGTCCGTTTGTTAATTTTCGAACGAATTGTCCGATCATTTAGACCTGGATTTTTCTCTCAGTGTGTGTTCAACAATGTCCCAACAGTGACACAGGCTGCAGTCCATTTAATGCTACAAATACTTTGAAGCGTTCTTCTTCTCCTTCTTTCTTCACTGAAACTGTGACCATTCAGAAGAACAATTTTATTAAAAGTAAAAGAAAAATAATTTTTAACTAAATTATCAAATATGTTCAAAATAATTCCCTTATTCATTAATGCATTTTTTTGCATCTATTGCAAGTTTTTTTTCGTTGTTTTGAGCTTATTTTCTTTTAAACGCCTTATCAAAAGTAAATAAAATTGGTGTAATTTAGATTGTTATATATTGAATTACCCATCAGATTTATTTTGTTACTTGTTTCATATAAATGATTTTGAAGTTATTTTTAAAATTATAAAAAAAACGTGATTTTTCAGTTTATTAGCTCTAACTTAATTTTCAACAAAACGTTTCTGGACCTATGTTTATATTTTTGCTCCAAATTCAATTTCCTATCTACGACCCTGAAGTTTTATTGATCTGACATTCTGACCTAGAACACCTTGTATACAGGGTGGGCCATTTTAATTAATCCGCTCAAATATCTAAAAAACTTGTTTTATATAAGGAAGTTTTATAAGGAAACTTTTCAGACAAAGATTGTTCAGTGTTAAGGGGGTTGTCTGATCATAACATTTATTTGACTTTAAGTCAAGATCAGCACGGGGATTCTCTAACTCTTTAACGACAGTTTCGGTATCGTTGCGCTGGTATTATATATGGTAATTGAAACGATACCGAAACTGTCGTTAAGGAGTTAGAGAATCTCCGTGCAGAGCACTATTTTAAGATCAATTTTATTTTTCCAAACAGGAACCCCCATTTTTTATCATATATTCTTGTAGCTGATGTCGAAACGTTTTTAAAACACTATAATAATGCGCTTTTTCATTAAGTATTTCCTGAGATATTTTAAATTTTGCCATAATATTTTTTAATATAAAAAATAAAAAGTTTTCTTCTAAGACTTACAAGTTTTGAGATATTTGAATGGATTAATTAAAATGGCCCATCCTGTATACATATACCGTGCGTATCAAAGTTTCGGAACGGCCAATTATCTCAGAACGTATTGGTTTATTGGAAAAATGTTTTAGATAAAAGTTGGAAGGTCCAAAGAGGGCCAATAGACGATCTTATTAGATTTTGAGTTCGGGGCCTATGTTGGGCCTTACTGGGCCCAAGTTAAATTTTTTAAACGGAAACCTCCATTTTTTATTGTATCCTCTTTTTCTATTAATTAATTTGAACAACTATCGTCTAAAATATTTTTTTATTTACTAATACTTTTTGAGATGTTCAAGGAAAACTTGGTAACTTTTCCAATATTTTATTTAGCTTAACGATAGCTCGATATCTCGCTATTTCGATAATTGTTTGCGCCATGTTAACGATGTACGCCATATATTCGCGTAGATCTGGATTTCTGGTCTAATGCATCGTCGAAACTTGTTTCCATTAGAAAATGCAAATTCGCATATATGTTTTACTGGTAAACATTCGATAATGGAACAAGTGATGATAGAGCTAGGGAGCAAGAAGCAGCGTGTCATTATCAGGCATCGCGTTATAACGACGAGTTTCGAGCTGACTGACAAATTTTTCTTCCATTTCCGTGCTCTCCCTCTGTTTATAATAAATTACTTGCCGCCATTGATATATCTACGACACTGTATTTATTCGCAAAATATGGTACGTTGTATCGCGAAAAGTCTCGTTTACATGTCAATTACTATCACGCACGACGAAAGAGAGGGCAATTGAGGCCTGCCAATAAGGAGATACCGCGTTCCGCGCCCTACTACTTCCTATGAGTAGCAATTAATGCTGACGTTGCACTTATAGCCACACGCGTGCATAAAAGATAAAGAAAAAGAAAAGAGACACTAGATTCCGACGGATCAATGTATCACTTCCCGATAATTATAGCGATATCGGGCATTAAATAATTAATGTACGATTCGATGTGTATCTTGAATATGTATATCGTGGTTTCTTCTGAGACTCTGCGATCGTACAGGAAAAATATCCGTTTGTTTTAGCTGCTCCACGTGGCTTTCTTTCTGCAGTGAAACCATATGTTTAGAGAAAGGAAGCAACGTGGATGGTATAATTGAAATTGAAGAAAAACAAAGAACAGACAGAGTGAGGGAGAAAAGAGGG
Organism: Temnothorax nylanderi; assembly: GCF_030848795.1. NCBI lineage: Eukaryota > Metazoa > Arthropoda > Insecta > Hymenoptera > Formicidae > Temnothorax > Temnothorax nylanderi. Next base: position 101,977 of record NW_027249231.1, read on the forward strand.
AGGCAACTGACAATTCTCTGAACTTTAAATTACGATCACAAACAGAAATGTTGCGACTGATCGGGCTTGACATATCTGTGTAATACACTAATTGCCAGAAATTTTTCTTCTCCTCGACACAAATGGTGCTCCAATACAGAAGTCATCAGGAATTGAAATATTGAGAATAATTTCGACTAATCTCCTGGAATTTGTGATCCTGTGGATCCAGGAATGTTCCGGCTTCTTCGCGATACGCGTGTTAGGATTATCTTTCGTCATTAAATTCACTTTTAGACGATCTTCGTATTAAAATAGTATTCTATATTTATAATTTTGCATGCCGCGTATTAATAGGCGGAAAAACACTTGGCGAATCAGAATACATACATGTATAAAAATGCACATGTACACGATACACGGCCGTGTATTATGCCGGCATAAATAAGCTGAAGTAGAATTCTATTCTGAGATCTCTGACATAAATTATAGGCCGTGTAATATGAGCTTTGGAGAGTACATGTGCTGATTACATATAATAACCAATATAAAAACCGAGTCATTCTATTTGCGGCCACGTTGGCGAGAATGTTAAGCAACCGATACGTCGATTCATTCAGTTCTTCCATTGAATTTTTTGTCTCTTTGTATATTAGTCCATTATGTTGATATCCGATTATATGCAAAGTTATTATTGTTATTATTATTATTATTATTATTATTAATTTAATACATGACTGTTGAAGACTGTGTAATTTGAAACGTTCCACCAACATTTCAAATATTTTTTCTTTTGTTAGGAGATAATAAATTATTTATTTGATATCTTAACATTCGTGTTTGCTCGTTTATTGGTCCACGACCTTTTTATATTGCTTTGCAAATACGAGCCTGATTCGCACTTACAATTAGTTTATTATTATTATTATTATATACTGTATGTACAATATACATATATTTATATATGGTACATACGATTATACAATATTATAAGCAATAAGAGAATAATTTTATCGAATAGTTAGCAGAATAATAGTTAGTAGTCAAATTATAATTATCTGCTTATATATATAATTTCTGTTTATATATACACAAAATATATACACAGAATTGCGCAAAATAACGCAACCATCAGCCTCTTGATTTCGAGTAGTCTAATAATTCCAGTCGGATTATTAGTGGAGTTTTTCATCGAATTAAGCAATATATCGTTCAAAAGAAACTCACGAATTCCAGTTCCTTGTTTTTACGCAGATAGATAAGCAAAAAAAATAAAAGCAAAAAACAGAGTCAGATAAAGAAACAAAGATTTAAAAAATATAACATGCAAATTTTTATTTGTATATATATACTGTTGCTGTCTACGGGGCTAAATGTTAATTATCTTAAGATAGCAATTCGCGGTAACGGTTTCGTCGGCGCGCAAAATATCATATCGCTCGCACTTTATCGATGACATAAGAAAATACTCAAAAAAATTATGAAACATCTAAAAAAAAACAGCACAAACGTGACGGTGTTTACTTCTCGCGCGGCTACATTTTACGTGCAGGCAGCAGCGTATTGGCGAGATTCGGTCGGTGCAACCAGACGTATCGCAAACAAGACGCCTGGGTCGTCCGGCGAGATAGCGTGCGCGCGCACGCGCGCGCAATCCCGAAATGCTCTCTCCACGAGACGACGAGGGGGGGCCCTTATCGCGATATTTACGCGCCTGGGTCGAAATTCGATCGCACGCGGGGGACAGGCCGGACAGGCAGGGATTGGACGAGAGGAGAGTCAGGAGAGTGACGTTGCGACGGTTGCGACCGTGTCACGCGCCCGTCAGCTGTACTTTGTGCCGCGAACCTAGATAACCTCTCCAAGCGAGATCCCCTCCTCCGTCGACGAGAGGAAAAGGCGACGGGGTGCCGTATAAAGACCAAACCCGATGACTCCCTCGTCTCATTCCACGTTCGCTAGTGACATGACAATCGGAATTCGTGTGCTCCGTACGCGACAACGACGAAGAGTTACTTGTGCATCGTGAGCAATATAGAAGTTGCAGGCGACCTAGCCAACGGAAGTTCTAGAGAAAGAGAGAGAGAGAGAGAGAGAGAGAGAGAGAGAAAGAGTGACCGGGCCAGCCGTGCCTTATTTCCGGCTTGGGTAAATTTAACTCGGTTCAAACTGTCAGCACACGGAGGAATGCAAAAGGACTGTCGAGATTGTCTGGGTATTCGGTACCGCATTAACTCCCTGGACCAGACCTGGAAGTGGTTGCATCAGACCATCGCCCTGCACGACTACCTGATCTCCATAACCGCGAGCCAGACCAACGTTTTGATGTGTTTCCCTCAGTAGAGGCCGCTCGCCGTCTACCGAGAGAGAGATTGACCATTTGGTCCAAGGCTGATCTCGTATGAGATAACAATTTGAGAGCCTCGTGGTTCGTTAGATCCAAGACTGATATACATATACACACACTCATACAAGTGACTTTGCGTCACGGTGACATTAAACAGAGATCAGGTAGTCTGCGATCAACCGCTCGTCCAACATAACCAGGGTATTCCACTTCGCTTTCACACACGCCACACGCCACACGCAATGTCTCTATGCACCAGATTGGTTGTCGCTGTCAGACGCTGCGCGTCTCTCGACGGTACCCGGCAGGCCAGCAGGTACGCGTCGACTTATAGCGCCCAAGACAGCGGCGACTCCATCAAGAAGTCAGTATTCATATCGCAATCCACGGATGTGTTCGTCAACTTGGCGTTGGAGCACTGGCTGTATCGCAACTTTGACTTCTCCAAGCATCACGTGCTGCTCTTGTGGAGGAACGATCCCTGCGTGGTTATCGGCCGCCACCAGAATCCCTGGCTCGAGTGCAACGTTCAGGCGGTCGAGAAGGCAGACATTGCATTGGCGCGCCGAAACAGCGGCGGCGGTACCGTTTACCACGACAATGGCAATCTCAACCTGACGTTCTTCACCCCGCGCGAGAGATACAATCGGAGGTACAATCTTAACATTATCACGAACGCCTTGTTTCGCCAGTGGGGCCTGAAGAGCGTCGTCAACAAACGCGACGATATTCTAGTCAACGGAGACTGCAAGGTATCCTTTGATGTAACATATTTATAGAATCATTTACACATCCAATAGTTCAAAACTAGAAATTAATTTGTATTATGATCACATGTAATATAATTCACGCGATCAATGTATATTATATAATTCACAAGTTGGGAAACATTTTGACATGAATGATGTAACAAGCATGTGGCAAAAAATAGCAATTGATTACGTAACTGTACTTTGCTCGCTTCGAGGTTTTAAAACTGCAAATAGATTCTTAATATTATATCGAATATATCATGTTTTTTTTTTACTACAATGCGATATAGATATCTGGAACAGCTGCAAAATGTGGAAGACCGAATGCTTATCATCATTGCACACTTTTGGTCAATGTGAACAAAGCCAATCTGAGCTCGATTCTTGAAAAAAAAGAGGTAAGGCCTTTCTCCATATTGCCGACGCATACACGCGTGTCTTACAAGATATGTGTACTTGTGTCATAAAATGACTCCGTGACGCAACGATATCAGCAGTATATCAATATTGCGCTGTTTGTTAAAGATAGTTCGACGATTTATGCACGAAAAAATAAGAAGAGAGGAAATAATGGGTGAATGCACTTTCAGAATGGTATCGTTACAAATGCGACGTCTTCTGTACGTTCTTCAATAAAGAACTTGTCCGATATAAACCGTAATATCCAAATGGATAAGCTTTTATCCGCTGTTGGCTGGGAATATTTGCGTACGAAAGCCCTCGTTCTCGAAGACGGAAGATATGATCTGGTTGAACAACAAAAAGGATTCAAGTATATCAATCCAACTGAGGACTGGTTCCCTGGTATGTATGAAAAATAGATCTTATTATTTGAAAAATATGTCGAAAGTCAAAGATATGATTTTGAAACAATCTTATATACTTTATCAAATGGAAATGACCAAGTATGAAATATATGTATAACTAATCGATAAACGTATTTAAAGTGTTTTCATAAATTGGTATTATGCAGGAATTGATAACTTCGTCAATGAGTTCCGTTCTTGGGATTGGAATATGGGCAAGACGCCGAAATTTACAGTTACCCGTACGCTCGACTTTCCCGCTCACGACGGTAAAATATATCGTCTGAATTTGAGCTTGGAGGTGCAGAATGGCATCGTGGAAGAAATCAGAATGAGTTTGCCTGCTGGTTTAGTATCGACCGACTTCACCCAAGATGCGAGCGTGATTAGTAATATTCGCGGCGCGAGATACGATCATGAAGTAACAGAAAACATAATCGCTGCGATTGGCGGTAAGACCGTCACTTTAAACACGACCCAAAGCGTAGATGAAAACAATATGAGGTTCGATGAGGCTACGCTACAATGACCCGGAGTCTCGAGCAATCACAATTCTGCTCCTAGCGTTATTGTGTTCAAACGAAAATAATTATTGTTAAAATTATATACGTTGTATTATACATGTACATATATAGCATATTACGCGCTTATAATATTTTATACATAACGCGCGATAACGTGCAAAAAGAATTTTTTAAAAAAGTTGTTATTCAGTAGCATATCAACCGTTGCAATGTTTGAAACATTGATTAAGAATGTTGCTATAAAATGCATATTATGCATAAATCTCCCGTTATTGATATTATCGAGAAAATGTTATGCATTACATTTTAATTTTTTATATTGTTATTGAATTAACTATTTTAGGAATAAAAGAAAATAGATTTTCTATAATTGAAGTTCTTTTATTAACCTGTCAAATTACGTATATAGTATTAAAAGCAATCAGAATTATTTCTTTTTGTCATTGAAAAAATTGTTGATCTGCAATATATAATATTTTACGAGCTAAGTGTACATATTAAACAAGATTTTATATTGAATAAGTTTTTATATTTACATACGAAGGTCGTCCAGAATGTAACGCACGTTTGATTATTTAAGTTACTAATTTTATTTAAATACAAAATTAATATATACAAGTGATACAACTAACTTTGATCTACTTTTCCACGTAGTTACTCAAGACAATTGAGACACTTGTATCGAGTGACCAGCTTCAAGATGCCTTCATCACAGAAGTCTGCCGCCAGTCCGTTTAACCAGTTGGTCACCATCTCCTGCAGCTCGTCGTTATCCACGGCACGTTTCCCATTCAAAAATCCCTTCAGGTGAGTGAACAGGAGGTAACAGATGGTAGTGACTCGGCGCCAGGTCAGGGCTGTATGGAAAATGATCGAAAACTTCTCAGCCAAATTCGTTGAGCAGAGCCTGAGTTCTGGCTGCAACATGCAGGCGAGTGTTGTGGAGAAGCACAACTCCGTTGGACAGTCGACCCCGGTGCTTGTTCGGAATCGAGCATTGTAGCCTTCGAAGTGTGACACAATAAGCCAAAAATGGATTGGCGTCAGACTTCTGCGATGAAGGCATCTTTAAGCTAGTCACTCAATACGACTAGTGCCTCAATGTCTTAAGTGACTATGCGGAGAAGTAGATCAAGGTTAGTTGTATCACTTGTATATATTGATTTTGTATTTAAATAAAATGTGTAACTTAAATAATCAAACATGCGTTACTTTCTGAACCACCCTTGTATGTTCAGAAATCGCGTTTGAAAAATGGCACTGCCTATTAGAGGACATCAGAGCGTGTCTTTTGTCTTTCGATTGTTAATGCTTCTATTAATTCTATTAATAATAAATTCTATTAATTAAATATTAAAATACTTACAATTTCTTACTTGCTTTTTATTTTTTAAGAAGGTTACTTGTACTTCGTAAAATAACATGCATCAAAGTATTCTTTGTATAAAGTAGTTTTATTATAAACACGTAATTTGGAATAAAGTCAATACCATTCTATCTTCCGCAAGACTAATACCTCTTACAAACAATATAATAAATATAGGGTCAACATGCTTCTCCGTGCACTAAATTTCAAAGCAACAAGTCACACAATTTACAACAGTATAATAATATCTCATTTTTAGAACCTAAGTATATCCCGTACTATTTGTGACAACGTTATTATTTAAATTTGTTGTAACCCCGATGCGTTACGATAGAGTCCCGGTCGCAGCATGACTTCGCGATACGGCGGCGGTGGAGTATCGGGATAAGATATTGCGCTATCGTTAACGGCAGAATCCTCAAATTGCCATAGATTCTGCAGCAACGATACTCTTTGAGCATCATTATTGCTTTGTCTGCGACATCCGCGACAACAAGATATCTTCCTTGTGAGCCAAACGTAACAAGTGAACATACCGCACGAGGCACCGAGTAAAAATCCGGCCGCGAGGAACCAATACGGCGATACGGAGTTGAACGTTTTCGTAAAGTTCACCTCGTCTGTCGCATTAACATGAGCAACTGTATTTTTGTGCGTCGGCGTAGGCACAGGATGCTTCTTTGTCACGTTTTTCTTGGTATTTGAAGTTATTAAGGGCCGATGCTTCTCGTGCTTAATCCGTGGGTTGTAGACGATCATTTTTTCAAATTTCTTCGGCTCCACACTTTTTTCGCATACTGCATAATACTGTATATTCCTGTGGGTTAGATATACTTGCAAGTCACGCGTAAGCTTGTCGCAGGACCAGGGATTTCTGAGAAAAAGAAATTAGTTCTGAGAACGTTTTCGTTTATCAAATTATCATAAATCGAATTTTTTACGAGCAGATATAAGTAAACTATTTTTGTAAATCTTTTGTACTTTATAGATAAGCGTACATTGCATATAAGCAGATTAAATATACTGAGTATTGAGATATCTTAATTATTTTAAAAAAGTGTCTGAAAATTTATAATTGTACATACATACATTATATGTATGTACAATTATAATGATACATATAAAGAACTATGTAAAAATTGAAGTTTAGCCAAATTGTATGTTAAATTTCTCAATCGTCATCTTTACCCCTCTATTAATAATCTTCTTAAAAATGGTAACGCTTTAAGGGCAACGGTGTCCAATTGAATCATCAAGTTATTTGAAAGATCAAGGGTACGAAGATGCGAAAGTCCGTTGAACATATCTTCCGGCACATGGCTAATTCGACACGAGTCCAGAGTTAATTCCTAAATAAAATAATTTTTAAATTAAAATAAAAGTGTCATATCTCTTTCTATATGCGACTGAATTTATTTATTTTTTAATCATTGCCTATCAGATTTAATCAAAACCGATGAGATTGGCTAAAATAAATGTAAATATTGCAATTTTATTATCGTAAACATTAATCATCGAAGTAATATTTTCATGGCAAATACTTTCGTAAAACGTTAAGTTATATTTACGTTACGCCAATATCACCAGTGCAATGTATCGTGTAAATATAATATTGATAGAGAGAGAGAGAGGAACTCTTAATTAATATTTTCGTTATTACCGTGAGCCAGGGGCACTCCAGTTTCGGTACATGAGAATTGAAATTATTTTTCGACAATCGTAGAATTCGCAAACTTTTTGCCGGCACGAAAATATCCGACAGGAGATAGTAAAGGTGATTTCGAGATAGATCCAAAACCGTTAACTCGGATAATCCATCAAAAGCGTTTAAGCCAATTTCGCTAATTGCATTTACAGACAGATTGAGGTATTTAAGCTCCGTCAACCCTGCTTCCTGAAATAAGAAAGAAAAACGTTACGATGTGTGAGCGTAAGGTATCCCAGGATTAGTGCTTATTTGAAATTTTAGTTACATACGGAATGTGACAGTCGGGAAATTGCTAAAATTAAATGGCTGTTTTGCAATGAGTGGACAGAATGAGGCGAATTATATCACTATGGTACAAAAGAAACCCGTCATTTTTACTAACTCACTATATAAAGGAAATATACGTGTATGGGCAGGCATGAATAAATATTTTAATTTAAAAAAACTAACAAAATTTGACTGGTGTACTAACTTGCAAAAATAAATGCTGTAAAAAAGGGCTAACAATTCGACTGGTTACACGTGATATGTTATCGACGTTGATCGTCTCAACTTTGTACAATAATCAATTTTGAAAAATATTTGAAAATATTTAAATATTTATTTTTTAGCATTGATAATTGCAACTATGACTTCGAAGAATTCCAGATAAATGTCTTTCATGTAAATGGCTGCTTATATCGAGGTCATCAGAGAATTATACATTACTGTGCCATGCGACAAGCCGAACTTTCGGCTTTTTTACAAGTTCATAAATGTGTATTTTTTTCTGCTTTATATATTAATAAAATGATGGATATTGCGCAGGGTATCTTTTAATTAATTCCATTCTGTCCATTTTCATTACAAAACAACGGGGCTACTTGGTTATTTCAGCAACTTCTCGACTATCACCCTGTACAAGAAAACTTAAAGTCGTTTATTTATATCAAAACTTGAATTTCTGTTGAAATAAAAAGTGCTTTCATTCGTTTCATTTATTACAATAATTTCACTGTTCGCTACAAATAATGCTGAAAATAACAAATGCTCTTTTCCATCGCTCCGAAACTTTAACGACGTTCGAACTGATGGTTCCCTCGGATAATTTATGGTCAAAGTGTCAGCTAAAAAAATCTCAGGTAGGCCTTTCTCCCTTAAAGGTTTTAAAAACGTCTCGAAGAAGGATTTGAAATACCTATGGGAATACGAATGATAATAGAAGTGAAAGAGAATTTTCTGAACAAAAGCCTCTGCCAGCAAGAGACAAATTCCAGAATAAGGGCTTAAGGATGCATTAGTCTCGGGTATACAAAAATATAGGGACGGAGAAATAACATTTCGCCGTGTGTACATTTGTACCCGAGTCCGGGCGAGTTAACTCTCTTAAACGCACGCCTCACTCGCGCGATACTCACAGCCAGTTCGTAATTATTTAAAACGGATATCGAGTTGTTCGACAGATCCAGGGCCTGCACATCGCTCGGCGCACCTGTGTGAATGCTATAAAGATGGCGTCCGGTGCACGAGGCGTGCTGCAAATCGTACCAGGTATCGCACACGCACAACGACGGGCACCATCCCGCGGCGACGCCGAGCGCGACCGCGTCCAGGACGAGGGCGACCAGCCAGGTCCCGGCACTCCCGGCGCGGACGGCCTGCACGCGCGTCATGACGTAGAGGAGCCGAATTCGACAGCCTCGCCGTCCGACATTATCGCTTTCCCTGAGCGTTTTCGCGTTTGCGATACGGGATCGTCGCTTCGTCTTAACCGGGCACGAAACTGTCGTGTACTGTGGACGTAATCTTATCACAACTGGGTATACCGAGCGTGCGGATGACGAAGCGCGTATCGCCCTCATATCGCCGTCGCCGTGTTATCCTGCTTATACATCGCTTATACATCGCTTTCCAGGAATCTGCGACGGCGAGATACCGAGAGATATATTCTACCGGGAGGAAGGAGGGAGAAATCACTTTGCCAAACTCCATATCAGGGTCTCGAGTACGGAATTTTGAAAGCGGTACACACGACCATTAATCTTATACCTGCGAAGACAAAATTTATACCCATCGGACATTCGTATAGCTTCCGTCGGTTCCCTATAGAATTTTCGAATTGTTTATCCACGATTCAGGGACATTGTGGAGAATTAGAGGATACCTTTTTCAAATTTACCTTACAAATTTTGCACGAGTGACGAAGCATGCTCGCCGAGCGCGAACAATGGCACGTCCGAACGCGTAAAACGGGACGTTTCGAGGAAAAAGTGCCTCTACCGCAAACCGAAAGGAACGACCGCGCGATAAGGCCCTGCGTGCGATTCCCCGTGCGAGAAAAACATTCACCCGCGGCTTTAGCCGGGATAGCGGTGCGAACTTTCCCCAAGTTTTCCGGCGTTGCCGGTACACGTACTAACTTTCGGCACACAATGTTTGCGTTGAAGTTACGTTGTTGCTTTCGCCTTGCTCCTCCGTTGCGAGTAATTCCTTTTCCGCATCTTTAATTAGCGGGAAAAACGTGCTAAATTTTAATAAAGTTATTTTCCAGATATGTGATTACTTTATGACGTTATACTTTGTAGGACGTTGTCTCCTCACGGCTGCTTATTGGGCGTGCGATTCATGCCGCATCGAGATTGGAATTCCAACGATGATTGGAATGAAAATTGATTCTTGATGCACTTCTGCGATCAGAATTTTATTTGTTCGATTCGTAATTGTATAACGATATTTCAAGTTATAGCTCGAAAAAATATAAAATAATTGTGCATTGCTGTATAAATGGCGTTGATTTCCGTAAAAAGAATGATAAATATTATTTGACGTTTCATAATTTTAAAAATGTTTTTAAAAAAGTGTGGAAATCAGAAAATTGCGCCAAATAAAAAGAGGAAATAATGATACTTAAATGTTTTAAAAAACTATACATTTTTAAACCCACCAAGATAATGGATGGCCTAAGAAATTTTATGAATGTTTAAATCAACGCTTTATTGTGGCTCTTTCGACAATCTTGAGATTCTGAAATATCATTATCGATAATGATGAATCTATTTTCCAGATTAATGATCTTATGGCGCTTTTCTCGAGAAGAGTATAAGCTATAGATATACAACAAAATGCAGATGTATACTTAATTACTTCTCTGTTATTAACAAAGTGAATCTAAATGGTATTTATATTGGAAATTTTATTTATACATATACCCTCGTAAATACACGTGCACAAATATAAGTATAAATAACCCAGATAGTTAAATCTGTCGAAAACAGATGTCACACGAAGTGCCTGTCCCAAATTTTTTCCGACAGAAATGTAAAATCTGCTATAGTAAAACACTGGCTTAATGCGGATGCGGTTAATGCCAATCTGCTGGAATATTCTGCTCGAATTTGCTGACAATTAGTACACTGTTAACATCTCCGGACGTTCGTCGCAATGCCAACGATGCGACGACAGACCTAAATGAATCGTTTGCTGAAGAGTCGAGATATCAAGATAACGGAACTGACAGCTAATGAAGGGGACGGGAGAGGGTCATCGGGGATTTTTTCGGAACGACCGCTCATTATCCTTCCTTCGTACTTGTAACGAGGGCCAGCGGTTATACCGAGCTGAACCAACGAGGCGCGCATATTGCGCAACGTCCACGGAAATAAATCTAGGATAGGCTGCTGGGAACGCCGTGGACCGTTGCCTTCTATTTCGCCGGTCCGCCTTCTCTTCCCCCCTACGTCCGTCCGTTCCCCTCGCAGCGCAGCATCTTCCGGCCATTTTCATCGCGCGTCCTCCGCGTCGCCGCCATGGCGATCCGCGTCCGGCGAAGCGGGCGCGATCCCGCACCTTCGCGGATCGACGCCGGGTCGGCGAGATCGATCGAGGAGGGGAGGGGCGGACGGAGGACGGAGGAGGTCTCGGTTTGACCCGAGACAATTAACGAATCGGAGTCCTCGTGTCACGCTCGACGGAAGTCGAGGAAGAAGCGCGTTCACCGCAGGCGTTTGCATTGCCCGTTGCCCGTTGCCCGTTGCCGTCGGACGCTGGGAACAGCCGGGAACAGCCGGGAACGGGACGGCGCGGCGCGGCGTCGCGTCGCTCCGAGAGCTCTCGTAGACCATCCACTCTTCCGCGTTTCATCACTGGCGCCCCCAGCTGACGCGCGTCGCGTCGTCGGCCGCGTCGGCGTTCCTTCGCATGCGCCGCCGCCGCCGCCGCCGCCGAATGCCGGCCTGCGACCTGCGACTCCTCTACTCGGCCGCGACCAGCGACACTGACGGCGGAGGTCGTTCGACGCCGAGGCCGGAGGCGCCGAACGACGAGGAGTAGGACATAACATAGAGTATAACGGACGATAACGCTCGTGTGCCCCCTCGTGCTCCGTTGTCGTTGCGGCGAGGCTCCGAGGCGAGGCATAGGCTTTGCAAATGTCTACCTCCGCCCAGTGGATCGGGGATCGGCGCGGCGTCGGCCGGCGTCCTCGGCACTCGGCACGCGCAGACCCTCCACTCGCCGTGCTGTCGTCACCGGGCGACTCAGCTGATGCAAAATGGCCGACCAGGCGCTGACAGCTGAAGCGGAAAGCCGGGCCCTTATCGAGGAAGACGCGACGCGGAGCGCGGCCGAGATCGTCTCGGCTTCCGATGCGCGGGCAGTCGTCCCCCCGTAGCGAGCTTTCGCCGAAATACGACGTATTTCGCGAGGAACGCGACGCAGTATGGTATCGCCGGGGCGCGGGGAGGGATCGGGGGGAGCGGGGCGGGCAGCGACGGGAACGTCTCGCGGAGCGTCGAACTTTGCTCCGCGCAACGGCGATCGGTCGCTCGCGTCGGTTTCATCACCGCCGGGCCGGGCTTCTCAGCTGACGGCGAAAAACAACCGTCCCGGGCGTGCGTGGCCGGCGTAGCGTCGGCAACAGCTGACCGCCGCCATGACGACTCGGGAATAAGGATTGAACGCTACGCACCGTCCGCCCGAATCGTCCATACGTCTGAAAAAGAAAGCGATCTCGCGAAAGCGGCATATCTCGGCATATCGAGCAATCGAGTGTATATTCGCGCGAGGGCCGAGGGGTACGCGGACGGCGGACGGCGGACGAAGTTGGCGTCGCTTCGCAGAAACCAGAAACGCCGAGTACGCACGCCCGTCGGCCGCGGGGAGAGGGTGGGGAAATCGCGCTGGTCAGGGCGGGGGAGAGAGAGAGGGAGCGAGAGAGGGGTGGGTAGGGGGGACGTGAAAGCGTGGTGGAGTGGAGCGTCTGGTCGAGCGGGCGCTCTTTGCCTAGGCTTCCAAGCCTGCGATTTTTTCCCGTTGGTCTCGTTGTCCGGGCGGCGGGCCAATCGGAGTAAGTAGGTCAGCGCGAGCGGCCAATCGGCGCGCGAGGCCGGGTCACGTGGCTTTGTTGTTATCTATCAGCTGTTTTTCCCGGACGGGCGGGCGGCCGGCCGGCGCAGTGAAAGCCGCTTGGCACCAGTCTGTCCTCAGTCCCTCCCGGTCGCTCAGCTGTGCGTCACATGTCGGGCGCCGCGAGAGAGTATCCTACTCCCGTGCGGATCGCTGTTAAACGTACGAGTCTAACGACCCGGCTAGGACGCCGCCGTCTAGCACCGGACCCCCGTCTAACGTCGGCGCGCGTTAGCCACGTATTATTATGCTGTCAGCCGTGTGCACGCCAGCGCATCGCCACAAATCGATCACGAAGTGCCTCGAATATGCGGACGGCGTGACGAACGCGGGCGACGGTGCACGCCGCTTTGTTGATACGCTGAGTTCTGTGTTCAGGCCGCGGAGGCCGCCGCGTCCCTACACCGTTTAAGAGCGCGCGGATAACCCTTGTCCCTCGGCGACCGATTCTTCCTCCCCCCCCCTCCCCTCCCTCCCCCCCTGCGCGCGCGCGCGCGCGCGCGCGAGAGAGAGAAAGAGTTTTAAACACTGCCACCGCCGCCGTCGGTGGCAGGTACACGACGGCGTGATTGGTGCGTGACGAAAAAAGCTGATCGGTACGATGACCTAAAGCGGGATGAAAGAAGGATAGAGCAGGGATCCTCGAGAGCGCGAGAGAGCGAGCGAGAGAAAGGGAGGCCCCCTTGGGGATTTCGTTTGCCGTGGCGACGCGTGGTCGACGGTCGGCCACATCGTCGTTTAAAGGGATCCGACTCCTTCCTTTCGGGAGTGTGTGACGTGCGTGTCGTGCCACGTCTCGCAGGCGTGCGCGTCTTATTCTCGCGCACTTGGATTTTTGAACTTGTGCTCCGCGCGTGTGCTCCGTGCTCCGACGCGAATCCCACGAGCGTCTCTTCGAACACTGTCGAACCGAGAGAGAGAAAAAGAGAGAGAGATTGCGGGACAGTCGAGTGGACAGGAGCACGTGAAGGAACAGAAAAAGTGTTTCGTCGCGTGAATGTTTCGCGTCGCGTCGCCTCGCGCAACGGGACTCCGCGCGAGAAAACGATCGGCGAGAACGATCGAGTGATCCTCCACCGCGAAGAAGAAGAAGAAGAAGAAGAAGAAGAAGAAGAAGCAGAAGCAGAAGACGAGAGAGAACTGATCCGCGCGAAACCGAGTGATATCGCGTCACCTGGTAGAAGCCGCGAATAATGTCGACGGGCAAGAGGCTGGCGAAGCGCAGCATTATCGGCACCAGGGTGTGCGCTCCCGGCCAGGACGGCAAGTACTATAGCGGCGCCATTTGCGCGGTGAAGACGCCGCAGGCGGCCGAGTCGCCGGGCCAGAAGATCAGCGTCACGCCGAAGACTCTGTACACGGTGCGCTTCGACATCACCGGCGGCAGTCCGCCGAGCCCCAAGGAGTACGCGGACCGCGATCTCATCGGACCGGGCTTCGGCTCCGTCACCGGCGCCCGGCTGGTACCCGGTCAGAAGGTTTATCTAACGTACAACGGTAGGGAGATCCACGCCGAGGTCACGGAGCATCGCCAGCATCTCGACGAGGTGGACGTGGTCATTGCCCCGAACGGCCAGGAGGTGAGTCCGTCGGCAAGTTACATTGTGCGTATGTGCGTGCATGCACATGTGTGTCTATGTGTGTGTATGTGTGTGTATGTCGCCAATTTCTGATCGCCCGCGACGCGCGGATCGCACACGAGAGACAAGTGGTCAAAACTTTATCGATGCCACTCGCGCAGAATGGTAAATGTCGCGCGCGCTGTGAAATTGAAATTCTAAATTGTAAATTTAATTAGATATGCATATATATATTCAAAACAATTTGGTTATCGTTTTCTTCGTGTACACATATACGCGTATCGAATTAACGATGAATGTTGTTCGCGGCAGCGATTTCGTTATCGCCGTAAATTGAGTTTCAAAAAGATCTCGCGATATTTGTCGAGGTTTAAAATCTTGTAAAAATCTTGGGAGTCGGAAATTGCATGCGCGTTAATTTTCTCGATAAAAAGTACTTTCGGTGTTCTAACTCGGCTGACTCGGAGCCGCGCGACACGCGACGTTCTTAAAAATTAACTATAAGAGAGCGGAGCTTCGAGAGAGAGATCGAGAGCCGCGGATAACAGGAGCTTGGCGTTTTCGTTCGCCTTGAAAGCGCGAATTCGAAAGTAAAAGCGTCGCGACTTCGCGCCATCGCGTCGCGTCCCGCGGCGCCCGCGCCGGTTATAGACTTTCGCGTCCACGCGATATTTGAGTATTCTTGGCGCGTAGCGGGTTAACGATCCTTAAGAAGATTAACGAATCGAAGGCGTAATATATCGTGCGTACTCGCGCGGCGCATACGAGATATGGCGTCACATCCCGGGTGGACTCTCGCTCGCGCGCGTCACGAGAGCGAGCCGGGTTACGCGCGCTACGCGCTTGCGCGCCCGCTAACGCTAACACGCACGACGTAAATCGCACGACGATCGCGCGTGCACGCTGCCGCCCGGCTTCTCGGCGAGAGCGGATAGCGAAGAGCGGCGTAAGTAACCACGCTCTCGACGCGGACGCCCTGACGACGTCAACCGATCCGAGTCACAGGATCCGAGCGTGATCTAATTTCGTCAGGTGATACATAGCCCCCTAACGACGAAACGAATACGTTCCGATATCGACGATTTAGACCCCGCCGATTTGGAGGCGTCGCTCTAGAGGCGACATCGAGCTTTTTACCCTTTCCCCCCCCCGATCGAATCCGCGCGCGCGGTATATAAAAGCTTTTATATCCCGGGCGACGTCCGGATAAAGATACGCGAGCTATTAAAAAAGAAAGAAGAGTCGTGAAACACGTCGCGTCGGCGCGGCCGACGACGGGGACGCCGATGTGCGCGCGTGTGTCGTTAATCAGAAAATTTAATTTTCGTGACCCCGTTCCTAAAGTGGACGATCGAGTGGCTTGCCCCATTTACGCGGTGCGCATGAGCGTCATCCTCCTTCTCTCTCTTTCTCTCTCTCTCTCTCGCTCTCTTTTTCTCTTTCTCTCTCTCTGTCTCTCTCTCCCTCTGCGTCGACGGGATAGATGGCGGGAGGGAGGGAGGGAAAAGCTTCACCTCGTCACGCGTTGCATCCCAATTCGAGCGTTGGTAGAACGCCGGCTCCGTCACCGGAGAATCCAACCGCCGCCGCCACCGCCACCTTTTAACCCTGTTTCGCCTCTCGCCTATACCACCTCTGGTGGAAAAGTCTCGCTTCTCGCGAAACAGAAAATTCAGGGAGATGTGTGTCGACGCGGAGCAAATTCTAAAACGTTTAGTTTTTAGAGAGATTATTTTCTTCATTGGAAAATGAGTAATGGTAAAAAATGATCTGATAACATAAATTGTATTATTATATGCTTATCGCGTCAGAACTTTTTCTTTAAACCTGCACTTGCGAATTCTCGTTTATGACTCTGGCTGTTTGTTGATCGATATGTACGAATTCCTTGAGGAAATATAAATAGCCTGTCTAATTTTGTCACTTGCGCCGTGGCTATAAATTTTTGGGGAGAACTTTGGGAACTGATAAAAAAACATAAATAAAAAATAAAAGGAGTATAGTTTGAAGTTTAACTCGTTAGGGTTTCTTTTCAGGTACACATGTATATATATATATATATATACGCAAATATATGATAATTTCGAGTAAATTAAAGTAACGTTTATATATGTAGATAAACGTTACTTAAGGTGGCAGTGTGGTCTAGTGGTAGAGCGCCAGACTCGTAATCTGAGGAACCAGGTTCGAGTCCACTAGAGCCATGTAACTACATTTATCTTATCTTTCTGTTTTCTTATAATTTTTACTCAAGTCAATAAAAATATACCGATATTATAAAATCTCCGAAATTTAATTTGAACTGCGTTATACTTACAGTTGGTGGCGAAAATTATTTTATGAAATTAATATTAGAAACGCGACAACACGTTCGTTGAATAACATAAAATAAATTAACATAGAGAAAGTAGAGATTTTTTTTTAGAGCAATGTTATATACTGTTGCGCTATCGATATCGATGTCGCCGTGCCAAATGCAGTGAATTTACGAAGCCGGGCCAAGGAACGTCTCGCCACGGACTTGAGACGGTAAAATTGAAAGTCGATAAGCGGACGGGTTAACGAGTGGGTTAACAGAGGGAAACGCTTCTCGTGTCGTTGACGTCACACGATGCCGTATACTGCGTATACACGATGCGCGCGATCCGTCAATTTTCTCGCCGGCGGAGCCGACTCGAATTACGTGCCATCCCGCCGCATCCATTTTTGCACGCTCGCGGAATTGCGGCGCAAGTATGCCGCGATAAATACCGTTTAACACGTGAGGCATAAAACCGTTGAAAAATAAAATTTTCAATTAGCGCAATTATTTCACACTATTTATTTGTACCGTGAAATATTTGCTTCTAACACGCAATATAGCAGTAACAGTTTATTAGGCGTAAATAATAATTTATAACAATATTGTCGTAAATTCGATTTCTGAATAAATTAGCCCACGGTAATCGGTTTTTAATGAGATCGATACGACATTCGCAACGTTTGATAGAAAAACCTCAATGTCGACCCGTAGATTAAATCCCCTCCTTAATCCCCCACTCACAGCAAGTGATACTCGCCAATCCCTAACAACATCCGAGGCTTATATTCATCCATCGGAATTTCCCAACAGAGAGAGGCAGCGGGGGGGAAGGGATTTCTTTTTATCCCTCGGGTATAATACATATATACCATTACGCTCGGTGAAGCGTGCCGGAGGAATACGCGTAGTCGCGATACCGCTACGTGGGCACGGTAAGATTCGTAATGAGAGGCACTGCGGCCGGCGGCGTGCGAGCGTGCGAGCGAGCGAGCGCGCGCGGCTCTATTGCGCTCGCGAAGCGGATACGGTAGTACTCGCCGGTGCACCGGCTACCGGGGTGACCCCACGTGGAACGCATTAACGCAATATCTCTCTACCTCCGTTAGACAGCTCAGGCGTGACCGGCGGCTCGGCTCCATTTCGCAGAAAACCGCGGTGCGCCGTGGAAAAACGAACCGGATCCGCGCAGTACGCCGCGCGCGCGTCCGGTCTCTCGCGACTCTTATTGTATCTTCCCCTCCCCCCTCTTCCGTTGTTTCCCCCTCCCTCCCTCCTCCTCCTCCTCCTCCTCCTCCTCCTCCCCCGCCCGATTGTGGCACAACGCGGTGCTGCGTCGACCGACGATCGCTCGACCGACCGTTGGCGCGTCTATGATTTACGATCGAATTCCTGCGACAAATGCGTGATATTTTGTGCCGCGTAGCAACGTCGCGCGGAGGCTGCTATTACCGGTATCCGGCTGTGATTTTTGTGTCAAACGCCCAGGCATCAACGTTACGTGAGCTTCTTTCCATCTTCTTTTTTTCTTTCTCTCTTTACCTTTTGGCGAAACCTCGCGATCTTGCGAGACATGCACCGGAGTCGGCGTTTCCGTTACACGCACGCGTGTTGTAAACGCACGATCGCGGCGTGTGCACCGATTTCCCGGGAATCGTGAGAGGTTTTAATGCCCCGGCCGCGGCCGCGGACGCGGCCGCGTCGACGTCTGTAACTCTAATCGCTAGGCGCCGCGATTAATGGCCCGATAGTACTCCTCAAGGCGTAGTAACGATCTCTCAAACGATTCGTAGGCATTTCGCTTTACATGCGTAATATAGATAGGCGGATATCTATCGCGCCAGGCAGAAGCGCGCGAGTGCGCGACGGATTTTTAACGGCGCCGAAGGTCGCTCAACCGTGAATCGGTAAATAGTGGTGGCTGTTTGCTCCATAGTGTAAATACGCGTAGGCGGTAATTTTCGAGGCTTCCGTACGTTTCTGTAGTATCTTCGCGCGCGCAACTTTATGCGACGCGGACGTGCAGATATATATTTTCGTGCACACTCACGTACGTCAGTTTACGAAATGCTAATTCCCCATTAACCTTTAGCTGGCCGTGCCAACCGAGTTACAATAGGTGTGCACTTTCGAACTGCCGTGTAAGTAATTTTGCAAATTAACGCTTTCCCATTAAGCCCATTTTTAACATAAACAGTCGTCACGGTAACGTTTAAACTTCAGTTACTTATCGAAGTGTAATGCACACTCTTCTTTTTCTTTAATATAAAAGGAGACGCGAAGACGAGGAAATAAAATATTTATCGCACAGATGTGCAGTCCGTCAGGTTAATAACGTAAAAGCAGCTGAGCTAAAGGTTAATGACGTAAACGATTGACGTTATATGTTTTCGACGCGCGTGAAATCGTGAAACGCGCGAAGAAAAATATTATTCCACGATGTTGTTGAAATTTGAATACAGACAGAAGGAATAGCACGACACTAATTTTAATTACTAATCGCGCATTCTATAAAACGTGATAGGCGCGCGGTGGCACGAATTGCGAAATACATCAGTATCAAATGGTGAGCCCGACATCTCAGGAATGACTAATACAAGCGTGTTTCCGTGCCAAAAGATCTCGACGACAGCTTTAGTCCGTTCGATCACTCGTCACGTTTTCCACCCAAAGCAGGTGTATTATAGATCTCCACTCGTAGTTGACTTATCAATTGTAATCTTGAAAGGGGTTGAGTCATGTAAATATATACCGTGAACCGTCAACGTCAATGGACGATCGCGCGCGGACGGACGAAGTTGAGCACCGCTGACCCGCGCATTTCATTGCGCCTGGAAGGTGGCGGAACTCGGGTGCCTCGGTGGTGGGAAGTACTTTTCGCGGAGGCAAATATACACAGCCTTTTTAAATTTCTGCATTAAATTTGCATCTCAAATAATTTCGAAGGTATAAATTAAATTTATAATGAAGCGCCGAAACTTTCCGCCGATAAAACTTTTGTCGTCTTTTTCATTAATAAATAAATGGAGCAAAAAAATTAAGATAACTGGGATCTCAAGCGAAATTGTAGGAATATTAATTATAAATCTTTACGCTTGGAGAGCAATTAATCCGATGAGAATATCAATCTTTCAGATTTAAATGTTTTAATATGCTTCACTTTAATATTTTACTTTCTAGCCATTATTGAGAATAAAAGAGAAACAAGTATTAAATATTTTTTTTACTCTTACAAAATCTGATATAAACCTGGATTTCACGCAGTATCAACATTTCATGTCAGATTTTGTCATCTTTTTCATTAATAAATAAATGTAGCAAAAAATAAAAATAGCTGAAATCTCAAGCAAAACTGAAGGTATATTAATTATAAATCTTTACGCTTGGAAAATAATTAATTTGATAAGAATCTCGAAGAATACCAATCTTTCAGATTTAAATGTATTATTCTACTTTCTGGTCATTAGTGAGAATAAAAGAGAAACAAGTATTAAAGATTAAAGATTAAAGATTTTCTCTTAATGTACACGATTCGATAATAAACCTGGATTTCACGCGGTGTCAACATTTCCATGTCAAACAAAATCTGCCAATCTGTCAAGCAATTAGTAAAATGATGCCAATCGAGCGCTTCTCGTTATCTGCCGAGATGGCGATAAAAGCGGACGCCGGTTGAGCACCGCTGGCTCCGAGTGCATTTCACTGTGATGACGGGGATGGTGGCGGAACTCTGCGGCGCGCGGAACGCTACGCGGTGGGAGTGCGTTCGTTTCGCGGAAAGTCGCGAGTTCGTCGCGCGGCCGATCGAGCGAGCGACCGGCCTACCGGCCGGCCGGCCGGCCGGCCGGCTGGTCGACCGGCACTATCTACGGCGGCACCACGGAAATATCCGACCCGCGGCCATGCATTCGAAATAATGGCCGCGTTTAACGGTGTCACTGGTCACCGGCACAGCACGGCACGGCACAGCACAGCACAGCACAGCACGGTACGGTACGGTGCGGCGCGGTGCGACGGGCGTGAGCCGATTGAGTAAGAGATCTTGTGCGCGCGCTCGCGCGCGCGCATACACACACTTCTCATGCGTGGGTCCAAAGATAGACATCCCGGCACCGGCCGGCCGCGCGGCCGAACCTGCGACTGGCCTCAATTATAATATATCCGCGCGCGCGTATACAGCGATGCGAGACGTAAACAACGCTCTCGAGAGTGCGTGCGAAACTCACGTTTGCCGGCGTGGCGTAGGCACCACGATCGCCAGCGAATCTTGGTGCGCAAGATTGCGATGCAAGATGAGATAGGAAACTCATTGTCAGTGGTATTGCTTGAAAGCATATTGCTTCATTAGCACATGATGCTGCATTTCAACACAATTCGATGAACGGTTTTTAAAAAAGAACTCGATGTTTTAAAAGAGTCAACGATTACTGAAAATAACATGTATCTCATGATCTTTATAATCTGCTTGATTTGTAACTTGTAATAACACCATTGATCGGTAACCTCGAAAGCCCTCGCATCTGCGGTACTTCGTTCCGTCATTGACCCAGTATCTGATATAGAAGCTGTACATGAATATATATATATATATATATATATATATATACACCGTAGAAATTGCTACGAGCGTTACTAGCAATTGGATAGTATTATCGTGTATTATTAGCGGGGAATTACTGGCCGATATATCCGAACATTACGAAATTAGTGTACAAATATTCGATCGACCGCGTTTACTCCGCGCGTCTGGCATTCGTGCGTGACGTCGCGGATACTTCTCCGTAAACCGCCCCGCAATCGGGCCGCATTATCTGCGCCGGGCTAACGCTTCCGGCAAATAACGCCGTCTTATCTCCCTGCCGGTGCGGCCCCCGGTTTTAATATCTTCTTGCTTTTCGCCGTGGCCTCGCTTATCCGCGGAAGCCGCCGGCTTGTTTGATTCGTCGCCGCGTTCGTTCGTTCGCTCCTCGTCCGTTCAACAGCTGCCGACAGCCACAAGATGATATCCAACGTATAATTCATCGCTCCAGTTACTCTCGCCGCCGACGGCAGGTGGCCAATCTCTCTCTCTTTCTCTCTTTCTCTTTTTCTTTCTTTCTTTCTCTTTCTCGTCTTGTCAAGGTTATCGCCAAGTTGGACGTGGAAATCCATCACGAAGACTTTGCCTTCGACTACCACGATCGTCATTTCACGCGGATCAGAAGTTTTCACGGGAAGGCCGGGCGAACGAACGTCCGGTTTAGAGACCGCTGATTTAGATTCACGAGATAGGAATATTCACATTGTCGATCGGAGAAAGTTTGCTCCCGGTCATATCTTTAATAAATTATCGATACTCTTCGGACATCGACATACTTCTCGCTGAGCGTATAGGAACTGTAAATGTACAATGAGTTCGTAAAACGTGCAGGTGAATTTCTGCAGCGTATTGAGGAAGTTCAGTCAAAGCAAAAAAAAAATACCGCGAACATGTGTACTTTGTTAGAAGACGCATTGTTGGTTTTATGTAAAAAATTAGATTTCTACTAGATCGAAATTGCAATTTTATTGAGCGAGCAAAATTGCAAATTGAACGGGGGTTTAACGCTAGATGCACGGTAAGAATGCGAGCTACAGCGTCGACCGTTTGAACGGCATCCGCGATGATTTGAGAGATTTCTCGGAGCTGCGCTGAATTATGTCATACGTGCTCGCATCACTTGGTCGGTAAATAGGTTACGCAAGATGGATCGCGGATATCTACTCCGCGCGCTGTTAACCAGGCCGGCATCACCGGTGTGTGTATACGCGTTGTTCACGGGTAACAGCTAGTCTAAGCGCATGATAAACAGACACGAGAGAGAGAAGTCTCTTCAGTACGCCGGGACTGCCCACGTTGTTGCACTAGGCGTTGCGCATGCCTTGGCATTTACAGATGGGCACTTTCCGAGTGGCACTAAGCGTCTCAGATGTAAAATTCAAACTGTGAGGTAAGAAAAGCGTTTGATCTCCCTTTTTTGTAAATTTGCTTAAATACTCGAACTTGCTCACCTTTCAATTTTATGTCTGAGACACGACACACGCACCGTGTCAAGCACTGCTTGCTGTCAATTTTTACATTCGGCGTTGCCTACTTCTTTGCTATAAATATCTCGACATGACGCGCTCTTTCCGAAAAGGATCCTGCGTCTGGTAAATGTTACGACGTTTATGACACCTAGCGCAACTCGATGTTGCGCTCTTCAACTGCGTTCTGTTATCCGCGCTGATTATGCGTGTACAGTCTCTCGCCCGAATTTTTTTATTGATATATAATCGGACACGCCTGTGTGTTGCTGCGAGCTGAACAGGCTGAGAAGTCGGCGAACTCGGCTTACGCGTCTGAGGGACTTTGTCGCGAATTCGATTTTTAATATATCTTTTAATTTCTTTCGTTGTCACGGTATGACTTCGAAGGTTTTCTTGCATGCGATATTATTTCACAGTACGCAAGTCCTGTCGAGATTAACCCGCGAGCGATCGTTAAGCTGTCCGCTAGACGATTGTACGTCTTTGTTTTTCTTCATATAATGATCTCGGGAATTATCTTACGAATAGCTACAGCTATTGTTACTTTTAGTTTATCATATGTACATACTTGATGGGTATTTAAAAACACAATTTATTAATTTGTGATGTGAACAAACAAGCTAATTTTTTAGCCAAGTTTCTTATAATGTAAAATAAACAAGTTTGTTTGGTTTTTTGTTGATTAAGCTGTCTCGTTTACATATATTTATTGTTTCAATTTGAAGCAGAGCTTCCCTTTCTTAACACGATCGTTCACGGGTTAATGATCGCTTCCAAGAGAAACATCTCGAGAATTCGAGTAGCTGCAACGAGGTCCTTAAATGCCGTTCGGTCACCGTCGAAACGACCCTCGCCGCAGCCGAAGTTTATGACGTAAGCGGAAGTTCATCCCACTCGAGCCCGAGCGAGCGTCACCGATATTCCCGGAGCGGTTCAAACGAGCCGCCGTAACTCGCCCGCGCGGCCGCGATACGATTCCGTACTGCATCGAGTATCGCGATCGCGTATCGAAACCTGTTTAAACCCGGCGCGAAGAAGCGATTTTTTTTTTACCGAAAGACCAGACGAGATAAGGCAGGGTGACATAACGCCGTTTGCAGCCGCTGCGAGGTGGTGGTTCAACCTTTCTCTCGGCGAGCTGACCCGCGAGCTCGAATTCAAGTTTCGGAAACAACATGGCCGATTGTGCCGGCCGGCTGGTTGATCGCTCGTAAACCCGATCGTATAGGGTACTGGGAATGCACAACACCGCCTTCCGTCCTCGAGTCGCTGCCGACCGACCGGCCTACCGGCTGGCCCCGGAGTCCTTCTCTTCCCCTTTCTCGCCGCGATCCGCGAGAAACCACCGCCACCGCCATCGTTGGTGTTCCGTGTCGCAATCGTTAGCACATACCCGGGCGTAATCACCTTGGAACGGCTTCGTTGACGGTCGCGGTGGTGCGATGCATATGCAGCACGCGTTCGCAAAATTTGTCGCGACGTTGAAACGTACTCGACGTGGCAGCCCCTCTCAAATGAGTTGCACATCGTCACGGTCGCGAAGAAGTCGGAGAGTCGGAATTGCGAAATGGAACGTGCGCGTGTTGGTATGCCTCCCCCCGGCATCGTCGTCGTCGTCGTCGTCGTCGTCGCCGTTCTGGAATTTCATCGGACGAAATAATCGCTGCTGACTCGCCCACGCGTAGCGGAATAAGCGCGTGCTCGTATATCGAAACGTGTTACGACCCCGTCGCTCGCGAGTGAAAACTTCATCGGTCGCGATGGCGAAAGTCCTTTAGCTCATCTAATCCGAACCGCGACGCTTTTCGTCCTGGAATAATTCAACGTAACGTTTAAACCAAATCAGAAACTTTTACCTCGTCAGTAAATAATTAACGATAAGATTTTTTATTCGACCTAACCGGCCATCTTTATTAATTATAATCGTCACGACATTTCGACCATGGGTTTTGGTCCTTCTCAATCGTAACTTTTGATGCTAATAAGCATCCTTTATTATATACATATAATCATCCTTTTTAAAATCACTGTAAAGAATTTATTGCGAAAAACGGAGTGATATTTATGGCTAGTTAGATCGAATAAAAAATCTCTATTATTAATGTAATGTTTCTTGCGTATTCAAACGTAAGACAATTGGATTCCTACGTTTCCAGATTGAGCCTCGAATGCAGCTGATAAAACACTCGACATACGGTATACACTCATGTAAAATATGATCATAAATATTCCGCGGTTATGTAGGCTACGATATGGTTTAGATATCGACAGTAGGAAATGGAACGCTATAGCATATCTAAGCTTTTTTATTAGCTCCAGCACTTACACTTGATTGAAAACAAAACGACTTTTCAATAGGTTCTCTCTATGAAAATAAAAATTTGTTAAATTTATTTAATATACTTTCCAAAAAAAGTACGTCTCAAATTAATTTATATATAATTATTATATACAAATTCGAAGACTATACAGTTACATATAGATTACCATATATACCGTGGATTCCTGAGGAAAAAAGTCATTGAGTCCAAATAACGCAGCTCTAAGATAAATCTTCCTGAAAATTTGCGCAAAATAAACTCAGCATGTCTTAAAACATCGTCTCATTTTCCCCCCAAAAAAGCAAGAATCAGAATATTCAGTGCGTTCTAAACTTAATAATGTTAATAACTTACTTCTCACATGTCTCGCCTTATAATAATCTTTCGTGACCTTATCGCGCTTATTCGAGGAATTTGTATTATCGGCGCACCGAAGGACGCATTCCCGGCATTTTAAGAAAACTCACGTATGTCAAGATGTCCACGCGATGTCGAGATGCTAAAGCTGATGTTTTACCTTACGTCGCGTCGGTGCGAGCCTTATCGGGTTTAATGTTTTCAGATTTAAATCCTTCCAGTGAGATCAGCTGATGCCCTGCGCGGCACGAACGTTTCGCGCGCTCTCCTACCCGGCGATAACTCGCTCGTAAACGAAGACCCGGTGACGTAACGATGCAGTACGCGTCGTAAATTATGATCGATAATGTAACCTTGTGCGTGCGGAGGTAACGCATGGACACACGGGAAAGGGTAGGGGGGGGAGGGATCTAAGAAGATGTGCACGACGTTCCTCGCGCGGCTTCCGCGGAACTCCCCGTCGATCTCTCGCCGGTCATTATTATTCCTTCCACTTAACCGGCAAGGAAATCATCTTGCTGCGCAGCGATAATCGCGCCTCGCTTTAACCACGCGCGTTTCTTTTTTTTTCCCCATCTCCGACTCGCATCTGATTACGATTAGCAAGAAGCGGAATCAAGATTCATGCATGCGGCGAGGTGAGCACCGTGCGAAATTGATTGTCGGCTGTGCTCGCTTCTCTCCTTTTCCCTGGTTTTTTCTTTTCGTAACGCACAATAAGCCGCGTTTGAGCAGAAACGGTTTCGTCGCTGGTGCATGGCAATCGTAGATGAAGGAAGTGAGCAAACGCAAACGCGTCTATCTCGTCGTCGTCGTCGTCGTCGTCCGCAAATTATACGATTGATCGCTCAAGGGTAACATTATCGATTTTCCAAGTGCCGGCTTTCTCATTTCGCACGACAAGCACGGCGGATCGGATACTTTTCAGTTTTTTTCGAGCCAACGTCCACCTTCGGTACTCATACGCGCGATAGATTCTACGGAGAAAAGAGTCTTCCTCCGAGAAATTTGTCACGCGTGTTGATGGAGCACCGCGGGCGTGAGGAACGCTTCGTGGAGAAAAATGATTTTCGCGACGCTGCCAGTCGCGCTGTCCCCGCCGGATGTCGGGGAGAAAACAATGTTGCATAAAACTTTGCCGACAACGCCGTTTCGACGTTTCCGCGACGTCGGTGATGGACGCGCGGCGCGTTATGCCGCGCGGAGCACGAGGACGCGAGGAAAAGTGGCGCGTACTCGCTACATCGAGGAGAGAAAAGCGAGGTCGGGCCTTTCTCAGAAAAGTGGGTCGAGAAGGTATCCGATTGTACACAACACGCCGCGCTGCGCCGCGCCGCGCGCGCGTTCCGACCGTTCGCCGGGGGGACGCCCGCGGGAGAGGCGTCGTCGACGACGCCGCCGCGCCCGCGCCGGCCGGCTGCCGCGGCGTCCTTGTCTAAAAGCGCGCTCGCGCGCGCGTAGTTAGACCGCTTTCACACGTCACGGTTTTTCGCCGCGCGCCCGTGCTGATAAATCGCACACAGAATTTAACCTTTTCGGTGACGGCGACACGTTGTGTCGAAATGCCGCGCTGCGCGCTGCGCCGCGCCGCGCGCCCGCAATTGGCCGAGGCCTCGATCCGCTAATGTGTCAAGAACAGCTGACAGAACGTGGTAAACGTCAGATTTCACGCTGTCACACACAACGGCGCACAACGGGGTATCCTAGACCCAGTGAGCCACCTTTCATATACGGACTCTGCGCGGTTTAAGGTGGATGTTTTTCTTCGACGAAAATGTTGAGGAAGATTATTGCGAGTTTTTAATTTTTAACATTTAGACATCTTTACGTAACTAGTTCCTAAATTGAATTAATCTTTGAAATATATTGGTTAAAATCGACATAAAATCAAATAAAGAATAAAATTTTACCGATTACTCATAATTTGAAAACGATTGTTCCATTGATATCTTCGTTAGAAAAAAAATCGACTCCAAATTCAAATAAATCAAATAGAAAATAAAATTTTACTACCGATTATCTAATAATTTAAAAATGATCGTTCCATTGATATCTTTGTTCGAAAAACATTAACTCCAAATTCGAAGAAATCTAAAGATTAAAAGATTATTTTTCTTTTAAAATGATTTTTTTCTTTTAAATATGAATAAAAAGTAAAATAAAGGTTCGGAGTATATCAATAAATCATATGTGTGAAAGGACTAACTAATTGGACAGTCTTGCGGCCAACAATCGTGAATTCCCGCGAAAAAATCGCGACGTGTGCAAAAGTCTTTAACTCGCGTTGTTAGCGTGCTGTCAACAATCACGAGGAAAAACAGCGGGCGAGATTTCACTGCCGCCTCACACGAATCCCGGTTCCCTCCAGCGTCGTCGCCGTTCTTATCGATGTTCCGTCCTGGTTCTGTACTCGGGGGCCGGGTTTATTTTATTAGTCGCGAGTGTTCGCGTCTCGGTGATGTGGGACGAGCGAGCAACCGACCGACTGCCGGCTTTCCGTTTCATCGATTAAGCGATTTTATGCGGATGCGCGCTACACAGCGTCGCGCGGAAATTGTAGCCATTGTAGGTCGGGAAAATAGACGAACAGTTCGAGATTCGCGCGGCGAGGGATAGCGTTTACACGTGGCGTTTTCTTCTTCCTTTTTGTTTTTTATTAGACGTCTATTGCGCGCCGGCGATTTGACCGAGTTGAGTCCGCGAGTAATACGTGTCGAGAGTCGTACGCCGCGCGGAAAAAGACGCGGTTTCCTCGGCTGTCCGCGTGCTGAAGCGTGAACAACCGGCGCTTATCATTATCGTTCTTGTTGAAAGCGGACGGCTCATCGGCACGGCGCGTGTTTGTTGTGCGATCGGGATAAAACATGCGCAAACGGCGTAAAATCCGAATCTGGATATGCAGATCTTCCGGCGGTCATTTACGCGTTTTGTCGTCGCGTACAGATACGAAACGAGGTGAAAACTGCCATTTTTCACAGTGTTTAAATCACGCACGCGAGCCACGCATCGACGTCGATCACGAAACGTTGCCTCAGCTGCATTACAATTAAAAAAAGAAAGAAAAAAAAAGAAAACCTCTCAGAATTTCAGAATGTTCCGATACGTGTAACGCCTCTACTAAACTTGCCGGAGTTCCATAAAAATGACGTAAGAAGTAGGAAGTTCTCCGTAATTATGTACTACTCGCGCTATTTTCTCGTAATATACTGCGCGATCCGTTACCGACATCGATATCATTATCGTTTTCGCTTCTCGCGCTACACTTCGTTAACTTGCGAATGCAAATGCGCATGTATATATGCATTACACGCGCGGCGGGACCGCGGGCGTCCCGTGTCCGTTGCAACGTTGCAACGGGCATCGTGTGTACGTGTGGAAGTCGTTTATCTTAATGCACTCTTTAGTTACCTCGTTGAGTCGCGGAATTAAGATTGCTGCAGTGGTATCGCGATGTGTACGCGCTCCTTTATCCCCGATTTTATATCTGTTCATCGATAAAACAAGACAGCTCATTCTTTCTCTTTCGCTCTTTCTTTCTTTCTCTCTCCCCCTCTCCCCCCCCCCTCTCTCGCTCTCTCTCTCTTTCTTTTTCTTACTCGCATGGGAGTAAGAATTAAATGCGTCCATTCATCGTGTTTCGCGCGAATGTTTCTATGTTCGCTTTTTCGATAACTCTTGCTGTTTCAACGTAGCAGTCTTGACAAATTTCCGGAACGTTTGAACATCTCGGGATTCTTAAGAAAATCGCTTTAATAACTTTGCTCTTTAATAAAGAGAATAAATAATGTATTTTAATCGAGTTGTTCGCCCCGTCGCCTCTATCGCCAAAATATGAACTTGTTCTGTTCCGCTAGCGTCTTTGACAGTCGCTATCGCTTTCGTTGCGTTGCGTTTCTTCGTCGCTTCGATTAATCCGAAATGGATCGAGCGGTCGACGATGCCCCCGGCACGGGGATTAAAAAAGAATTCCGGTAAAGAGGACGACGGTAAAGCGCGCGGAGAAGAAGCGCTGCGACGGGGAGGGGTGGGAGGGAAGGAGAGAGAGGAGGAACGAAAACAAACTTTCGCTGCGTACGACGTATGACGGGGAGCTCCAGCGTGGGTTTATATACGCGAGTAAAGGCGCGTATATATAAAGAGACTCAACAACGAGGATCGCGTCGCTCGCGCGGCGGCGCGGTGCGGTGCGGTGAGCGGCGCGAGAGACAACGTGGGATCACGAGGGGGATTTAAAAGGGGGCCAGGAGAGGGGCGAAAGGCGGCCACGTACGACGTACGTACTCTGTAACAGAAGAGGAACGTGTGCCAGCCCGCTGTCGTAGCGCGTGGTATTTTACGCAACGTCGGCTGTGATATAACGGCGAGGTATAGAGCTTCGTTCCCTCTCCCTCCCCCTCCCCCTCCCCCTCCCCCTCCTTCCCCTCCCTCCCCGCTCTCTCTTTTTCTCTCTGCGCTCCACTACGCCGTACGCATGGGACGCGCGTCGAAACGCGCGTGAAGGCGCGCTAAAAACGCCCGGCGCGACCGTATGGTATACGACGTAACGAGGACGCCAAGTCGTTTCGCACGTCCGAATCGTTAACGGTAAACATTGACCGACACGCACCCCTATTGCTTTCGTTAATCGTTACGCCGCGATCGATTCGTCGATTTGTTTCGTTTCCTGCAGATCGATTGCTCACGAAGCGGTTCTTGCGCGAGAAAGTGACGTATGTGCGTGCTTCGGAAGGCTCTAACGGAAGATAATACGATACGATATGGATATGGATGAATCCGACGACACGCGGGAAGGAACGCGTTCGCCGCGCGCATATACATTGATCGCGTAACATACACCGCGCGCGCTCACTTTTCACGACGTGTGTTGCTATGGATAAAGTTTCCAATGTGTGACAAACAGCGGTGACGAAGTTTTGCATACGTCATTTGCGCGCGACGATCTCTTTGACGGCGTGTAACATAGATCGGATGTGATTGCGACACTCGATGCCGCGTACTAAAAGAAAAAAAAATAAAAGAAAGAAAGAACATCGATACTCCCGACGCGCGCGTTACGTCGGGTCGCGTCGGCGTATACCCGTTCGTTCATCCTTAATTCCCAGGCATTCGCTCGACGGGGCATCGTGCCGGTAATCTTCGCTCGATACGACCGCGCTCGAGCGGCCGCTTTGCATTTTGCGGCCGCCGCGTGCCATTTCGCCCCGACAATGAGCCGGCTGTGTAATAGCGGTTACGTCGGAGTTGGAGAGCTCCGACGAGCGTGGCGGATCTATCCGCGCCGCGCGCGCATGGCGGGAGACTCCATAGTGCGAGCGCGCTCGCGCGAGACTCATGGCAATGGGTGTGGGTCGCGTTTACCCGGTTTCGCTGGACCCGGCCGAACCCAATGACCTAAATGATACGGCGAAGCGGGTCGCAACCTAGATTCCGCCGCGGGGGCCGGCCTCTTGCCGCCGCCACCGCCGTCGCCGCCGCCGCCGCCGCCGCCGCACGCGCCGACAATGAGCAAACGTAGCGTATCTCGCGCAGCGCCGCGCCGCCGCCGCAGCCCAGATTTTCACTTTCGCGCGGGAGTTGACACTCTCGTCTCGCGATAACGAAGTGTATCGAGAGAGGGACCCGGCGCGCGGATAAACCGAGGCCGAAGCAACCGAGTAGATCGCTAACGAGTTAAGGAACTGGTTCCGCCGGGTGATAACCAGGTATATCGCTCCTGCTCGCAGTTTGTTATTGCCACACCGCGCGTGTGTGTATGTACCGCGGTGATACTGGAGAAAAATGCATTCGTGCGATCACGTGGAGAGTTTCGTACACCCTGTGTGTAGAACAATGTAAACGTGTCCTTCCTCGAAAGCGAGGCGTATTACACACGGTTAGTATCGCTCATTCGACAGCTGTGTCGTTATCTGTCTCATCTCGTTAAAATAGAACACATATCTTCATATTCATTTTTCATTAATTTTCCAAGAAATTTCTCAAGAACCTACTTGTTGTTCTCACCTTATGTCACCGAACTGTTATAACTGTACGAAAAAAATATGAAAAATACCGGGGGTCTCCATGCACCCGCACATGGCCGCAACGTCGAGGGGGCGTCAGTCGTCACCCGTGACTCACAGATACATCCGGTGCATCCGGTAGTAAAGGATTAGAGGACGAAATGCGCCCGTATAATTGGCACGGCGATTACAAACAACACCGTCGACGGCGTGATCGAGCCGAGTTGCGTCACTGCGAGGCCAATAAGAGCACGGCGAACGAGGCTGCTCTCCGGCAGCACAGATTTTCACTTTCGCGCGCGCGGGTGAACGTTGACACCCTCGGCGTCCTTCGATAGATATAGAGCCGCGTCGAGCCGCGTTCACTCGGAAACTCGCCCAGGAGCGCGCGACGCGAGAGAGAGAGAGAGAAACGTAATAATTACGTCGGCGATAAACGTTTCGCCGTTGTACTTAACATCGCGCGGGAACGTTGCATACGCGCAACGTCCGTTTGCCCTGTGATTAAAAGCACCGCCGATAATTGCCCGACTGTTACGCGGGGGTAATAAATAACCCCCGATAATTTTACGATACGCTTTAACGTTGCTCTTTACATACGCGAGTGGGACAGAGCGGCCGCGCTCCGCCCCCCTCGAGGGCGGCCTCTGATAGCAACTGCCCTCCTCGTCAATTTCGTAATCGTCGCGGTTGACAGCGTCAGCATAGAAAAAGGGGAGAAAGAGAGAGAGAGAGATTGTGCCGCGAAGAAATCTCGCGGCGCGTTGAGATTATCGTGAGCCACATTTTCCTGTTTTTACAGGAAACACGAACAGCCTTATTTCTCCCCCTATACAGTGTCTTATACATATGTTTTTTTTTTAGACGGGAAAATGTTTCTGCCGAGAGAAAGAAAAAACGGCGGTTAGGTGCAATAAAGTTTATCGCGAGGAATAATCATCCGTCCCGTAAGCTCTTGAGAATTGTTCTTAAATGCGGAAACGCACGTTGCGTTTCCGACAATTCGCGAAACTATAGATTGAGCCTGGCGTAGAACGGCATTTAAGTTGCGTGCGGACTTTCCAGAAGATTACTAACTGCGTAATGACCTGTAATGATGCGTGGGAAAGCCCGTTACGTTCGGGATCACTATTGTAACATCGTCGCGCTCTTACTCCGCGAGTAACTACGAATAGTCCCGCTGCGGGCTAGAGAGAGGGATGAGGGAGGGATAGAAGGGAGGAGAGAAGAGTGGAAAAAGAAGAGAGGGCTTCTCTTTCTCCGCCGCACGTGGATGCCATCCGTTGCACCATCGCGCTGTTATGCGGACTACCGTTATCGCCGCGATGTGACCTGCTTTTTGGACGCCTGCGTCTTCTCCCCCGTCTATCCCTCTTTCCTTTTTGCCGTTCACTCAACGTACCGGCAACGCCCGGGCGAGCTAGACGGAAATGAAGAAGGCACGCTGGGAAAAGACGCGGTCAATTATCGAAATTGACGGAAACAAAATCCCGCGCCGGCCGCGCGGCCCCAGAAAGTCACTCGGTCGCGGCGGACCGGAATGCGGAAATTTCTTATCGCGCATATGAAAGATATATACGCGCGCGCGTGGGTACTCCTTTTCGACCGCGGAGTATCGCGTATCCGCTGCCTCAGGTGCCTATCACGGCACCTGCTTATCTCGATCGCCGGGTCTAAGATCCTTAAATATTCGGAAGCCGCGGCGGAGCGGGAAATTACGGGCGTCGCGAATACATTTGAATAGCGGCGTATTTGATTATCGGTTGACTGAGAAGGTCGCCGCGTTACGTAACAACGGCCCGTAGTAGATATGCGATATATAAATTAAATCATTGTGAAAAAATGTGTGCGCGCGCGCGCGGGCGCGTGTCGCGATCCCCGCGATGGCTTCCCGATAGAGCGCTGAGCGCTCTAGCGGGGCGACCGTGACGGTTTCCGCGATGCACGAACGCGCGATGACGTGACGCGCGCGCGCTCGCGTAATAAATAAGCCGATGACGACAAGTGCGCTAAGGTCGAAGAATTATCAGCCGTGCGTCGGATTGACCAATTATCGCGTCTCACCTTGAGCGAGGCTATGAAGCGAGTATCGCCGTCATAGAAAAATTTCTTCCCACGTAACACTGATAGCGCGTACGAAAATTTTTTTTAGATAACATTTGTGCAGTATCTCGCACCGGAATCTTGCTGCAAAAATACTGCGGCTTAAAAATGTATTAGTTTACTTTTTATATCTGAATCTTGAGAATGTTTTCGTCAAGATTTTAATTACATTACAATCAATTATAATTAGCGTCAATTATTGCCTTCAGATATATTGTTTCAAACGACTTTACGATTAATATTTGAATTAATTTTCCGTGACGTAGCAATTAATTTTGAATAACGCCGTTGGCAGTGAAGGATATCATAAATATATACTTTTTACTGTCGGCTTATAAGCGAATCAATTGAAAGGAGCTTATTGCATAATCGCAATTATTCGCTCGCTGCAAATTACCCAGACGCTTTTTTTTCAGTCGCGCGTATTTTTTTATCGGGAAAAACGTCACGGGTGCTTTTTTTTGTTAGTCTTTACTTGTACACGCTCGCGCATATCTCTTACAACCAGCTGGCAATCGCTCGCCGCTTGTTCCTTATTCAGCGGCCGCGCTGCTCGCGGATGGGAAAGGGGGAACTCGCGGATTGAGCAGCTGTGTGACGTCATCGGTAGTAGCTCGACACAGTGACACCGATCGCCGGCTCCGCGCCACGCCGCGCCGGGAAGAAGCGAGCCGGCCGGTGCGGTGTCGTCGTCACGACGATTCCCGCCGAGCGACGTTTTCGTTCGTTGTAATTGTCATTGGCAAAGAATAACGACGTAGACACGCGGAACCTCAGACTTTCACTTCTCCGGGCACATCCGCTCTCCGCGAATCCTTTTCTAGAGACGGTCGCGCTCTCGCAACAGCGCGAGATACGTTGCGAAGATACAGACTTTGTCGGCCTGTTTATGAAATCGCCGTGGTCAACGGTTGGAAAACAGCCGTCAAGAGTGGCAAAATACTCTGGAGTGGCTAAACAATCTGTTGCATTAATAACAGACGCATCGTGACGTTGATAAAAATGATGAGGAAAAATATCGGGAGATCGGTATCTCGCATCACGCTGTGTCAGTTGAAGAACGCTGCTTAAATATGTATACCTACTATGAAATGCCAAATAACGATATCAAACTGATTACGCGGTATTTAAGATTACTCGGTGATTAAGCGTCTAATTAATTTTCTGCAAAATCTTCATTTTATCTTTATTTATCTTTATTATTATCCGTTGACAAAATATTTTAATTATAATTTTTCCCTTTTTTTCCCCTCTTTATACAATCTACTTCGCTTTCATTTAGGTTATTATACGTACACATTGTTAGCACGAGAAAAAATTCCAGACATAAAGCGTCAGAGCAATTTCGCTAATATTTCACGTGATTAATATTCGCCAAATAAAAAATCCGATACCATATATCTCTCTTTGTTCGTTATTTCGAGAACACATTAACAGGTGATTTGCCACGAGCAACCTATACTCAACGAAGCACATCGATCAAACGCATGCCTTATCTCCTCGAGATAAGATGTCGCGAATACGAAGACGTCACGAGTTTCGCTGTGCTTGATATGACAATAACAAACCTGAAAAAAGAGCAAATATCTCAGTGAGAAATTGTATTCTTGCATTCGGCGCAAAAATTTTTTATTTAACATTTCTATTGATTCACGTGTATCTTTTATCTTTTTTTAAGAAAAAGTAATTCAAATCTGTGTTATAATTATAATAATTATATAATAAATTAAATTAATTAATTTAAAAAATAAATTAGATTAGAAACTTATTTTTAACAGGCATTACAATTAATTTTTAATAATATGTAGCAACACATAATAGCATTTACATATTAGATAACACAATGGTAATTTTTTATTAAACTGAATAATATATAATACATATATTACGAAATATTATTTATGATAAAAATATCCTAAAATTTTGTTGTACCTTTTTAATAATAATTGACCAATAGAATTTATTCCACGTATATGCACCTATATGTATCTTAATCGATATTGTAAACTATTGTTTTCATTCTCGGCGGGTGATTCTGCACGTTCAAATGTCCTTTGTTTAGATCTTATCTCGCGCAGAATTATCGATCTGGCGAGACATTGCACCATGGCATTGACATGTTATCAGAATCGCGTGTATACGAGTCTAATTGGCGACGAGACAAAGATAACGAGCCTCGTATCGTCCTTGAAGCAGAAAAATGTATCGAAAAATTGATCTTTTTTTTCCTCTCGCGTTCCTTCTCACCGTCGCGGCCGAGAGAAACGGAAATTGAGATTGCTACTTTGGTCGCGTCGCCGATGAACGGCGGGTTTAAAAATAGCTCGGCCAGGTAATTGCCCTACAAGAGCCAGCGGTAACGAGAGACATATGAGACTTCAATGTCAGGCCGTTACGCCACTGGGTTGCACAGATAAGAAAGAGAGAGAGAGAGAGAGAGAGAGAGAGCTCTCTGTTCTCGCGGGGGGCGGGGAAAGGCACAATACAAGAGGGGAGGAAAAAGAAATGAACGAAGCCCCGCGAGCGGCGAAACATCTGTTTACGCGGCGTGTTGAGCAAGTAAGGTACTTTATCGATTTGTCAGATACAAATCTCGCAGCGCACGCAGCGGATAAACAGGAATGACGTTAACGCTGAGTATCTTGTTGCTGTCCGTGGCTTCTTATTTTGCTTACGTCCAAGTATACGTATCGGCGCGTCTAAATGCCGCGCGGAGCGCGCGCATTACATACGGTGGTATTCGTTTAATCGATCGCATCCTCTCGCGAATTGACTGCTTTATCGCTACGGTTATGATATATCAATGAAATAAGTTTCCATGCATTACGGGACGCATGGGAAACACAAATCGATAAAGTACCTTTACTTGCTCTTCAACGGAGCCGTTAGGAGTGACGAAGGCAAAAAACAAATGTACTGTTAGATATATCGAACAGTATAAATCGATACACAGAAATATTCACTATAATTATCCTCTCGCGACACGAAGATTTGAACGCGTTTTCATCTTTTTATTTTTACTTACATGTACTTACACCACTGGGACCACTTAAGACACGCTTTTTGTTATCAAACTACGCAACTCGTCTCCCGGATTTTACGTCGTTAGGAGTGACTGACTAAGCGTATATAAACTTGAGATAGTTTGAATAGTCATCGAGTCAAAGTTCCGTATACTATCGCTCTCGAGCAATGGAGGAGAATTTATCGGGTAAATAATGTACCTCGTGCGCAATTCAAATAGCGCATGTATTTATTGTAGCTTTAAGAAAGGGATAAATAATCCGCTCTCCCCTGAAGAAATATATATAACTGTTGTCGCGCACACAACAAGCCATATCTGATAAATCGTAAATAGTTACACGCTGTATCTGATAAATTGTAAACAGTTACACAGATTTCTTTCAGCTTTCTATACGCTCGATCTCTGTTGTCAGCAAGATATCACCATAACGTGTGAAAGTATATTGCTGGTAGCGGTAGCTTAATATGGAGCTGATGTTTTATTCGAGATTATCTTAATTATCCTCATGAAATCTCCGGATATCGACTAAATCAACGAGCATTATAAATCATTAATGAAAGCTAGCTGACCGATCGTTATAAATATGGAAACGACTGAAATGCAATATCTAATGTTCTTCCAGGTGATCTTAATAGTACGTTAATTTTTCAGACGTTACCCCAAATCCTAAGTAAGTTTTAATTGCTGCGTTCGAGTGATAAATGTTATCGTTATTCATCGAAACCGATGAGTCATTTTTACCACGAATAATATTAATATTCAGTAGTCCGCGAAAAACAGACAGATCTTTGGAAATAATGAATTATCGTATTATGTATGGGTGTTTTATATGGGGGAGAGTGTCGCTGCTTATATGTAAATATAATGTTCACTGATCTTTCAGAACTAAATTTTTACGATTAACATTCGAGACTCTTATTTATCATTCTTGAATTGTAACAGTAAAATTGGTTTTTTTGGGCCTTGAAAGATTTCATTCTCAATATCAACATATAAACAGGTTCCCGTATATAATTGAGTCTTTATATTCCGAAATTTATAGAAGGATTCACGATTAAAATAATCCTCGGAATTATGTCAATATCGAGATTTCTTCCTCTATCGCTGTCGGTGGGGGGGGGTGGGGTGGGGGTGGGAGGCATCGCGCTTGCTGCGCAGTAGCGCGAGAAAGAGCGGCCGCCAGCAGGCGGCTTCTCGGCCGTCTCTCGAGAGGAATCCTTGATGCAACCTCGTAACAGAGCTCCGCGGCTTTGTCCTTTCCCGCGATTGGCGGAATCAGCCGGCCGGCTGTTCCTAGATTCTCGCGCGGCCGCTTTCCTAGGCGGACGTGCTCGTTACTCACGTTCAGGTGCAGCCTGCACGTGGAAACCCGATTACGCAGTTATGCCATGAGTGGGAATAAAAGCGACGCGGCGCGGCACGGTGATGAGGATTGAGCCTCGATCCCCCGACGGAACAAAGAAATCCTTGAGATTACTCGCGCGCTCGCGCGACGGAGATAGCGGGTACACGATTCGCGTTGTTCGTGCCCCCCTTAGATAAGCCGCCGCGCCGCCCGCGCCGGCGAGCCCCGCAACGCGTCTCGTCGCGCTCGCGCGCCGATTAGACACTATTACACGCTCTCTCGTTCGATCGCGGCGAGATTTGATTATTTTTCCCCGAGAAAGAGAGAGACTCGACGCGTATTACGATGCGATTTCGCATCCGAGTTTAGTCATGCGGAGTTGTTGACGCGGTGATTACCGCGACAGTTTCAATTCGGCTTTTACCGGATCGACGCGATAAATCCGACCGTATTACCGGATAAGTTGCGAATGGAGGTCTACGAGGATATTTTCTTCGTATATGCGATAGAGGAAATTCGAGGAACAGCTGGCGGCGCGAAAACTTGTTTAACCTATGTACTCCACGAATTACGACGCGTCTTATCCGCGTATCATCCTGATCTTGAAATATTCCCGTCGTCGGGAATTCTTGAAAGCCACTCGTGCGCCGCTAGTTGCAATTAGCGGCTTTCGCATTTATAATTCCGCTGTGGAATTGCTCGACGCGAAAAATCTCAGGAATACGGAAATTCTGCTGTCGACTGACGCGTCTCTGCGCGCGAGATAACGTCTACATTATGTCTGCTTTCCAGATAAGGCATTTTTTACCGCCGAGATACAATTGAGGATCGTTCCACGTGACGCGATCGTGGCATCTAATTGTAAGACTATTTAATTACTGAAGAAGGAAATCTGTGTAATGCGAACGAATTTTTTTCGAGATATAGTAAAGTGAAACTTGTAAAGTGAAAATACTTTTAGAATTATAAATTAGAATAAATCGGAATTATAACCCCTAGTTTCTTCTGCAGTCGGCTAGCCTTATCTTCCTATCTATATTATAATCAGTACTATAAAAACATAAAAAAAGTCGTTATCTACTGGATAATTTTATCTAGCAATCGAGTAATTGTTAGAAATTCTTTATCTATGATCTTTATCTATATCTTCACATATATTTTGTAATATGCATTACAGTATGCATTACAGAGTAATACCAAAGCTAAAAGTATCAGGCGCGTTCCTAACCGTCGACTGTCACTTTCGGTGATGTTTTCGTGACTCGTTTATACCGCGGAATAATTTAGCATCGCGGATAAGGGAGAGGTCCGATCAATCTAAAGCGTCGCCGTAGAACAAAGGAAAACGTGACTTATCTGCCGAGGAGATACCGTCACTGATGACAAGGTACGCGCACATCGAAAGAGCAACTGATTCATCGGCACGCAATGGCTCGCCGCGGCAATGACAAAGGTCATCCTTGAACCGCGGTCCCTATTTGGCCGGCGGATTCTGAACTGCGGTCCCTTACGAAGACATCCCCGACACGTCGCGGTTTCCTTTGCCTCGAAGGAAACTAGCTTCCCGTCGACGACGCGGTCACCCACCTCGCGATAAAAATGGTGTTTTTTATACCTTTGGCGCCAACAATTAGTAAAAAAAACTGGAGAGCTTAGTGATACCGCGGCAAAACCGGCACGAAGTGACCCTGCACACGCGATTAATTGACTTCTCAAAGGTGACGTAACGCTTGTTAAATCTTGTAAAAATGATCTTGGTGGATATGCACCTATTATCATTATAATGAAGACAGCTATTGATGGAAATTTTGATTTACAAAGACATAAATTATACAGGAATGTAGCGAGCGATTGCGTTCTATGAATCTATGAGTAAAACTCGGTGACAAAATTGCAGAATTGGTACAAATGTCGCGGAATAAAGTGAATAAAGGCAGCATAAATGATACAACGTCACGCGGCAGTTGATAGAACACTTTTGAAAGAGATAGCGAATTCGGGCGCTCGCACTAGTGCACACTGAGTGCGCACTAAGGCTTGTTCTTAATCAATTGTTATATTTACAGACAATCTTAAATACTTCTTAGTCTGTAAAATGATGTGTACAGCATCCATATAGATATTACAGATTGTTTTATTGGCTAAAAAGTTTTTAAATGTGTATTTAAGCGACTTTAAATATAAGAATAGATTATAAACCATCCTTAGTGCGCACTAGTGCAAGCGCCCGAATTCGTTAAAAGTGAAGATTTGTTCCATGAATAAAGCCTCCACTTGCCGCACGCAGAATCGCCTCGAATTGGAAATAAACTAGACGGCGGGCAATTACGTAACGCACACTTCCCGTGAGAATTGTGCGAAGACCACGCGGTAAGGGTATCTCGAAAGAAAATTCAAGCCGGCCGTTTATTATTAGCTTTTCTTAATATAACGACAATAGGCAAGAGTTCAAGGTGGGGCAAAAATAAAGCACAGTACAAGAGTGCGGTGCAACCTTGGCGATGTTATGCAAGAAACGAAGTGTAAAAGCAGTATGAATGACGCCGCCGTTACGAGAGCTTCGGTTGTATAGAAGAAAAGTTTTCATTGTTCGTGAGATCTGCTGCTCTCGTGGGCGATCGAAGTCGTGACGTCAGAGACGCTCTGTAATCCTTTCCTAACGCGTCGTCACGATCTTCTTATTGGCGTCCTACACGGCTCTCTTTCTTCTCTACGTCTCTGACGTCACTGGTCGTCGTCCGCCAACACGGGATGAAGCAAGTTTATAATAAAAGAGTGGAAACCCGTTAATGAGTATCCCGCATCCGCTACGTTTATCCGCGAATAAAGCACGTTCATATAAATACAATACGCAGGAAACGCATCGCGCGCGGATCGCATCTGTAAGAAGTTCGCTATATAGCGAGACGGTTTTTCGTGATATATAGACGAGGATCTACGGTTTGTTTGTTAAATCCATTCCTCGCAAGCCAGAGACGTGATGTCACGCGCAATTAGATCTTCCCAACGCGCCGTCATAATTTTATCGCATACTGCCAAGTGTATCCGACGTCGTGCGCGTGTGTGACGTCAGCAAGCGATATCATAGTATTTTGTTTAGAAACCATATTTATAGACGACGCATACGCGTTTATACGAGAAGCAATAAAGTAATAATATTAAGGAACACGATTTAGACTTATTTTTACATCGGTGTAAGGTGCGCTAGTGACAATAGCATTTTACGGTAAACAAATGCAACAGACAAAACACTTTCTACGAGTGCTAACGAATTCGATATTAATATTCTCGGTATTTAATAAAGTTACAATTTTCGTCCCGTAAATACTTTTTACCGTACGATACGGCGAACCAATCTAACATGGCGGGGACCGGCAAAAGACATATTGCGTTTTTTTTCGCAGACATCTCGTCCGAACGACTATAATATCAGATGAATCGCAATATGCAGACAAAACCCAGACATGAATTGCCACGGCAATTTAAATGAAGTACAACTTAAAGTATTTACCTACATATATTTAAAGCGCGGCGTACCTTTGGCAAAGGCATTGTATCCAACGTCATAATAAGTAATAACATTTATAATCGTTTGTAATCCGCATTACGTCTTCTTATAACCTGTCGCCGTAAGTAATGGCAAGATACGCGAAGCTGAATCACGGCTTGAGAATTGCG
Source organism: Temnothorax nylanderi (assembly GCF_030848795.1). Taxonomy (NCBI): domain Eukaryota; kingdom Metazoa; phylum Arthropoda; class Insecta; order Hymenoptera; family Formicidae; genus Temnothorax; species Temnothorax nylanderi. The sequence continues at coordinate 143,596 of NW_027249231.1, forward strand.
CATATTCGATTTATGGACCGTATCTGAAATATGAGAATAGAAATACCCGTTAGGCTCTATTCTTCGTATGCAATCAAAGGTTACGATGTTGAATGCCGTGAGGCTTTCCCAACGTTTCGGCATAATTTCCTACGCTTACGTTTGAATATATTATACGAGATACACGCAGCTCTCGAGCGTTATAGCTATAAATCATTTACTTAAGTGTAATTCGAAAACGCACATGTATGTAAATAGCAAACGTAGCAACTTGCTCAACGAGGGCAAAATAATTTACCGTCTTAATCGAAAACCGAAGTAATCAAGAGACTAAAAAACGCCAAGTTAAACTAATTAGATTCAATCGAGAACATTTTTCACAACGAAGTGTCGAAGCACTGATCAGGGAGGGAAATGTTAACCAGTTTCTTTGCGAATCTTTCAGATAACGGCGAAATTATCAGAAGCTCCTGTTTTAAATGAGCAAGTGTCTGCTTGTACGCGAGCTAAAACCAGTTTTGTAGAGAAATGATGTAACAAATCGCGCTCGCAAAACCGTCGACGATTCCCGGTCGATCACTTCCACGTAACGCGTTGCGAGTGCTTTTCAGACAAAGCCGTGACGTCAGACACCGGCGCCGGTAGGGATAAAGGCACGTGTAAAAAATGCTTTACAAAGGAAATGTCACAACGCGCCTTATTCGAGCCTTCGAGGCTCGCGACTGCCGTCGTCTAAGTACACCCGGCTGACTTCGATCGGATTCTCTTTCTTCCTCTCTCTCTCTCTCTCTCTCTTTCGATTCGCGAAGCGAATTTTATCATGTCCCGTTACGCCGACCGAATCTGGGCGCATTCTTCGATTCGGGTCACGGCTCCGCGTACGCGGCTAATTTCTTGTTGACATTCTTAGATCACACTCGTTACGGAACCGCCCGAATTCCTCGCGAACGGGGATCTCCGGACGATGACAGTCCGCGCTACGGTTCCGTGAAATTGAACGAGGTGTTTGAGAGAGATATTATGAAGAAACACCGGGGCTTCTACCGGTGTATTCTCGGGTTACCTGACCTATCTACGTTTAAAAACTGTTATAAGCGTCCGCGGCCTTTTTGTCATAGTTTGCGCGTTACTAATCGCATCCTGTTAATGCATATGAACGTTAAAAGCATATTCCGGGGCTTCCGGTCGCCGCTGTAAATAGCGTGAAGACATTTATTTGAAAAATTAATACTTTCACGAGCGTTTCTACATAAATATTAATTAGTATCCCGCGCGAATGGTATATCGCGCGGAAACGATGGCAATGTAATAAAACAATGTTCACTTTCTATCGTAACCAATTGCTCAGGAATACTCGGGATTAAGGTAGATTCTTTTCTCTGTGGAAATGCATTCTTTTGGTTACGGCACACAGAAGTTCGCGAGATCACGAGATCTCTTTCACTGTAACGGTCCCGCGCTAGTGTAGTTTTATACGCGTCCGACTCGATTTTACAGTTATCATTGTTTCGAAGGAATGCGGCAATTCCTTTCCTGTTCCGCGGCAGTCGTTGTGCGGACGTAGGACCCGACACGGCCGAACCCGGAAAGTCCTCGACTGATTTGTATAACGATTCGGTATTCCGGTTCTTTGCGCGTATACATTCCTACGTGATTAACCGCGCGCGGAATAAGACCATAAAAGATTGAGAGGCAGGCTCGAACACCGGCCGACCGGCCGCTCGTGCGTCAGTTTCGCAGGTGTTCCAACGGAACGTTTGTTGGACAAATACGATCAAACGCTCGCTCGAAATTTGTACACGAGAATGAAGCGAAAGAGACAAAGAGAATGCGGAATTACGAAGAGTATAAACAGTTGAAATACAGGCGTCGGAGTTTTTGAGAGAAAATACGATTTTTACGAATTGGAGCATGATATCGTAATTACTTAATGGAGGAGTTATTTCAATTATCAGATATCTTATTATTTACATGTGTATCGAACGTGTAGATTTTATTTGAAGAAACTAAAGTTTCGATAGCGAATATCACGATAAAGCAATATTTTATATTATTACAAAATGTACGTAATAAAGATTTTCAATGCACACTCGGTCAGATATAAACATATACAAATTTTAGATCTTTATATAATCCAACGTTACACAATGCAAAAGCATTAAACTCTTTAAATGTAACATAATTGCTACGATATTTCTGTAAAATTTCCGTAATATAATGAGCAATCATAAATGGGTCGCGTGCACGATTATATTTATAGAACGCGTGCTTTATTTATTGAATTTTCTCAACATCGCTTTATTGCAATCACCGTTGCAAAATATTGTTCACGAAGGTCGAATTCATTTGCGAGGCACAATATGGATGGATATTGAAATCTGCGTGCGGGAAAACGGGTGGTAAAGTATAATTATTGATAAACATAGCCGATACGTGGCGATGCAACTGAGGGAATACTAGGTTAATAATAATGGCGAAAGGTAATAATGCCAAATATCCGGTCAAACAGGTTGCATTAACCCGCTGGATCACGCGCCGTTTACTCGCGATGATCATCAACACACGGTTCGTCGTAAATTCAATAATTTAATTTCGCGGCGTGCACCTATTGGAGGTTTCATTAAACCGGATGAAAGTCAACTAAGAAACTAAATTAACTATTTCAATTTCTCTTAATATATATTCCTTACATGGCTGCCGTTCTAATCTCAACGGTATATTTAATGTTAAATGTACCGAGTACCTTATCGATATTAGATGTGATTCCATTCTGATATTAAACTAGATAAAATTAAGGCGATCATGTCGGAGTTGAATGCGCGACGAGATAAGTACACGTGGTCCATCTCAGTAGCGGTTCAGCTTAAACCTGTTGAGTATCAATTCAATTTCGCTACCTTCGCGATCAGAAATACTCTATTTTGCATTCGAATAGAAAGCGAAATGACGCAAAAGCGCATCATTAAGAAAGACCTATCGAGAGCTCGTTTAACTTTCCGAGATGCGATTACGCACTTTGGACGCGACAGCCGGACGCGATATTAGACGTCGATGGTCGAATGCATATTTACGACAATATACGCGGCAGAGATTTCGCTCGTCAATCTCCCCCTCCCTCGCTGAATTTAATCTCGACGCATTTTATTATTGCTCAAGTATAAATCCCGTTGCTCAAGCGAGGCGATTTGGCCGTTGCAACACGCTCGGTGTAGCGAAACTCTTCGCCGGCGAGGTAATCCGCGCGCCGGTGCCGCGCTTCAGGAGTACTTGTGAAATGAAGCAAAATGCACTTTCACCTAACCGGCGTTGCGTTTCGCAACCTCCCCGCTCCCCGCCGCGGCATCCCCGACCGCCGCCGTCCGCGTCGTCGTGTCGAACGAAAGCAATTCCGTCGCGGCGGAATGCCTCCTCTGTGCCGGCGTCCTAATTGTCGCACGACGCGACGGCCGCGAACTGAATTTCGCCGGCGCGCGCGTTTACGCCTCTTACCCGTGCAACGCGTTCGTCGACACTTTCGACTTCGCCGTCACGCTACGCGCGAACAAGAGCCATCCGTACTACGCGTACGCGTCCCGCTTTGTACGGATGCACTCTCGCTCGCGCGTACGCGTGGCTCGTACAAAAAAATCGGAGAAAGCATCGAGATCCTCGATACGCGAGAATGGCACGTAGAGTCGGGGTCTGGCAGTGCCGGGCGAGCGGTAAGATTAAGACCGGCGGTGCAGGTTTCGGATTTCGATGCCGCGAACACATCCGGAAATGATCTCCGTATCTCTCCGTGACGGCGAACGCGCGTGAATCAGCGCGAGATACGTATTTCAATGCGACGACTCGCCACGTTTACGTCGGTCTCTCAATCTCCGACTCAGGCGTGGCTGACGCAACGCGCTCCGCCGCCGCTGAGCCAGCCGTCTTTCGCGATCGAAATTCCCCCGCGAACGGTCGAGTGCGGACGACGTCGTCGCCGCGGCTTTCGTATCGTCGTCTAACGCACGTGTTTCTCAGACGCGTAATCGCGGAACGTGCAAACAACGGTGCGCGGACGCGGGAGTTCGCCGTTCCTTCCTTGGGAGGCCGCCGGATGCACGAGTTTAGACGAGGAGGCGGAAGGTGAGGTGAGGTCGTCGACTCGCGCGGCGCGGTCGCGTGGTCTCTCGTCTCTCGGGAGATGATACCGGGCGTTATTACCGCGCCGCGCATCGAGCGCGTTATCGCGCGCGGGGGGAGGGGGACGCGAGAGCGAGGGGACGGACGGAGAAAAGAAATTCGAAAGTGGCCGGTGAAAGTGCTCGAGTACGCGCGCGGGGGGCGCACGTGGATTGCAGGCGTCAGCGAGCGTGGCGCGGCTCACACGAGCGGACTTCCTTCACTTCCACCTCGTCGTTCTTCATCCACCTTCACCTGTCGCCGCTTCCTACTCGCATAGTCCCCTGGCGGATCAATCCACCGCGCGCCGGACAACCTTTGTACTTTCCCTCTGTCCCCTGACCTTTGAGTCCGGCCCGATGGAGGTGAGTGGGTTCAACCGGAAAAACGGCTCGAAGGCCGTTCTCAATGGCGAACCCGTTCGGGGAAGAGCCGCTGTTTCAGTCGCTCTGATTTTCCCGGTTTCCTTTTTCTGACGAGAATTCTTCGTGCCCCAAGGCGCTGCTCGCGCACGTCTACACGACGCGGATTGTACGGCGTGAGTTTCACTAGACGTCGCGGGAAATAATGCATCGTCATTAATATTGTAATGCGGGAAGAGTTGATCCACAGCCGCGATATACCTCATAGATAAGCGTAACGGCGAGAACGAACAGCGGTAAACGAATATCCGGCGCGGAGTGTACGATTACAAAAGATCTTTTTTTTTTGCACATTATTTGCTCCACTACTCCGGATCTTCGCGCTCGATCAAAACAGTATCGAATTCAGCTTCCGAGGTTCGAAACGCGAGGTCCGAAAGTCGGGCAAAGAACCGCTTGGCCGTCGTCCGGCTTCTACGATTTCGCGTAGCGCGAACGTTGCGGACGTCACGGACCGCGCAGATAAGTCGCGTATCGAATAACGCGTTGACAGCTGCATATATTTTAACAGCTGATGACTGTGGAACGCGCATCAGCATTATAATGCGTTAGCGAGAACGCGCGATGGCCCGGAAACGAAGAGCGAGGCTCTCGCTTTTCACCGTTCGAGCCGATCGCCTTCGTCGGTATTATACTAATATAGCTGCGAGACTTCTTCGACGGCACTTCTTCGGTAGCAGTCGTCAGGCAACGCAACCGCGGAAGGTTTGGGGGCTAGCATTTTTGTAGGCACTGCATATTTGCATGTCGAATTCATTCGTGCATGATTTCTAACTCGTTCCGCCAGGATTTACGTACACACTATGACACCACAGCTACACCGAGGTTAATTGAATCCCTCCTCCTCTTCCTCCTTCTCCTCCTCCTCCTCCTCCTCCTTCCCTTCACTCGCTATGTGAAGCTTTCAAACGCCGCGGCCAATCTCGCGCCGCTAAAGACGTGGAATTTCGCTATCGATACGCGAGCTCATTTATTGACACTACCGTTAATTAAATTTGATAACTTGCGTACACCGCGCGCGTTCGTAACGCTACTTAAGCCTATCCGCACCTCTATACCGCGGGAAAGTGAACGGGAAGCGAGACTTATGGCGGTTAATTAATCGCAGGAGGCAATCTTGATTGCGCCAAATTAGTATGTGTCACAGACGTCGTGATGGATATTTCGACGCAGGAATTAAAGCCGTCAGGGAATCCCATGCCGCGTGTATTACTCGCCGGTTCGAAGAAGCAATTAAGTAATGGAGTTACCGCGAGTGTATGTGTGCCGAACGTACTATTATATTCATACATAAATCACACGTCATAAATACGTTACCTCGAACGCGCGAATCGGATAACAAAATAAGGGGTTATAACAAAATCGATATTTTTGCCAGTGATAAAGAAGCGGTCACTTTTGACGCGAAACATGACAGCAGGAAATAAAAGTATATTTTAATATTCCGGTACAATCATGAAAATAAAAGTAATAAAGTAGCAGTGTTAACAATAAGGCTCGCAAAAAAGTGCCTTACGATTTTTCACTCGACTCATCGCAAATGCACTTGTCCTGCAATTCCTTCGGACAGATTTATGCGACGTAAATTGCACAGGATAGCATATTTCAAAGGCCAACGAGCGACGTGTGTGTAATTTTTGTTTCGAATATTTACTCGATAGACTTAAAAACCGAATCGCGTGGAAAAAACGATAAATCAAGAGATAGATCAAAGATAATTATGTCTGATATATGTGTCATATGTATTATATTAGTATATACCATAATATGATATATTACTATAAAATATATAGCTTATAATGTAATATATATCGCAATATAGTTTGTGCTATTATTTTCCATGTCCTATGCGAATTCACTTCTATATAAAACAGCGTACGTTTCGCCGCGTGTATTTTTCTACATGGAGATTTTTCTCACGAAGATACCTGAAAATCGTCACCCTTGCCACTTTATCGGAGTGCCGGCGGAATAGACGGAATTTCTGAGGAAACGCGGATAAATCAGCGCACGTGTGTGGGTCGTATAAATTTCTACTACGACGTACAATCTCGCGCCTCTCGCTGCTACGGTGATCGGTACTAAGAAGCTGGGCGAGATGGTTGCCGGGAGCCATCGAGAGCGGTTGACCGTTTTCGTCGGAATCCCCGGTCAGGATTCTTCGAGAAAAAACGGCAACTCGCGCGATGGCATAGATACCATCGCATTCCAGCCTCCTTCGAACACTGGAGGCTACGTATTAATCTTCCGCAATTTTTTCTCGTTCACGCAACAGCTTCATTTAATTTGTCGAAAATACAAATTACACACACTATTATCAATGTTGAATTTAATTAGTAGATGTTATTATTCTAATTATTACGATTATTAAGGTATTATAATATCTTAATTATCAGTAATTTGATAGCAACGGCGTGATGCCCAAGTTTATAATCTACTCCGTTAATTAGCATGCTGTTAATCAATCCGTTCGAAATAAACGAAGCAAGCCGCTTAAATCGCAGTTTGCCAGGAACAATCTAACGATACAAACGTTATCGTTATGTAAAACAAATCTCTATACGTGAAGATGCATCGATTCCGATACGCGTCGCGTATATGCATTCGAATATATTTTGATAACAGTTTTGATATTCGCGAAAATATTGCAGCGTGACTCTCGATGACATTAACAGTTTCAACGTCGATTCTCTTCGAACGCAGATGTTTTCGGCTCGCGTGAAAATTGCGCGGTATCGAGGCGAGGGCCGTATAGCAACCGTGGGTCCGCGAACGATCGGTAATAAAACCGCGGATTCTGTACGCACGCGGGCGGATATACCGTACTATAATGCGAATATAATGACGATGTTGCGGGTTAACAGCCTTCATCGTCGTCGTTGATTTCGTTTCGCGTACGCGGCCGCATATTTTACACACGCGCGTGCGACACGCATCGCACGCGATGCTTCGCAATTCGATACCGCGACATGGAACACGGAACCGTCTCGGATCGGTTTTTTTTTTTTTTTTTATTGAACGTGATACACGCGGATTGTCAAAACGTGACTTCTGTGCAATGACACGCGCGGAATTTCTCGCGTTTTATGATTCACGCGTGAAAGGTTATAATTGCGGTTGCAGCGCTAAAACGATTGAAAGATCTAGAGCAAAGTAGACTCATGGTATTTGAACTTAATTTATTTAATTATTAATTTGCTCTAAACTTTTCTATTTTAATAATACTGGGATATTACTTGAGATATATATGGCATGTCGGGTTGCAGCATGATCATCATTATATCAACATTTCGAAATATTCCAAATTATTTTGTATTGTTGTGCTTTTATATTTATAAATATTTCGTACGCATAAAACGTGATACGATATTGTACGCCGATGAACGAATTTTTTTTCTAACGTAATGGAATATATGTATTAATGAATAGTTTATTGCCTGAGAGAGATATCGATCGAGGCTAATATCTCTCTGGTATTGGAAACATATTTCATTACCCGATTACTTTGACTGAATCGTATTTAATTCAACGATACAAAACTGTTCGCCGATATGCACTGTTCGCCACCGTTAATACGTTTATATAAACGAATTGTTTTTTATGCAAGAACATTTCTACCGAGTGTACAACGTTACCAAGCATGCGCGAAGGTGAATATAAACAGTTATTTGCGTTACAAACGCGACATCGCACCGAGTCGTAAACGCGCATCGGCATATTAAAAGCATCGACGAAATGCATTCGTAATCGAGAACGAAAATAGGCGTGAAAACAGCTGCTTAACATTGATAACAGCCCCACTAAATAAACGTACGTTTACGCTAATTAGCGTCCGTGTTTTGTAAGAGGCATTATTCCCGGCAGGCGGTCGCGCTCTGATTTTGCGGATGCGAAAATTCGCCGTTAAGTAACGAGACCGGCGAGAAAGTCCTGTGTTCGAGCGCGTTTCATTTCGCGTGCTCCAGTTTGCGAACACTCCGTATATCATGCACACGTAAGATCCGCCGTGGACGACCGCGGAGCGACGCGGCGCGGCCCGAGCAACGGGTCTCCTTCCTCGTAAACACTCGCGAAGCCGGAACTCGCAACAGCAGCCGCATACCATGCATACCCGTGTGTTCAGCAAAATTACCGAAGGCTGTCGTGCTTTTTTTCTTTCTTTCTTTTTCGTTTCCCGTGCGAATCCGCGCGCGCGCGCGCGCGCGCGCGCTCGCGTACGAGCCGTCCCCATACGTGACTTTCTCGACGTTTGCATGACATATCTGTTCCGTAGTTACCGAGAGGAATAAACGACAATTTGTGAACATACATGTATTCCGCAACAAAGTTACGTCGACGGAATGGGGGGGGCATCGGACGCATGTACGTACACGTAATCGACGCAAGCCGGCATTATTGTCGGACTGCGATTCCGACAATGCCTAGAGACGAGTCCACCGTTTCCGGCCCGAGCGATCACGAGGAAGCGATCGTTCGCAATTAACTTTACCAGTCGCCAGGGAAAGTTCGAGGGATACGTTCAAAATTTCGCACTTTCTCCGCGAATACCTGCGCGTATAACGCATGGAACGCCTTTTTGTCAAATCCAATCCCGAACTTTCAAACCAGAGTTGCTATACAGAAACTCGGAAAACCGGGAAAAATCATGGAAATTTAGATTGGTCAGGGAAAACTGGGAAAAATCACGGAAATATATAAAAGAGAGAAATATATAAAACTATGTCTAACATTTATAGTCATATAGTCATTTCTTATGTACTACTAGGAGGCACTTTTGAGGCGCTCTTGCGTCGATTTCTTGTTTCGTCTTCTCTTGCGATATTAATCAACAAAATAATTAAAATTTATATTTTATTCAGTGCTTTCATTCAATCGTCCTTTTCCCTCATAACTGCATTCTTTTTTCCAATACTTATTTATTTTTGTTGGCTTGATGGCCTGAATTTGCATTCAGGATTATATTATGTTACTAAACTTCCAATTGAAAGCAACTTTGTATTGTTTCTAATAATATAAGCTATCTTTCCTGCAATCCCTGTTTCTGAATGTTAAAATTTAAGATTACATATTGGTCATGGAAAATTCTCCATTAGCGTCTGCAAAACATGGAAAAGTCAAGGAATTTCAAAATTTATTTTCTATGGCAATCCTGAAACGTACGCCCGAAACGTTTCGTAAGTGAACCGCGTTTATGAACAACTTTCGGATGAAAGATCACGTGGCATATAAAAGTGCTATACGTATTCGTCGTCTGCGTGCATTTGATGTAGAGCATCTTGCGTGCGTAAGCTCTATACGGCGTTCCTAAGGTTTCTCACGTCGGAGGAGAATCACTTAGAAATCTTACAGTCTCTCATCGTGATCTTTACGTTTGTATAACTAGCTCTCTGTCCCATTGAAAGCTGTGCGAAATCTCTTTGCGGGGCTTCTATAGAAAGTAATTTGCTCATTACTACTGTTAAATTTCATTTAACCATCTTATGTACACAGGCATGAAAGAGAAATAAAAGAGATTGTATTGCATATTTGATATGTATCATAGTACAAATCTACTTTCATATATACCTTTTTATTACATCGTAATCACATTAATTTTTGCCAAGTTTCGAAAAACACGCACAACCTATAAACTCGCTTTCCGAATCAGAATATTGCGTGAGAACGCATGGAAAAAGTCCACGGAAAATCGAGCACCGAAAAAATCATATTCTACATTATAGAATAATCCGATAAACTACAGATTTTTTACCAGATGTTGAGTGTTCGCTCTCATTGTCAGTGTCAGATTGTGCTGATATTGATTCCCAGCTCTGGAATCTTCGAAACTCCTAGTTTCCGAACTTTTAGATACCTATTGTCTCTTTTTTCTGAACGGCCTTAAAAACAGAATAACACAAGTTACAGAAATGAAAAACGAGGAGTTCCGTACCATCAACCTGCTGAGTAATCTGACAAGTTACTTGGTTAGCTGATTTACCTATTATAAAAATAGCATTGACAAGAGGAAAACATTAAAAAAGTCAGACTTGGTAGATTAGGCATGGAACTTCTTAAAGTTGATAGTATTTTTCATAAAAGCTGTACCGTATCATGTATGTATCATGATTGATTATTATCAACAACAGAGATACATAGCTCATGCTGAGAGTGCATGAGATATCACATGCTAGACGAATACTTGTTTTGGTAGTTAGTAGTTCTTACCTGATCAGTTTCTTCACATGACTCGACTTGCAACACGGGAAATAAGTTTTCCTCCTCATTCACAAACTCACTATTTTGAATATTTAAAATAAATGTCTCATCAATGTCTTTCAAAGTTAAGCTCTCTGTATTTGTATAACTCTCTTCAATCTATGACAGAAAATTTTTATTAATATGTACAAACATAGAAATAATAACATGTATTGGTAATTTTTACATTAACCCTAGAAAGCTAATACTTCGTAAAATTAACGACGCGTAAATATAAAATGTATATGGCTAAGAAAGCAAAGCAAAATGTTGTTTTAAACGTAACAATGGACGTTAAATAAGGTCAGAATTTTTTTGCTTTTTTACAATATTGAAAGAAATATATTTATATTATTAATCATTAAACAATACCTACCAATAAATATCTTCTTTTAAAGCAAAAAAGAATGGTCATCAAAATGACAACTACGCGTTAACTTTAATGTTCCTGATATCTAATGTTAGTTCTCTAAAGTTAACTGACACCTCATCGCCGATGATCTTGACTTTGTTATATATGTTATAAGAATGTTGATTAATGTTTACTTTGTTTTATAATTACCGGTCTCATACCATTAAAACACGTATATTAATCAATATCCTTGCAACATATATAAATTAAGGTTAAGGCAAAGTATCCGTTAATATAAATAATTACCCACATGTATTCATGGATGATGATACTATAATATACCTCATCGCCGATGACCTTGACCTTGTTATATATGTTATAAAACTGTTGATTAATGTTTACTTTGTTTTAATTACCGGTCTCATACCATTAAAACACGTACATTAATTAATTTCCTTGCAACATATATAAATTAAGGTTAAGGCAAAGTATCCGTTAATATAAATAATTACCCACATGTATTCATGCATGATACTATAATATACCTTTCCTGATGCGGCATTCTTTCTTAGATTTAACAAGCTGTCTTCAAAGTCTGCCCGAAGGCCAACTTCTGGGATAAGTCCTCAAATCTTGCGTGAGAACTGTCAATCTCCGCATTGAATTTATTTTTTTGTCTACAGCAAACAATCAAACATGCAATACATTTCAACACAAAGCAGCAAAATACATAATATCCAGCTCAATAATGTAACTGTAATATAATAAAATGTGATACTTATGTGATACTCACACTTACATACTTTCACAAGAATTCCAATTCATATACTTACTCTCAAAACGGCTGATTAATTCACATAAATTATGCTGAAGCAGCCACTCTTTCACATTCTTCTATTTATTTATTTTTTATCTTCTATTTTTTAAGAACAGCACTAGGTTACGTATCAGATATCACCACCGTATACTACAGCGCGAAGCGCGAGCAATATACGAGCTTGCGTGAGCGCGAGTGTCATTTGACCCCGCATTAACCGATCACCGAAGTAGCATTTTAGAATATTTTCTTTATTTTAGAAACTGTTCTTAACAGGAGACTTTTAAAGGGAAATATTCTAAATTTTTTAGTATATTCGATTAGAGGAAAGCTTTAGAGGGTTTTGTTCTAAAATCAAGAATATGATTGTTTCGGTGAGAGAATCATCCGCACAGAGATTGATATATCTGTTTTCTTTTTGTTACAGGGTACTATGAGCCTAACGAAACGCATAGACGAGATCAGGTTGCTCGAATCACGTAAGAGCGCACGACTCGCCGATCAGGATACGGATTTCGCCAGGCTCGCCGATATGGCTGGCGATCGTAAGCGAGCGTCCTCCCACTCTATCGACGTGCCACACGTGATGGCGTAAGTTTTTTCCTCTTCTTTCCCTATTACTGTCGCTTATCTGGAATGGTTTTATGTTCGGGCAGCAGATAAGGTTGAAAGTAACTGTCGCCGATTGACAATAAACTTGTTCCCAAGACAAGCGGAATCGTCCTTTTAAACGTCGTTTAAAAGCAAAATACAGTTTGCGGAGCGCCGCGCGACTCTCGCTCTTGACTTGATTATGCAAATTCCACGCACCTTCCCCATGAAAATTATTCAAGCGTTTCGCGTTACGTCTTGAATTTTTAATTTTCGCATCGTATCTGTAATATTGCAGTTTGGCATAACTCGAGAGATATTGCCTCGAAACAAGTATACCGCGAAATTCTCGAAAAGGAATCAAAAAATTATTCACATGTCCGATTCAATTATTATTGACCGAGTATATCCTTTGTTTTATTTAAATCATATTTTTCATTTCCGTATGCAATAATGTGAGACATAAATTTCGCAGATCGACCTGCTGCCCTTATCCCAATCCTATCCAACTTCCACAAACGTGATCTTCGTGAATTCAACGGCAAAAGCTTCTCCATATCGTAATGCGTCCTTTAAGACTCCTTCTTCTTTGTGTCGAAGATTCGAAGCGACGTGAGTATAACTTTCGTTCAGGATATATCCAGTTTCGCGTTATAGTTTAGTTTGTCGAATAATCTTTTTAAAGTAATATAAAAATAACTGACAATGATATAAGATAAAAAGAAAACAGAATGGAAGCAACTAAAATATAAGTAAATTATTTGCTGAATGGCTCATACACCTTTTATTGTCAGACATGTCCTTATATGTCAAAGGTATTCTAACAATCCGACATATACCGAAGGTCATTGCCAGACGCGACGCGTTGACAAGGCCTTTGGTATGCGAGGTTATTAGAATACCCTTTCTCCATGTCAGGCTTCTTCCTCTCGTCGCGTAATACTGACCATATATACTGACACAGGTACGGGTCCGCACATATTTCCCCTAGATAAAATATAAATCTTATATATATATAGCCCTGTGTGCCGAAGATCGGACATATTCGATGCTAAAGATAAAAAGCTGAGCATCCGCGTGATGCATAAAGCAAGAACGAAGGAGCGTCCGTTTGCGGATCGTTAGACCGTGAATGCACCCTCGCCGGGCACCTGTCTCTCACCTTTATATGCACGCAACTCCCCAGAACGCTTTACGCCTCACCCCCGTTGAATGTCAGTGAATATTCGCTGTAGGGACGTCGCGGTGAGGAATAGCCGACGGATATTTTAGTGAAAAAAACGTGCAACGCAACAATGCCTCCGTGATTGCAATTTCCTGCTTGAAAGTCCTACTCCAATCGTACAATTCTTTGTGCTATATCAGTTAAGTACTATGAGTATATGTATACATATATATGTGTATTATACACAACTCTCTGACAATCTGATCTTACGTTATTATTTCGAAGTACTTGAATCAATACAGCGTAAGGAATTGTATGATTAGAATAAGATTTCCAAGAAAAAAAATTCATGTGAAACAAACTGCGATATCTATGCATAATTTAATTTGAATCAATACATCGTAATTTTATATCCATTGAATGAATGGATGAGTAATATTCTATGCTACGAGAGATATTCTATGCTGTTACGATAATATTATACGTTTTATCGTTGCTTGAATTGTTTTTATATTTAAATATAATTCATTCAAACCTCGGACGAAATCACCGTCGCGAGATCCGCTTATGAGATTACTTACGAGATTGAAAAACAATGAAGTTTCTCGTTCCGCCTACTCACGTGGCGATCTGTCTGGAGTCTGTGACCTGCGATTCCCATCATTTGAGACGAAATTTTCTCGCTGTCTCGCTTCCTCTTTGTCGCCGTTTCTCTGAAAAGGATAGGATCGGTCATAGCCCGACAGGGCGATGAACTCGCAGGTTAATGACTCCCCTCGACTTTTCGTTTACATCAGTGTGGATAAAGTCGGTCCTTGACCCGAGGATCCTCTCGAAAAGGACATGCGAGGAAATCCGTACAACGTCCGGCAGCGGTGTCGATCTGTAATTGTGGACAGGTAAAAAAATGCCCGGTACTTTTTGGTAGGAGCGTGCACACACCTGGCCCTGGCACGACCTGCCCCACGTGAAAGGAAAGGTCGTCGAAGAGAAATCGAATGCCTTTCGAAGCGCGATGGTATCGGCGACGAAAGCGCTCACGAACCCGGGTTACCGTTTAGCGAGACCTTGTATCGCGTCCAAGGTTTTAACACGCCGTTAGAATTAATCTGGTGATTGTACAAACGTTAGACAGCTCGTAACGGTGTAAGCAATCTTTCTGTGTGATCCGCGATAATATTAAAATTATATCTGAATCTTCACAGAAATGTGTGTGTACAGTGGTACTTCAAGAGTTCCGATTTATTCGAATACTTTTCGCAAAGTAAATAGTGCACATGAATAAAACGAAATAGATTTTTAATATACGTGTTGTATTACGGCATTTTATATGAAGAAGTCGGTTCTTTGCAGAGTTTGCGCGATTTTTAAACGACGGCTCAGGGAGTTAGAAAACCGGGTTCACGTAAGTGATTTGCGCCAAGGTATTTCTCCGTTACGTCGTCGAGGCACCGTTTATTCTTTCTTTTACCTTTACACGCAACCGTGCACGCCACATGGTGCAACGTGAGTACCTGCGCGTGCGGGTTTGCGATAATTGATGCCGGCAAATTGAGCAACGTAGCAGCACTCTTTCCTCCCGTGACGTAATTCCGTGCACTCTGCGCGAAACGATAATCATTGTGCCGGGCAATTTTTGTATACGTTTTCGGCTTTCGCTCGCACGATTACTTCGTTTCAGGCCGCTAGTCGGTAACGAGAACAATCGGGCTTGACGACGAACGAAGGAAAATAGCTGCCCGGTAATAATCGCGATGTTCGCGTGGGTGCCCCGCTGATTTGACTCGTATGTTTCCCTCGCGGGGTACATTTTTAGCCGGTTTGCACACGTTACTCGGCTCTCGTGCATCGATAAAGAGCATAACGCGAGCATGGGGGACGCGAGATGGGGATCGGTGGAAACGCGGAGAAACGGAGAGGAGGACGAGACGATAGCCGCGAATAGATACGGGATGTGGATAATCCAAAATATAACTTGACGGGCTGAATAACTCCCATCGCCGCCAGTGCCACGTCAACGGGCGCAGTGAGTCAGTAGGTTAGCTTACGTAATTTTCGGACGGCAGTTCTCCGCGCACCGGCGAGGAGGCGGAGGCCCCGACTTGCGGTGTCGGGAATTAGGTCGATCAATACCTACGCGGCCGCGCTATATAGGTCAGGTGCACTACCACGCTCCGTGTATGCGACGACGAGCGCTTGGTCCCCCTTCCCGACACCTAGCAACCCCCGCGTGCCACCCACTCCCGGTCACGAGCCACCCACCGGGAGCCGGGACAAAACCCACCACTCCCGCTTTCAACTCAAAACTCGGCCATTCCCTACTTTCGTTCTCTCGCGTCCCGCTCCACATACCCGCTCGCGACGAGTTAACGCGTTAATTGACTCCAATCAGCTTGGTCCAGCTGGTTCTTGCGAAAGATCGAATTGGGTGATCGTTATCTCGGTCGTTAGTGCCGCGGAATTCGCCTGGAATGCACGAGACTGTTTGTTCTCTTCAATTCTCGTGCAATCGGGGAACGCGGAAGTGAAGAAATCGAATAAACGAGGGCCTTTCTCTCACTCGAGATCGAACGATTATCGCGATAATATATAATAATAAAGAATACTTTCTACATAAACGCTTATCTTGGATTTTCCTATGTATGACAAGGTAATAACATTCTTAAACTCCGTTTTGGACTAGCAGCAAAACGTCATGTCAAATAAATGTTAATATTTACAAAATGGTGAAAAAATAATGATAACTACTTCGTCAAATATACCAAATTGTCGATCGAACGCACATGACTACCTGAAAGCGCTTTGAAGGAGAAACAAGAAATGCATGAGTCACGTATGGCTTCGCACGTTGTATACTTTGTGCTAAGTCGAGTTAAGCTATTTGCTCCATGACCCACAATAATCATCAAGGTATCGAGTCGCGGACAGAGGAAGCATTTTGCAAAGCGAGGAAGGTTTCGCAAGCCTATTCGAGCCATACACACGTACGAATGGTTTCCTACCGGATTGCTCTGTCCAAAACGCGCTAAATCCCCGCTCCCATATTGGGAACCTGACCTAGACCAACGGCGTTCGCCGTGGGCAACCGAATCTCGTATAAGAGATGCGCGAGGCTGAAGATAGAAACATTAGAGGATTGTCCGTAGCCGTCCGCAACCTAGACACACACTCGCCAAGGTCCCGCGCGACAAAATACGCCGGCACCAGCGCGCGCGCGATCTTGACCTACACAGCGCGCGACATGCAGATGTCATTTTAATCATGTAGCGGCCTCGTGCGAAGCGAGAGAGAAATTATACGAGGGAATTATGTAAACCGTGATGTATTATCGGCATTTCGCTCTCGCCCAAAAAAAGAGACCTATAAATCCCAAAGCGTGGAACCACCGCGTGACGGCTACCGGCGCGGTGGAACCGGTACACACGTGCACGCATACGCATGCACGCCCCGTAGATCATTCCGAAGTGTGTAAGCAGCAAGGTGTAGTGCCGGTCTTATCGGCGTTACACGCCGTTTCCACGCCGCACCCTCATTCATATTTCACCGTTTCGCTATCGCGCCGTGACGTCACCCATCGACCGGAGACAGGTGGACGCATGGCACGCTTCCGGTTTGTCGAACGCCACTGTTCACACCTCTCTTACGCACCTAGGAGATTTGATGAATAAACGAAATCGCTCGACGTCGCCCGGCGTCGTCGACGCCTCGCGCGACGTCTTACGACGGGATGTTCCGAGGGTGTCGAGGCGGTGGTGATATACGGCGGTGGGTGGTTAAGGTGGCCAAACAAACTGTAGGTCGTGCCAGACTGGGGGGCCGCGGATCTAGGTCGATCGATACAGCTACGTACCTACCGGCGCACCGGATAAATGGGTCAGGTACACGGAGAGGAGGGGTACGCGCTTCGTTTTCATCCCGCTCGTTCTCGTTCCCTCCGCTTCGTGTCACCGTGTACGCGGCGCCTTGCATTTGCGCGGTCACGACGGTCGCTACTTGTTGAAGAAGGAGAAGTAGTTTATGAAAAAAGACGATAAGGAAGAGCGCGAAGAAGAAACAGGAGGAGAAAGGAAGAGATGAAGAAAAAGAAGGAAAGATTTTCTCCAAGACAATTCTCGGTCCTTTCCCCGCGTGTCGCTCGGTCAAGGGGTAGGTTGCTAGTCTAGCCTAGATGGCGAATCTGGGACAATGAAACCGTTACACGTGCACCAACACACGTCGCAGCGCGGCATGTGCACGTCGTATGCATAGTGGTGTGAAAGATGCGAGGACCTTGTCCGGGAAAACTTTTCTTACGAGCTAGGGAGCGGGATAAAGCGATCTCTTGTTTGCTGCTAAGTGAGTGTACCTACTTAGGGACGAGGAAGTACTCTTCAATACGTTTACAATAACAGTATCTTTCACGTAGCTATTGCTCTGAAGTATGTTTTCCCGATGATAAACTCCTTAAAGTAGATCTTGTTCAAATTAGCAGGAAAGGATATTGAAGAGTTTTCTATCAGCTTTGAGGAAGAGAGCGTCAATTGCCAACGCGAGTGAAATGGAGCGAATTATATGAATCGTAATTGAAACGTCAAATAAAACTGTTTTATAAAAATTTTGTTTACAATTGGACAATTCCACCGCTCGTACACTCCTATGCATTATGCAGATGCACGTAATG
Source organism: Temnothorax nylanderi (assembly GCF_030848795.1). NCBI lineage: Eukaryota > Metazoa > Arthropoda > Insecta > Hymenoptera > Formicidae > Temnothorax > Temnothorax nylanderi. The sequence continues at coordinate 161,962 of NW_027249231.1, forward strand.
GTATTCGCTTTAGCCGTGCTCCGAAGGTTACAGTCGTTCTATATTTTTACATTGTACGCCTGACATTGAGCTCTTTATTATCACTTTATTATCATTAATTAGTTTCTGGAAAATTGGTTATTCTCAAGGTCAATGATAATCAGTATGCCTAGCTTTGTACGAACGATATTTTACACGAGTTTGAAGAATGAGGAATAGAAGATGAGGAAACCGGGAAAGATCCTGCCAATTCGTTGCATATCCTTCCTGCTGGCAGAAAAATGGAAATCTGTGCGTCCCGAGTTCGCTTCTGCGAAGGGCGTCGAGCGATAGGCGAAGGGCGATTTCCACGTGCCCTACGGGAGAAAATGGATTTCTAGCACAAGGACGTCGGCAACGGGGCCGAGTCCTTCGAGCGTTCCCGTAACGCAAAGCGGGGAATTGGGTCGCCGCGTGAGGCCGGCGAAGTTGAAATCAGGTTGGCCGGGTTGTCCTGACGCGAAATCAGGCCGCTCGATACAGGCCAGCCGGTTGCCCGCGTTTCCGTATCCAACGCGACTGACCCCCGTCGCACGACTCCGTAACCCGGATACCGCCGGAAACTGGAACACCCCGTACCCGTGTTTTTCGTACGCGGCGTCTCCCGAGGGAGCCGCGCGCCCCCCGCCCGGCCTTGCTCCCGGCGATCCCAGGAGAGCGCGATCCATCGCGCGCCATCGCCGCCACTTTTCCACCGCGGCGCGGGAAGGTGTCTCGTTCTTGGACACGCGAGGGCCTAAGGAGGGCGCGGATCTCGGGTCGCGTGCCCGCACGGTATTCGCACGGTCTCGCTTTGTGCGCCCGCGGGGGAGACGTTGCGCGCACGGGAGTGGTCGTACACATGGTGCGCTTACACGCGCATCGTCGTATCGCAATCTTGCCGAGGATATTGCAATGTAGTTGCATTTGCACGCTACTCGCGCAAGAAATAATTCCGTTAGACGTCGATCGAATTTTCTCCCTAGCTGGCGTCTTTCTTCGAAAAGACTATATAGGTGCTATTTCTTATTAAAGCATATTAAACAAAGAAATATTATAAAAATATCATAAAAAATCAACACGTCCGTCAGAGATAAAAATCTATATGCTGCTAATTGCTATTTGTAGATAGCGATATCTGTATCCCGATTTACTGATGTAACGCGGTTATTTACATTTAAAATTCAATGCGCTGCATGAAAATTGGCGAACGCGAATGAATGGACAAACAAGGTAGCCGCGGAGCTAAACGCTCCATGTCGCAAGCATGGCGGGCAAATGGCGCCACATTAGTCCTTATGTGAACGATACTTAACCGCGCGAACGAGAGACCCTCTATCACATGCACACGTGCATGAGCTTCATCGGACCGTTGGATGGTAACCTAGTTTCGCGTGCGCTGAAACATTCAGCGACCCAGTTACCCCGCGGCGAGGATACCGCGCCGCGAATACGGATCAACAAGCTTCCCGACCTATATAACGTCCCGGATCCGCGGGCTGCATTTCCGAGCGCGAAAGCGTGCGCTCCGGTGGGATCGATCCGTTCGCGCGTTGCATCGAACGTCGCGCGGCGCGGCGCGGCGCGCCGTCGCCGTCGCCGTCCTCCGTTCTCCGTCTGTCCGTTCTCGTCCGTCCATTCGTCCGTCCGCCTGATGCGCTTGGAAAACTTTATCACGCGATTTTCCACGCGAAAAATTGCGACCAGCGCGGAGTTGCTTCTCGGATTGCAAGCCCGTCAAACCGCGTACGAGAGTTGGACACGGAACAAAGTTCTTTTTTAGAGAGCGTTTTTTTTTTAACGCGAATCTGACTCTGACGCGGATGCGAACCGCGCTCGTTGCTGGAGAACCGTTAACGATCTTCCGTCTACGTAACGTTACGCGAGCGTTGCTGGAGGTAAATCGACGGTTCGCGTTTCGATTCTATGGTCTGCGCCCGAGACAATCGTTCGGGGGAAAAAAGGAGGAGAGAAATCGGCGGACGTGCGCTTAACGATCCATAAACCGGCCGGCCCATGTATATCTGTCGCTGCGTATGCAACGCGTAACTCACGCGCTCGTCCTCCAACTGATCGCGTTGCGTAACGTTATGTCACGACGCTAATAGCACCGCGTGTACTCGCCGGCTATGCAGGCGTGTGTACCACTTTACGATTTCCACCAACGAGCTCGATTGACTTGTCAGAAGGTGCGATACGTATCGGCGCGGCAGCGGCGCATAGCGTGGCCGCATAGCGGATAGATACGCCGCCGTGCCATGAAGCTGTTCCCGCTAATGGCTTTATGGTCACCTCAGACTCTCTACTTGTGCAAAGATCGGACGTCAATATTCACTTGACTTGCAGATTTCATTTGGAAACGAATATCTCCTTCTTTTTTCTAGGACTCTATCCATATATTCATATAAAATTATGAAAATAAATTAGAAGAGCATAAATACACAAAAGAGAACTTACAAGTTTTATAAATTTGTAAATATTATAACTATTCCTATAAACAAGAAATTATTAGCTGAACTTTATCAAAAGTTCCATCGTCAGGCTTGGTATTAAATAAAAAAGAAGATTAGAAAAACGAAGTTCTCTTTGAAGAAGGGAGTAAACAATTTCTCTCTAAATGAGGAAAAAAGTGTTGGTGATGACAATGTTGCTCTGATTTTGCTGAAATTTTGTTTTCAATTTTATTCGAAATTTAACGAACCTTTTGCTTCGAACATTAAAATTATTTAAATAAATAGAATAAAAGTACACGAAAGAAATTAGTTTCGCGAGTTTAATTACCGTGATGCGATTTAAAATCTGTTCGTGTTACGAAATTCTTGTCGAGCAAAAATAAGTTTTTTCGTCAGGAAATGTCGCGATGAATACCGCAAAGATGCCTATCATCGTATAAAACGGAACGTAAAGAGCGGTTGCTCGCAGTTGCCTAGTTAAGTTACGGACGCGAGTATACTCGGCAAATAGCGTTGCATTAACGCGACAATCAGAGTGAATGAAAGGCAGGGAAAGGTCCTCGGCCGAAACCTCAATTCTCACGGCCCAATTTTTTTTCTGCCACTTACGCGCAATTCGCACGCGATATACTCGAAGAATCGGTCCCAGCCCACCTTGGGGCGTTTCGGCGGATTCGTAAATCCAAAATCCACTTAAGTGGCAAGTAAAAGGAACCGCGCCAATTTACTTTCCTTCTCGTTGCTGTAAAATTCCGCGCACGAAATACGGCCGCGGTCGACAAGCTTCCGCTTCGCTCGTGACATGCCGGCGAGGACACATCTCACACATCTCGACGAGTTTAAAATCTATGCAACCTTTTTTTCATACGGTTCTTCTACTACTACAGCTACTCACGTCGTGCATTTATCAAGGCGTGTTTTTTGTTTCAATTCTGTCTCGAAGTTGTTATTGCTTAATAATTGATATTACGTGGTATCGTGAATAATCGGTATTATATAATACGATGACGGTGTGTATTTGTAACGAACCGACTGGTAGGCGTGCATACTATTTTACATGCTAATTTTCAATGTCAGTTTGCAAAGTATTCAGCGCTACGTATTCCCTTTTAAAATTTGGCCATTTCGAGAGAAGATCAGTTCCGTTCGATTTCGTTTATTATCAATTTTCGGATACGACAATACCGCGGATCTTCCGTTTAACATCTCCGAGTGACAGGAAAAAGGAGACCGGATTTGTTCGACTGAAATCGTGCTGAAACGTACAAGCGTAACTCGCAGTCAAGCGTGCCGAATGCGCGCAGAGGACGCGAGCGGAACGGCATGGCAGGGTTAAGGGGATAGATAAAAATCCGATCCGACGAGCCGTAATGGATGGAGCTCGTTCGAGAGAGAGCGGTAAACGACGCGTTTTCCGGCGGTTGCTTCTTGTTTTCAACGGGCACTCCCGAACGAATTACGCGCCGGCGGATTCCCTCGCATAAGAAATATACACACCCGGTTCTTCTTAATTACCGCCGTGCGTCGATTATTCCCGAGCTCAATTCCTCAATCCGTATCGGTGTAATTCACATATACCAGGTATACCCGGGTAACGGTAACAGCCTCAACCTCAAAAGTAAACGGGGGGGGGCTTCCCCTCGCGCCGTTCCAATTAAACTCCTTGAATTTGCTGCTTCCGCGGCAATCATAAGGCGATCGTAATCTCGCAATTAACGGACAACGGTCGTGTGAGTGTATCGAGTGTATCGCGAGTCCGGGAGGCCGTGAAAAAGAAAACGGGAAAGTCAGAGAAATGAAAAATATGGTAAACGCAAAGATTTACGAGAAACCTTTGGATTTTCAAACGGACAGAAACGAAGAGGGCGTCGCTTAATTAGCGATATTTATTTATCGTTTAGCTAAAAATTTGTCGGCAAAATTTCGTTAAAGAAAAAAGAGCGACTTCGATTCCGAAGGCGGTTTGTAAAAGTCGTCTCGATAGAGACTCGAGGCGTTTCTCCGTTACTGCATCGGGCTTGAAGGAGTAACCTTCGCCTGCCTTCTCGCCTGTTCTAAGTGGCGCGACACATATAACGGTTGGTACACGGGGGAAACGGGACAGCTGTGCAGAAGTGTGTGCTTGGGAGGTGTTTCTTTCGAAATACCGGCTGGTACGTGCGTCATTCTCTATGCCGGCCGGCGTTCTATGTTTCACTTTCGACTCTCGATGTACCGCTCCGGGAGTGGAACGGCTGGCTTAGCGGCGACGGCAGCGGCCTTGACTACGTCGTCGTTTTCGCGCCCCCTCTCTGGCGTTTTTTGTCCTTCGTACAGCGTAGACTCTTGAGAGGGCCTGCGCCACCTTCTTCGGGAGAGCCCGCTATTCCTAGAAGCAACGCTGTACAATAATCATCTCGAAAGCTGCATCGGACAGTAGCGATATAACGCGTTTATGCGCCGTCTTTGAAAAGAAAGACGCGAGATTCTTATAAAAAATGGTAACAGTTTAAATGTACAAAGATGATCCTTCTATTCTTGTTTTCTATCATTTTTTATTTATTATTATATCTTAATATATTACGATAACTTGAGAGAAAAGGATATACCTATTATTCAGTATCAAAATTGGTTCTCGTGTGTTATGTTAGCTACAAATATTATTGAAATGAGAAGACAATTTTCATTTCTAATTTTCTAGTAAATTTCTCTCGTCCGAAAACAGATTGTGATGCATTATGTACTTTGTATCTCTTGTTGATTTACATTGGTCACACATCTCACCTGGTCAATTTGTCCGGTCGGAGAAAGCACTCGTAATCGTAGGAAGGAGGAAACGACGGCGACCCGTGCGGGCGTCTATATACGAACGGTACATACTCCGCGTGCAGTATTTACGCGGAAATCTATAGTCTTTCCTGGAAAAGTAACTATATCGGCTTATAGGTTCTCTGCCACCGGGTATTACCGTACCGTACCGTACAACGGCGATCTCGCTCGGCGCTCCGAAGTGAAACGGAGAGACGGCGAACGTATCATTTTATGCGGTTTCAGGAAAACGTAATTCCAGAAACACCGCGCGTTACTCCAGCGTCGATTACCTTCTATGCTGTTATTCGGCGAGGGCTCTTAAGGAAATTACTTTGGGCCCGTTTTGCCACAATATACTTTGTCGCAAGATCTACCGTTGTATTATACCGCCGTTTAAAGGCGTTGTCGGTTCTCCGCTCCAAGATCGACGGATCGACGTTACAGATGCGCCGTGCCGCGCCGCGCCGCGCCGCGCGCCGTCTCTCTTCGTGGAACGCGGGAATGTCTAAAATTAATTGCTTCCACTGAAAAAGCGATTATCGAGAATCGAGGCGGGTATCCGTTATCCCCGAACACACGTGTTTCGCCGGAATATTCCTCCCGATTAATCGAGATAAAATCTGAAACTCTTTAATTCGCCGTCGCGAATAGTGGATCGTGTTTGAACTGTTTGAAGTAGGGTAATAGTGAGTTCAATTTGAGCGACGTGCGGCGTCGCTCGTACAGATGTACGCGTATGTGCTATAACATAGCGAGACTATAGCCATGTGGTAATGTATATTTCAGATCCAGGAAACGACGGCCAAGCTCGAACAATGATTCCGAACGGACATACAGCGGTTGGGGCGAGAGGGTGCTCTGCGGACGTGAGGGTTGTCGCACCAACGAACGCGGTGATTGCATGGACGAATGCGCTGCCGCCCTGGTCCTTATGTCGCTCTCGTGCTCACCTCACAGTCCTCACAACCCCCCGCCACTTCACTGCCAATACAATTACGGTACTACGACTACTACGCTCATTTTTCTGACATTCGCATAAATAAGTACGATATAAGCTGTTGAGAGCAGGCGGAGAGTAAATTCTTTCCTTTATTCGCGAGTTTATTTGTTACTTCTGAATTGTAGTTTTCTTATTTCTAACAAAAATTCCTTTTACAATCTAGTTTTAAAAAATACTAAAAAATAATAAAAATAAATATCGATAAATAATTCAATCGTTTGTTCATATCGTGTGTTATTCACTCGTATAATCGCGAAGCACCGATCGATAAATTAGCCGGGCCGAGATGTATTTAGAAGGTATTTTATCTGCGACAGGTTCTTGGGGGAGTCGTGGAGGCGGAGGCGGCGGCATGATCGCCGGCTCACCGGGAGTCGGCGGTATGTCAAATAGCAGTAGCAGCAGCGGGGCTTCCTGGCGAAGCGGCACTCCCAGTCCACCCCTCAGCGAGGAGGGCGTACCGACAAGGAGTTCCCCGTGTCCGGCGACCTCGCATCCCTCGCACAATCAGCCGCACTACCCCTACAACGCGTCCGGCTCGTCGTCGAGCAGCACCCCCGGCTCGACCACGTTGGACGAGGGAATAGTGCCCGACTATATCGAGGAACAGCACCCACGTAAGAAGGTGAGTAACCTTTTCCGATGTTCACTTTCTCTTTATCGCTAGAACGTAGGGGGCAACGATGCCGATAATCCGCATTGTACGTCGCACAACAAAGTTCGCTGAATGTGCTAATCGGTTTCTGGGGTTGAGGAAACTTCTGGAATCTCCAGAAATCTGTCCGGCAACTTCCGCGGGCCCGTTTCCTCGTCTCACAGCCGATTAACGCGTCGCTTCGAGAAGCTTATTTACCTTACGACCGCCGTAAAGCATTAATGACTTCCGCTGCCTCTTTATCAAACCGTGACCTTTGAAACTAGTTTTCAGAGTCGCGTGTTCGCGCTACTTCTAGAGCAACGAGCTGCCCTCGGCCCGCCGCGCCGGTCTCTGAAAGTCTTCATTGACCTTAATCTTCGTGAATAATGTACGCTCTCGCATCAACGCACACCCAATTCAGCTTGCCAAGTCTCTTAGACGAAGACAAATGATTTTTATGAAAATCAATTTTGCCAACCGTCGCGATCGTCGTTCGCGTTTCTGCGATGCGCGTCGAAGAATTTTCATCGCGCGATTCATTCAAACATTCCATTCGAACGGTCGATGAGTCGATTCAAGTTGAATATCATAAATTTAACATCACGCTGATCAGCTCGTCGGTTTCTTCTGCGTAACTGTGAGATTTGACACGCATTGATAAAAACGTCTTTTACGCCTTTGCATTAGCGATATACAGTATGACTTCCTTGAAGCTTACATTAAAATCACGTTCGAGCGACCTCCGCGATGAGAATACAAGTTCGCCGTGATAAAAATCGGATGGCCTTCGAGAAGCCGCGTCTCCGTGATTAATTCTTTTCGTGTCCGCGTAGTACGTAGTAGCGTAGTAGCTTAATTAACGCCAACGCGTGCGTGCAAATATGATAAGTCTATTGCGTAAGTCATTGGGGCGTGGGGCACCAGGGTAAGCCTTATACGTTACACGCGTACATATCGCTCGATCTGGATTAGATCCGATTCGTTTCCCGGGGTTCTCTCTTGTATTTCTTACGTGCAAAATTGAAAACCGATATCTGCAATTTCGGTTCGAGTTTAAAGACGATTTACAGACGAAGAGTATAATTTACCGCAATTATCGCATTATTGTGAACGGTACATAAATAGAGAATTTGTATCGGAGACTATTTCTATCAAAAATCAATGCTTAACAACATCACAAATTATATTGGTTTCAAATTCTGTTTATATCAAACGCAGATCTTTAAAACATTTTTTTGTTTTGTTTCTAATATTATTTTCGAAACTGGTTTGGCATCATTTGCAGGCTAAGCACTTCATATGGATCTGAAACACAACAAAAGAATAACATTTTTGATTGATCGATACAATGGACGAACTCGACATATTTAATCGACATTGACGAATAACGGGCGCTGTTTTCGAGATGACGGCGAACTAGTTTTCTCTTTTCGAGTGGACGAGCCAGTGAAAACGAAGTCGCTTTCGATCGTTTCGTAACGTGAAACGGCCGATTTTCATGTAACCTACTGCAGAAGAGAACGAGCCAGGAAGAAAACGAGTAACTTGACGTCTTTGGAGATCATATCAATAACTTCCTTTTAAAGAGCCTTAATATGAATATCTGCGATTTTTAAAGATTATTAGTTCAAAATGGAATTTAATTTTGAGTAGCATCTTTTTATTAAAAAATTTATATAAGTTGTCATCTATATATTTTGCGATTAATTTTAATCACTGTTAAATTTTATAATTACTTTGAATATATATTTTTCTATATTGTTTCTTATTCTCAAAATTATCCACTATTTTCCAAAATATCCGAATCTTCTCCGAATCTCACAGAATAGCCTATTTAAGCCAAATGAGCTGATTTCAAACGAATGAAAATGCAGAGCATTTTTACACAAATGCTCTGCGAATAGAATGTTTTGCATTCTGCTGGAAATCGGTGCGAGAGAGAATATCGGTGCTTCTATTGTCCGGTGAATTTAAACCGCGTCAGTTGTTGCGTATTGGCAGTGACGGCAACGTCCCTGACCGGTCAGAGATGCAAGCGAAAGAGGCCTGCAGAGGCGGCCGGAGTCATCTTCGTCGTCGTCGTCGCGCGTGCCAAGCCCGCGCGCAAAATGATGACATAAGCGCGCCGGCCGAGCCAAGGATGTAAACACGCGCGCGGCGATTTTTTGGTATGTCGTAAGACGGCTAACAAGCCGGACCTTGAAGTATTATCGCCCCGCGCTAATCTTAGGTACGCGGCGGCGGTAGCGGCGCACGCTTTTGCTGCTTTCGGCCGCTTGTACGGGAAATCGCGCGGCTCCCCGCGCGACGACGACGACGACGACGACGACGGCAAGGCGGATGGCGTTCCGCTCCCGAAATAGCCGCTAAGATGAGCGTGGCCCCTTAACTAACCGGCCGGATTGGCTAAAACCTGCCTCTCTGTTTTATGGCTTTTTCAGATTCGAGCGAAAGTCAACCAGGACCCGATCGAGACGGAGCCAGGCGCTTGCGCGACTTTCGAAAGCGAACAGGTAAGCCCGATTTGCGTTCTCCGCGTAACCGGACACTCCGCTCGCTTAGAGATCTCGCAGGTGCGCGAAATTGCAGGCGGCGAAACTCCTTTTTAACCCTAGCAGTGTCGGATTATTTCCGCGCAAACACCGGCAGGAGGTGGGCGGGTGTCTACTTTGCACGCGCGGTGTCAAGTCACATTTCTTGACTTTACAGTTCTTCAAATTTCAAATATCAAAAGTTTATTTTTAAAAATTGCTTTGATGGAGAGATTATTATGTAGCGTTTGCATTTTTGTTTTACTAATAGATGAACGCAAAGTACACTTCCCACTTCTTAATAATTTTTCTGAAGGGGTTAATTCCCCTTTGTTCGCATCTTACATATCATTTTCCTTTGGGGTTAAACCACTTTGAACATTTGTTTTAACATTAACGTCGAAAGCGCGGCGGAAAGCATCCCGCGATGCAATTTGCATTCGAGATGCTTATGTTGTTACTACGCCCGTTATCTGAAATCGTAACACCGAATAAAGATAAGTAATCTCGCATGCTCATCGCAACAACAGTTATTTTTTCCTCTAAATTATCTCGAAGTGTAGCAACCTATCGATATCTGGAGTGCGGAGAAATCTCCGGGTTGAAAAAGGAAGCGTCAGTGATTGACGTCGTGCGCAAATCACGGGTGCGATTCACGGGAGAAGCCTCCGTTATCGAAAAGCGCAGAATCGCTGGCGAAGCAAGCGGTCTCCGCGTGCAAGCGCGACTCGAATCTACCACTATCATCACCACCACCACCACCACCACCACCACCATCACTACCGCCGCCACCTCCACCTTCTCTCCATCTCCAATCCACCTCCTCTCGGATCAATATTATTCGTAACCTAGTTTACACCGAAGGTTCCTACTTTCACCGGTGGTTGCGAACGGCGATCGTTTAAAGTCATTCATCTCGATTCAATCGTGCCGATGATGTCGTCAGACGAAAATATGCGCGTCATCCGCGATGCTGGACCGGGAATCGTTGCGCTTCGATCAGGCCCGCTGATCATTCACGAAGTCTAATACGCACGGTTTCAACTTTCACTCGCGAATATCTGTACTTTGGAGTGACCAGATTTCCGTGGACGTGTCCTTTTTCTGAACATCGTCCTCGAACGTTCTCGTGTCTTCTTTTTCTTACCTTTTTTCTTTGCCTTTTGTGCTTTTCGCTTCCTCTATAGTTCCGAGTTTCAATGCATTATTAAAGAATCAGATGTGTGACGTTTTCGTCACCTTATTAAAATTTCAAAATCCCAAACGGAACAACCAATGTTTATTTCATTGATACATTCAACGAATAAAAAAAGTAACTTCGTGGAGCAATCTTGACTTGATAAGAGAAATTGGAAATATACGTAGACGTTTCGCCCCGCTTTTCGAAAAACTAGGGGGAACGTCCCAGTTTCTTCTACCCCATTGTCCCAGTCACACCCCGAGAGAAAGATGGCCACCCTACCTGCGATCTCGCTCGTATCGGCGCACCTGACCTAATTGACCGACTTGGTGATATCTCCGCGAACACGGCGACCCAAGGTCGTCGGCGTCGTTCCCTAGATTCTCTCGTCGCTTAGCGCTCGTCATCGCGAGAAAGGTCACTCGATCGAGATAGGAAAGAGAGATGATGCCACCGTTCCCATATCGCGGCATCCATGAACGGCGATATCGGCAGGCGGGGAAGGAAAAAGAGAGGGGGGCAGAGAGAGAAAGAGAGAGAGAGAGAGAGAAGGAATAAAAAGGAGGGACGGTCAGGAAGTTCCAGCCGAGTGTATTGCATTGTGCAACGAGTGCGACAGAGTGCTACGCTTCCTCCTCGCTCCCTCCCCCTGGACGCCCGCTCCTCTACACGCGTGTTCGACGCGCGCGCGCACGCGTGCATTGCACACACGCGCATCCACGTGCGCAGTGCCGTAGTCGAGCGTATCGACGGGAGTGTATCGAGTGCATTTTATGCCGGTGGAGATTTCCTTTGTTTCCGTCACGTGCCTGCGGCCGTAATGCCTCGATCGAACGTCACAGGCATGAGATCACGATCACTCGGCAAAAATCGCCGAGGAACGCGGACGGTTTTCCGGGAATTATTCGATAAACGAGCCAGCCAAAAGCGTCAGGGCGTATCTCTTTAAACGAGAAATGTGTACGCTAATGAAAAAAAATTACATTACATTCCAGCGGAATTCGCGTTTTTCAGTCGCTCCGCTTTACGGAGCAAAATTTCCTCGCCGGTTTTCCTTCGTGCGCGGAATTTTGTCATTTTCCGAGTAAACCTCTCAAAAGTGAACATTGCAATTGACACGGATTAAACTCTATCGAAAGGTCGTGCACGCGCGTTGCGCGGCACGTGGACCTAGATCTTCGAACCACGTGGAAACTGGTTTCTTTTTTTCGATCAAATGTCGAAACCTAGCTTCCGTAATGGCTTAGGAAAACCTAAACCCATAAATATGTAGCTTAGATAGGTTGGTCCAGGCAGACATGTTTGTACAATTTTATCGTATCTCATCGATGTCCCTTTTCTAAAATTCAGGTTGAATCGTCGCTAAAGCAAACGAATGAGAAGCGAAACAAACGGTTTCTGTATAGGATCCATAGAAATGCATATGCCGTACCGGCAATTACCCGAAATTGCCTTCGCGGCCGCGCGCATACGTATCGGATTCAGGCTGAACCCTTAAAAAGTGCGGATTGTGGCCGACGTGAGCCAAATTCTATTAAAATGCGGCGCGCACGCGCCGGAATATCCTCGTCCGTCGGCATACGCCTGCACATGGATCTCTATCTCGGAGCGGTAACACGCGCGAGGACCCGGCCCCGGCGGCGCCGTTGGTGCATCGCGTCGCAGTGCACACCACGTGACGTCACCACGAGCGGCACGTGCCCCTACCCCTGCCCGCGCCCCCCGGTGCCCTCGAACGCAGCATCGCACGGTGGCGAGGGGATGGGGCGCGGCAGGACGGGGGGCCAACAACGAGAGGGGGCGGTAGAGGTGCGGAGGAAGGTAGTTAAGGTCACCGTGGCCCTGACTGCACGCGCGCGAAATAATATCGGTGTGCTACCGTATGTGTGGCTTTCTGTGTATCTGTGTGGGTATGTGTGGGGCATACGTGTGGCGTGCGTGTGCACGGGTGTGTCCGTGTGTGTGTGTGTGTGTAGTGAGTTGTATGCAGCGCGCGCGGAGAACGCACGGAAGATTTATTTCTAGTTCCGCGTGCTGCCGCTTTTCTAACCAAGGTTTCGCCGGTTAGATGCACGAGTCGCGCACGAGTGTCCCAATGACGGACCTTGACCGTCGGCTCCGATGTTCGGACGGTCGTCATACCGTCTGGTGATCGCCGCGGATCTTTCTATAGCGATTATACTCCGCGACGAACTTTTCCGATTATCGCTCGCAGTACGTAGCAACGGCTACCGGTCGCTCGACACTATTACGACACGCGACGTATCTTTCCGTGACGATGTCATTATTTCAGCTCCAAAATGAGTCCCTTGTAGAATTTAAAGGAGGAAACTCGGTAATGCTAGCTTGATCGAAGGACTCGGGTGTGAGCAGTGAGCTCGCAAATTTGCCTACGAATATCACGGATGAAGTCAAAGATCTTTAAAAATTTTATCGAATATTTAACTTTTTATTTTGCCAAAGATGCGATGAACAAAAGTATTATTTTTACTGCTTTATGGCTCTGGCGACAATATAGTTTTATTGTCCGGATAGAAAGCAAGCAGATCCCTTCCTCTTGCGGTCGAAATTGAAAGAAAGAAAAGAAAAATCTTCAGGAAAGCCTTCTTTTCTTTTAAAAGAGGATTCCGTCCTTCTGTTCCTCTTGCCTTTTTTAGATTTTTTTTTGCTCACTGTTTTACCTCGACTAAGAAAGAGATTTTTGTTTCGACCGTAAGCACACATTCTTCATTGGATACAAAAAGAGTTTTATACAAAACGTTCGAGTTTTATACACGTTCACTCAAAGAAACGGATTTACGTGAATCTTGCTTTTATCTCGAATTGCGACTACAAGATCTAAAAACAGTTTTGCACCTTTTTTCGCCTCATGTTACCGTTTATATCGTTTCGACGTTTTCTATCTCGACTCCGTTCCGCCATATTTGTTAGATTCCATCCATATATAGAATAAATCATTCATATCGCGTAACACGCTTTCCGCGTTATCTCCCGGTGGATCATGCAAATTGCGTGATCGCGAGGCGAGAAAGAATATTCTGTGACGCATGCGATTTGAACTTGAAAAAGCGCCCATGCCATGTATATCGAAACACGTCGGAGACCGCCCGCGCCGATGCCGGTCGTGTCGGCATTTGCGTGCGTGCTCCCGCGAGTTCTGGGCCGCCGGGTCGTATTCTGACACGTTCGTCCACCTTACGTAATACGCGTTGCGTAAACTTGACGTTAGCCGTAATGCTCGCCATACATATTTCCGCGCGCCCGGCAACAACCGGGGCTCGGGGCTCGGGACTCGGGAGGGATCTCCGGCCTTACCGAGCGACGTAATCGTACCCTCCCGTATCGCTTCCGCGCTTTCGCTCTGATCCTCAGATGCTCGCCGTAAAAAACGAATAGACGAGTTAATCCCAATTAGCGTAGTTTCCTGCTGCCGCGATAATTAAATTTTACTTTTTTTTCCCCCAAACGATTGTGTATTTCGCAAAAGCAATTTTACAATGTGGAAGAGTTACGCGCCGGCAACAAGTTTGCAATATAACAATAAAAATCCATCGACAATCGTTTCGGAGTCGTTGACAGTGCCGGTAAAATAATTTGTAGAGAGTTGTAGAGAGAAAAATGAAATTGATTAGAAATATCCGCGTATCTCTCGCGAGTTAGAAATATAAATCCTCTGTGCACGCTCATGTTGCACAGATTGCAGATATTATCTGCCGCGCGTGCAGAGTCAGGGCCATTGCCTGGCAATATGATTTCTGATTATATCATTTCTGATAATATCTCACCGCGTATAGGACACTTCCTGATAAAAATTGAGAGAACGTCGCCTCTTTCTGTATATTACGCGAATTCCCGGCCCCATGTCTTCCCGTGACGCAAAACTCGCAATTTCCGTAGCTGACGTCTCTTCTCGGAAATGTAACAACGTTATAATAACGCGCTGGGATTCCACTGGGTTGTTAAGGATTTATCGCCTCGGTCGGACCTGCTGCCGAGCGGCTTCGCCGCTATCAGTTGTAAACGTTTTTATAACAAAATGTCAAACAGAATGATCCGTTCGCATGATGGCGCGCAGGCATCGCATGACATAAGTCAGCGACCATGACATCGGCGCTATGTATATAGGAAACCCTCGCCGTCGTCTTTTTCTTCTCTTTGTCCGCGTCGCTATTAATCCTCATTATAACGCGTAATTGATTGTTTTCTCGAAACATGATAAATACTGCGATCCTGCCTTCAGCCGCTTATATCGAAAACTCAATGAATTTATCTAATTTTTTGTCATTCGCGTGAGTCAAATTCAATTATCCTTTTTATGCAACGTTAACGACTCGAACTTGATTTTTGTCTCAAGGAATAGAAATAAGTTTCCGGACGTTCGTAACGCTTTGTGGGCATTTAGAATTGGTCGCAAAGGTATAAGGTAAAATCGTGTCTCAGTCCGACATTCTTATCGACATTTTAGTTTTGAATTACTTCTGGCATTGAATTTGGCACGTTCTGCAATCTCGCTAGAGATTTTCGACTAGAAATAACAGCGTACCAACTCCGCCCAAGGTCACGGTCGGAAATAAAAAGGAACAGTACTGAGGAAGCGACGTGTCGTATATCATATATTGTTCTTCGGAAGGTCAGATCGGCTTTATGTACAGTTTTAAGAGTTCTTAGTGATTACCGCGGCCTTGTTTGACGTGGATTGTCATTGAATAACTAGAAAGTGGCACCCTTCGGACTAGTAGGAGAGTCTAACGATGAGAAACAGGACTGAGAAAGGGCAGCCACTTTTCAATACGGACAAGTTCTCACTTAATCAATTCAACAGACCCTAATTACTCAATTCAGTAGCTACGAATATTGGATTGTCCTCCGCCTCATGCTGTCCATTCGCCTGAACAATTTCAAATAGCATGATACATTGTTTCCTCATTTCTCTTTATATTAATATCGAAATGTGTACCGATCTATTGTTACGAATTATAAAAAGATCAGGGATATATTTTTACTCTCGTGTATGCCATTTTCAGTCAAATAGAGTTGTTTCCTTAATTAATTCCGATTATTTGTCCGACGCGCGGCAGGATCTTTTCCGTGGAAGAAACAAAACTCGCTCACGGGAAGTTTAATCCCGTACGGACGACGAGAGAGAGCGTCCACAAATTCAGGATCATTCTTACCGCATCCGACAGTCTTCGCACGAGAGAAACTGCAATTGTGGCGTCATATATCAGAAGTTCTCGCCCCGAGAACGATGAGATAATCCCCGTGCGGCCCCGTGCGCCATGCCGTTCGCGTACGCGAAACTTAGGGATTCCGCGCGCGACTCGGATTCCTAAGGCGACGTTACCTCGCCGTCGCGCGTCGTCGTGTACAACGTTGGCGAAAATACAATCAACCGTCCGTCCGGGATGCCGTTACCGGCCGTACCGGTTACGGTTACCGCGCTCGTATCGAGCGCGGGACACGTATAAATAGTTCACGGAGGTCATTAGGAGGGACGGCACACATTAGGTAGGTAGGTAGGTGGAACGGAATTGTTATTCCGCCGACGCCGCCGACGGACGTTCCGGACTCGCTGTCGACGGAGGTATGTCTCTCGCCGTCGTTGTCGAAGAGTTTCGACAAACGGGATTGACGGGCGTCCGGCTGATAATAAAGTTCTCGGCACGACGGCTGTGACGTCACGAGCGGCAGCGCGAAACCATTCGAGGTCTTCTTCTCGTCATACGATATGCCTTCATGACGTCATATCGGTTATTTTTTCCGTTTTGCCTTCGTGACGTCACAACTCGAGTACCGCTCTCGACAAGATAAATAAAAGAGATTTCTACCAAGAAAATTGTACGATATATAAAATATAATTTAATAAGAATTCTCTATAAAACGTTAGGACATATTTTATGGTGATTACAATAATCCTGATAAAAATCCTGACAAAATGACAATAAATTCTACTGTAAAGACCAAATTACAGAGTTTATCTTTCAATATGCAAATAATGTCAAAATTCATGTTAGCAATATTATATTAATCACTAACAATATACACTGTAAAAAAATGCGAATATAAAGTAAGAATAAAAAAAAATTCTTAGGCCGGTATTCATAGTCGGTTCTTATTTCAAGACCGTCTTAAGTAATGTCTTAAGATGCTAATACGGCTCTGTGATTGGTTCATGACGTCTTAAGATTATACTTAAGACGGTCTTAAATATAAGAACCAACTATGAATACCGGCCTTAGTGCTGGTCACTGACTGTGCTAACATTGACACTAGGATGCTCAATTATTTTAGCTTTCACAGCGTGACGTCACGTCTGGAGCGTTGAGCTCTTTATTGCAGTCAATGTTAGACCTGCGCTCTCTTTCTCGCTCTCGCTCTTGCTCTTGCTCTTGCGTTGTTAGAACTTTTCGGCCGGGAGGAGAGTCAAGGACGCGCGCTCGCGAATTTCAGCTGGCAACCGCCGGCGCCGCGCCGGTGGGGATGGGAACCGTGCCGTGCCGCGCCGCTCGTTGTCCTAGGTCCTGACTGCCTTTTTTTACGCACGCACCGAATCGACGATAAAAGTACGCCGTCCGACAGTACGAAGAGAAGAGGAGGAAAAAAGGGAGGGGAGAAAAGAGAGAGAGAGAGAGAGAGGTGATAGTCAGCCCTCTTCCTTATCGAGCACGATCGTAACACGAGGTCGTACGTTCGACGTGTCCTCTCGGAGAATTCGCCTCTGCTTTAATGAGAACTGGTTTAATGGGAAACGCGCTGAAATGAGTTCATCACGTGGAGATTATATAATCGCGAATAAAGCGCTTTTTACAGCTCGACCGATCAGTTCATAAACTAATCGATTGAAACATTGCACACGATTGCCGTCCTCGACTTCTTCTCTCTCTATTTTTCAAACTATTGCGATAAAAGTTCGGGGAAAGGGAATCTTCGCGCATCTTTTATTTCCGCTCTTCCCGCGGATCTCGACGATGAATTTCGTAACTTGCTCGATGACTCCCGTCGATTTAGCGCGACGCCGACGTTCCGTTCTAATAATAGACGCTCCGTGACAGCTAGATCTATCGTAGCGCGACATTTATTTTAAATTCAAGGTGACGCGAATTTTATCGCGAGCGCAATCGGTTCGTCTCGCGGTAATCGTTTCAAGTGATAAGGACGAAGCGCGTTTCCGTAATACCCGCGCGGCTTAAACAAACGGAGCTCTTATGTCGTTCTATTTAAAAAAAATTTTTTTTTGTTTCTATTCAGCCGCGTATCGAGGCGTTTCTGCGCCCGCGCGAGTGCCATATCGATCGTCCCCGCGTACTCTACCTTGACCTCCAGCTGCGAAAGTATCGCGAGCAATTAAAGCGTTTAAGGGCTTCGGTAGAACCGGTCGTCGAGTGATCGGCTGAGTCGCGAGCCCACGTACGGGATCTTCGGCGATCAGATGACACATTCCCGCGCATATGGCGGCGAGACAAACACTTACTGACCGTTTAGTGCTTACGATAAACGGATAGCAACGTTATCGCGGCATTGCCGGCCGATTATCGTCGTTGTCCAGCAAACAAACGTATGTACGACGTATGTTTCAGTACAAAGAGTTCGATATTCTCTGTTTTTTTTTCTCCTCCAATCCGAGATACGGAATCGCCGTCTAATCTCCGGGCTAAGCTCGTCAACCGGCTCCAGGTTTTACATAAGCCGTTTCGACATCGGCGTAGACTGCAAGTAACTTTCTCCCGGATCGATCTTGGTTCGGAAAGTCATCTATCTCCTCGCGATTCCCCGAGTCCGCCAGTGAAACCGGCGGATTCGAGCGCGATATGATCGATGAAAGTACGACCGATAATACACGCAACGTTGCTCGGTTCTTCAAAAAAATTACCATGAATGCCACTTGAATCGCCTCCGGCAGAATTCGTGAAATTTATTAACCGTTCAACAAGCGCAATTGTTCATTTTTACAAAATTTATCGATAAGCAGAAACAAGCGGGACACGTCGGAGCTGCAATTGTGCAATAAATAAGATAAGACCGTAAGGTTTCGCATGATCGCGAGATATCTGGGAAGGCCTCTGAGATTTTTTTGGAACGGCGAGTCGCGACGAGCGTACTCCTATCCCGGATAGGAAGGGGAAGACAGAAATCCCAAGCGTACAACTGACTTGACGCGAACGAGCGGATCAGCGGAATGTCCGTGAGAATCGTGTTTTATATTCTCGCTTCGTTTCTCGTGCTTTCGACCACCTTCGACACGTCGGCGTCGCCGATCGTGCACGATGATAAAAGAATTGCGAATACGTCGTTCCTACGCGCGCGCAAAGTACGTAACTGTAAACTGGTCCTAACACCACGGGGCCGGGGCCTCGCCCACTTGGTTGCTCAACTTGGGTAAGCCGAGGAGAACCGGTGTCCGGTGTGTCTACGGCGTGGCAAGGCCGTTGACAGTGCCGTGCCGGCGAATCAATCGCGTTGTCACGCTCAAGCGGGCGCGCTCGCTCGCAGCTCGCACTCCGCTCGTGCGTGCCCAGCTGATTCGCCGCGCCGCGCCGCGCCGCGCCGCGCCGCAGCCGTTCACCGATCGTGGGTGAGAGAACGAGAGAGAGAGAGCGAGAGAGGGAGGGAAAGAGAGAGAGAGAAGTGTTCAATCCTGCGAAAGTTACGTTACGCTGAAAATCACAAAGCGATTTATAATCCGGCGCGTCGGGACGCAGATGCGAATAGCACGACCGTGTCTAAAAACCTCGCTAAAAAATGTAACAAATAATAATGCAATTTTGCGGAAGTAGACAAAAATCGGGAAAGCGGAAACGAGAGGAGGAATCGCTGAACTGGTAAAATGTACGACAAGATGTTTGAAAATAATTAGATAGTATTGCCAGAGGAATAAAAACGCTTGTGCGTTTAATAAAGAAAATAATTAATTGTCGCTTCGGATAATTATTCGGATGATTAGAATAATAAAAAAGGAATTAGAGAAGTCAGCGTACATATGTTAAATAAGACATTAATATTTCAAATAAATATAATTTTATTTCAGTTTATAAGACAGAGTGCCAGATATCTTTTAAAAATTCAGACGCGTAAATCTATATATGTAAATAACGCTGAGTTTCGTCAGTATCATATTTCAATACTTAGTAAGAGATTTATGACACCAAATTGCATAACATTAAAAAGAAGATGCACAGAGAGAAAGAAAGAGAACCCGATGATTCGCCATTAATCTACAAAGCAAATAATCCTGTCCTAGGGTATGGTTGTCGTTTCGTTCAACCGACTGGCATTACCGCTTGGCCAACTCGGACTCGTCCGGTACTACTCATCCATTCTCTCGGTGTAAAGATTCCCGAAAGTAACGACCTTGACTTTGCCGTCTCCATACCGCGCCGACGATCTGACGAACTAACGGTCGAATACCCGTAGGCCCGGTCTTAAGTATTCGGATTCGACATCGAGTTCAAATCGTGATATCGCGACTGGATCGCGGCCCATAGTGGCTGGAAATTCACAAAAGGAGAAGAGAATTCGGTACAAATGCACTGCCGTTTCGCCATTCGCATTAACGGACACGCACCAAGTCTCGAATGTTACAGAATGGTACTGTTCCTATTCGGGATAGATAACCATCTGTTGAGGAAGGACGAGAAAAAAAGGAGAATAGTGAGCTCTCGTGAGTGCGTGGTACGTAGACGAATGATGATTGCGAAAATGACTGTCGCGAATGAAATCACGTGAAGGAGGAACGGCGGAACGACTCGTACACGTTTTTTGTGATATCGATAAGATCGCTCCGTCGATTAGCGCGGAATCTGATTGACATTCGAATATATTACACATGAATCTCTTACGTTTCTCGCTGCAATCGATTCGACGTAAGAACTTCGCGTCTGCAAAGAAGATTGCACAAACGGCGATGTTCGAAACGAATGCCTGTAATTACAATTGCGACACGTTTCGTGGGAGTGTTCTTATTGTGTTTAGCGTACTGAATAATGGGGTTAGCGTGTCGCAGGATAAACAAAGACTTTTTACGCCTGTGGATATTTTTGTAATAAAGTTCAGGAGATACATAGAGAGAAAGAGAGAGAGAAACTGTGTCTGCCGCATTATCATGCTATTGCAATAAAAATACGATTATGTCTATAACTGCGAAGCAAAACTCGAAAGTTTGCACGGAACATATAAATACAGCATCTAAAATATTCAACTATATCACGTGATGTAAATACGCACGCATTCTCGTGACTATGACGTAGTATCGTGGCGCGTAGACATAAACACGCTAATACTCATTATTAAGTAAATAAGCGCGCGAATTGTGACGCATACGAACCTCCTGGGCTCTTTCCCGACATCTCATGAGATGTGACGTCAGAAGCGAGAAATGTTGAGAATTGACACGTTGAGAATTCTTGCGTAGTATTTCCAAATAAAAAGATATTTGCTTAAAATAACACTACAGATCACTTCAGCACACTTCGAAAATACTCCGAGTTGAAGTTAAGTCTACCCCTTTCCCTTGACAGTTAATAAACAGCCGTAAAATGAATGTAATACGAAATCTAGTCATGCGTTTGCGCACAAGCCTGCAGCGTATCACATTCGTTTTACGGCTGTTTATTAACTGTTAAGGGAAAGGGGTAGACTTAACCTCAACTCGGTGTATTTTCGAAGTGTGCTGAAGTGATCTGTAGTGTTATTTTAAGCAAATATCTTTTTATTTGGAAATACTATGCAAGAATTTTCAACGTGTCATTTCTCGCTTCTGACGTCACATTCCAACATGGCCGCGACGAGTGGCAGGAGCCTTAAGTGCTGGACATTTTTTGTGTCGCGCGAAACCGAAATTCAACTATTTTTCGCACGAAAATTCAATGCCGCACGATAATGACGAAATAACAATTTTTCACCAGTTCCAAATACCAGTCTTACATATTTATTTGCGTCAGTTAAATTATCTATACGTTAAATATGTCCGCGTGATTTATGATTTCGATATTCCTTTTTAATCCAGCGAATCTCTAAAAAAATACCATATAATTGTAATAGCAAAATAAATTAATAATAAAATAAAAAGTTAAAGTGGATTAAAATTGTTCAATATTTTTCGATGAATTTTTCGTCACGGTAAAAACTCGATAAAATATAAAACGCCGTCTAAGATCTGAGTTACATATTTCTACTTTTGATGTGAGATAGGAAAGGAAAATATAATTGACCATAGTCACAGCTAACAACGCCGGTGCAACCGGACCTATACTAATTTTTACTGCGCGAGCGAGCGATAACCGTGCGGATAACCGAAAGTTCGCCGGCTATCGCGCACCGGTTCTCATTTTACGCAATAAAATTAGTCTCTCGCGTGACCTTGAGTCGGTTATTGAACCCTCCTTGCCCGATACGCGAGCGACGCGTCGAATCAGAATATCCGAGTCGAGTTTGGAAACATCACGCACTCGCGTTTTGTCGCCTCGTCGCTGATAAGCGGGCTCGAATAAACATTTCTCTCGCTCTCTCTCTCTCTCTCTCTCTCTCTCTCTCTCTCTGTCTGTTTCGCACAAACACATATACGCGGGTGTCTTAAAAAAAAAATTTAAAAAAAATATATGCAGTTTTATCGAACCGCGCCGGCCGGCACGACCGAAATCAGTGAACGGTAACGGCTTCAATCCCTTATTAGTTCGGCGTCCATTATAAGCGCAATGCACGCTAGTACGATTACGGGAGAACGAATGTTAATCCGTAAAGCGTCGGTGCGATATTTTCGTAATAACAGCGCTGGCACACAGAACATACAGTCCATAGCGTCGCGATTATTATTTTTAATAAATCGAGATCTACATATCCTATAGCAAAGAGCATTTTGATGTATTTTTACGTTTTACTTTCCTGTATTTAATACTCTTTATGCGTGTTGCGATCGAGAAACTGTTCGGTGCATATCCGCGTCCGGAAACGACGGTGTAACACGTATCGGCGAGCCGTTTCATCGCGCGCAATTAAAAATTAATGGCGGCGACTCTCGCCGGGTACTTAAATCGTATTTTCAGCCGTACCGGTAGTACGCGAACGGTACTACCGGTTTTCGGTTGTAACTTCTCTCTCGCGACAGGCGGGCGGAGGGAATCGAGGGGAGGGGTCCTGGGTTTATTGCTTAACGAGGCCCGGCCGCGCCGGTATTGAATACCGTGTGTGCATAAACGATGCTACACGGCCTTGGGAGAAAAAAAGCAGGACAAAATTAAACGCGTACGGCCGGTGGATATCGGATTTTAAGTGTTCCGTGAAAGTCTCTGCCCATGTCACGGGATTTCCCTCTTTTCTCGCGTATATCTCTTTCTCTCTCTTTCTCTTTCTTTCTCTTTCTCCGCGTACCAAAATTAAATCGTGCGCTTGCAAACAAACGCGATATAAAGATAATACGATTTGGGAGCTCGTGATGTTCCCTGGTAGCCATTTAATGCGTATCGGCCGGAACACGTTCGGAGCCATTTTAATTGCTATTTACCCACGAGTCGTGCAAGATGCGGTTAATGATACGTTCGGGGAAGAGGGAGGACGGAAGCTTCCCCCCTTCCGTGTGAATTTTATTCAGCGTGAACGTACAAGCGACGCGACGTCGACTCACGCTTAGTATCGTTTTCACGATTGTCACATGTAACACGTCTTACTCTCACGGCTTTCTACCTTTCACCGCGTTTTCGCTGAATTCGCGATTTTCTGAGACCCTCGCGGGTACTTTACAAGACGTTTCAGCCAGAGACGTTAGCAGCATATGCCAATCTTTTCTCTTCCTTATTTTTTAATAAAATAAATCCAGATGCGGAGTATCTTTCTCAATTCGATCAAATTAACAGAGTACAAAATATAGAAGATATAAATACAATAACTTTGTGTATTATATTCGCGTAGCGTTCGAAGCGACAAAACTACGACGAGAGAGGCTGCACGATATCACGTGATAACATCTTTTTTTCGACCAATCGATACGGTCTAGGAAAATTCAAGGTGCCTCGAGTTGGCGAGCCTCGGCAAAGTGCATCGTCCTCATTCGGCGTCACCTCTCATTTTCTCCCATCGGCTCTACGTATATATATATATATCGGCCGTGGGCTCGCTGAACGGGTGTCCTCCACCATTTCAACAAGATGCGAGCGGGGCCGCAGCGCGGCGTCCACGCTGCAAACCGGCGACGTAAACAACGTGTCTGCGCAGGCGCAGGCGCAGCCGTTCCTCCCGCGCCGCCGCTTCAACAGTTCGTTCGCGCTATCCTCTTCCATCTCCCCATTTCTTTCCCTCTCCTTCTCGCTCCTTGTTTCGCCTCCTTCTCTCGCTCGCACGCGTGCAAGTACGATTCTCTTGCTCGTGAGCGTCGGGCGACCATCGCTTAGCAGCCTTCTCAGCGACGACGCTGACCTTCATAAAGTCCAGCGCACAATGGCCGGCCGCAAGATGCCGAACGTTCGAAAACTTTCGTACGTGCCTGGAAATGTCGTTCGAATAACCGTACGGGGGAACGAACCACGGCCGGAGAAAGTTATGCGGTTAATTAAAGGGGGAGGGGAGGGGGGGCGAGATGTCTGCCGAGTATATTCCCCAAAGTGAATACAAACGCGCTCGCGAATTCGAGCCTTAATATGGAGCCTTACTCCTTTGTGTGGCTGGAGCGCAGCAACAATGTTGGTATTCGTCGCTCCGGTGGTTGCAACATCGCGAAGGTCTGTGTCGCCGGCCCGTTTATGCCGAAAGGCCTACCTTACGCGGTACGCCATTGTACTTTGGGAAAAGAGAAAGATAAAGAGGCACTCGAGCACGCACTGGTGGAGTGCAAATATCGATAAGAGGCGGAAACTCCGGACGACGCCGATTTAATCGCACGTTCAATGAATGAAAAAATACAAGTACTAATCTTCCTCTGTCGCCACTATTGTCTCGTAAAATAAAAAAATAAAAAGAAAGGATACATTTGCTCGGAAGAAAATTTGAGAGCCAAAAAAATACGATCGATATTTTTCGCCGAATTAGCAATTAAACCCGTATAATGGCAGTAGGATTACGATCGTTCTCAAATTGTTTACGACTTTTTAACACTCGTGCCTCCAAAATACCCTGCGTCTGAAGTTTATGGTGACCATTTATCTCGGAGAGACAGATAAGTGTAGATTGTGTACTGTTGTCCAACTGAATTCTTCCGAAAATGTAGATAATGAGAAGGTTGACAAACGATAGGCCCTGGGTAAACAGGCTTTTTCCACTTTGTCATCCGGACGCGACGAAAAAAAGCAGCAAATCAGATGCGTCGAACATCCTAGTGGAGTGTCCCGTCGTGACTCACGGGTACCCACTGTCGTCCCCTTCCCGGCCGTTCGCCCGTTCGACCGCCCGCCCGCCCGCCCGCACATCCATGCCCCTCCGTGGGCATTTGAAACGATTCTCCGTCTCTCTCTCGCCTCCGTGTCGACGACCTCGGTTCTTCCTTGTAAATTGCACCGAATCGCGTGCCGCGACGTGTCCCAGCTGAGCCTGCTTTTTCCAGCCTCGCTATTTTACGGCCGCGTTCGCTCGTCGGGAAAATGGAAAAAATAAAATAAAAAAAGGGTCGGAGCTTTTGTTCGCCCTCGCCTCGTTTGTCACGGATCGCTACCGATTGCCGAAAACTCCCTTTCGTCGGCGTTGTCGCGTGTCCTCGCGCGTTCTCTCGTGTCTCAATAAGTTCGCCGCGAGCGTTCTCGAGCGCTCGCCTGCGCGCGCGCGTGCGCGCGCGCGCGATCGTATCCTGGAACAAAGGCATCTCCGGCGCGCGCTGCGGAGATGATTCCGCGCTCACGCTACGTTCTACCCGGTTACAGTTCATCGCGACGTAACGATGCATCACGTTCCCCCCTCCCCCGAGAGTCCACGCAGTTCGCAAACGGTGCACCCGTTGACGACGCGCGACGTAGTACGACGTGTAACGACGCAGCCTTTGTCGTACCTGCTGCGTCACACGTGGCCGTGCATCTCTCGCTGCGGTCAGTTCCCTCTTTTCCCTCCCCCTCCCTCTCTCTTATCACTCTTTCTCTCTCGGCCAGATCCCTCCTTATCGTTTCCCCGCGTCTACGCGGCCATATTCTGAAATTTTCTGCCCTTTATTGCTACATCTCGTCCCCGCCCGCCGTCGTCGCCCGTCGCCCCGTCGCCACGGCTTGCCGCGGCTCGCCGCCGCCGCTGCGACGCGAAAGTCCCACAACAAACCCGTAGATTTTTATCCCGCCACCCCGTATACCCCGTATACTTCGTGCGTGAGGCGCATCGGTGTGTGTTCGAAGGGTCAACGTCCGACCCTCACCACACGCCACGGATCGACGCGCATCGTACGCGCCAACACACAGAAGTCCGGTTTGTTTTGGTTTCCCGGGCGTTACCCGGACTCCCCACTTCTCTCTCCGGTGACTTCGACTCCTCTTTCTCTCTCTCTCTCTCTCTCTCTCTCTCTCTCTTTCTCTCTGTTTCCCTTTCTTTCTCTCTCTCTCTCTCTTCCTTACTCGCCCATTCCCGTGTGCTCGCTATTTCTCCTTCTCTCTCTCTTCCTCTCTCTCTCTCTCTCTCTCTCTCTCTCTCTCTCTCTCTCTCTCTCTCTCTCGTGCCGCGCGATATATCCCTATGTCCGTGAAACTCATCGCCGCGTGGAACGACGGCGCGGTCCCAAAATGGGGGATTGAGACTCGGCAGCCAGTGACGTCAGGATGTGTACACGGAACGGTACATCGGGAGTATCGTTATTTGCGGACAATGCAAGCGACAGCTTCTACAAAGTTTACATTAGATATCTAAATATTTTTGTATAAATAGGACAAAAATGAGGATCCGTTTCAGACTGAAGTATGATATTTGCATTCCAAGTTGCGTCAGACAAGAAGAGTACACAGATAGTACAGATAGATTGTTTTCCCCCGTTCGAGTAGCTTGGCGACGTCTCTACGTTAAACAATCGGATTGATATGTCCGGGTCGGCGAGACACATCCGCTACGATTCAGCCAAAGAGAGAACGGTTTGCATGTGAAAATCTCAGTAGTCGTGGGAAAGGCAGTGACGTAGGAAAATATAGTCCTGTGCCGCGCGCAACATTTGTGCAATAGCCGGCGGCTCGGCACGAGTCGACTGGTGGCGGAGAAAGCGGGAGGCCGCGTGGAAAGCGGGCTGTCGTAGCGTGTAGTTTGGAATCGATTTTTGCGCCCGTGCTCTCTCGGTGCCGTATAGTACGCGTAACGTTCGATTCGCCGGAGCAACACGCTCGAACGGAAGCCCGAGCCTGCCGCCTGCAACCTGCGAGAACGGCCTTGGTAATCGGCGTTGGACTTTGCGTGCCCGACGCGTGTATAGGCGCGCGAATTTCTGATTAATCATCAATACAATCGAGACAGCGAAAATGCGAAATTGCGAGCCCGAGTTCTTTCGCGCGAAAGAAACGCGCACGCACGAGTGATTCGAGATCCATTCGCTCTAACGAACTTCGGGGCGTTGACTTCCAGCGCATTCCTGCGGGGCGAATCACGTATAGTCGGTTTTATTGGCCGCGTCTCTGTTTTCGAAACGATTTAACAAGAATTTTTCACACGTCGCTTATCAAAAGACTTCGAGGAACGACGCGACAACGCTCGGGGAACGTCTCGCCGGGGTAACACGTGCGTAATTTTTGTACAACGCTCTTCTCGGATCTTCACGCACGGAGATGCGCACGCGCGCGTGCATACACACATAAGCGAATTCGCGAGCGAGCGAACGAGTAAGCGCGCGCGCGCGCGCGCGCACGCGTGCCGTTGCGCAGTGCACAGAAGTAGGGGGAGAGCGCAGGGGGAGAGACGCGCGGTACTTGGCGCGCTGGTAGGGGTGGATGCCCGCCCGGTGCGCTCCGGCCTCCGCTCCGACCGGCAAGGCGATGCGTGTGCATCCCCAACGAGCCGCGGCTATCTCTATCGCCGGCAACGTCGTATCGCACGCGATGCGCCCACGAAACGCCGCTGCCGCCGCCGCCGCCGCCGCGCCGCGCCGTTCCGCGCCGCATCGCGGCCGTCTCTCGTCTCGGTCGCGGCAACCCCGCGCTTGGCTTACTCATCCCCGCGCTCGCGATGATGGTCGCGCGCACGCGAAGGAGCGCGCGCGGGAAACGGCCTCGCGAAATCTACGCCGCCGCGCCGGGAGTAACGCCGGTTCGCTTCTCGTTGTACGTGACTGGCCCTCGGACGTTTTTTCGAGGCGCTCTTCCCCTGATTGAATTTTGCGATAGCACGCTGTCTCCATTACGCGTCACGCACAATGCGTACACGGACGCGACGTGCTAGGGTGTTCGATAATAAGCACGTTTGACGATGTTAATCTTGGCGTGCGTTTCGCAAGTGAAACCTTTCGTTTCTCGCTCTCAGAAAATTATCGTTGCGTTTCGTCCATTTTACTGTTACTATATTTTATTATCGAACACCCTGTATATAGGACAGACAACACATGCGTGAAAATTATAAATCGCGGCAATAATCACGCGTTAATAAATAATATTGATTTTGTTCGTAATTTCTTTGATAATCGTCGATGCGGGCTGATGATCTCATATACGCTATACTTAACAATATTGAAAAATATATTTTCGTACTTTGTGCATTGTCTTTCGCGGATAGAGCATCCGAGAGAGTAGATCCGCGCCGATCAGTGGTCGCTATCGCGCACGCGAAGATGCTCCCCGGGACGCGTGGTGCCCTCTAGACTAATGCCATCGGTATTACCGCGTCGTATCCTAAAGGTCGTGGAGAAGGGCGGGGGGAGAGAGAGGGGGAAGTAGGGAGAAGGACTCTGCTGCGAAATTCTCCGGAGCACGCCAAACCAACGCCGAGAGGCATGGGCAAGGCAAGGCAAAGGGAGAGCGTTGCCTGCCGACCGGCATAGAAGGTCTGTGACCTCGGCAATGGCTGTGAGCCGCGGGCCGCGGCGTATACGCCGTTCCGGCGTGTACCCGTCGTGTACCGTTTTCAGAGATGATGTCACGTACGTCATCGGGAGATCCCCGAAATCGTCGAAATCGCCTCCTTCCGAACGGCACGCGTCCTCGCCTCGTCGTCGGACGCGTCTCTCTCGCGAAAGGGACGCCGCGCCGGACGCGCGTCGATGCGCGCGCGAAACGCCTGGCCTGGCGCGGCGTCGCGTATCGCGGACTCCCGCGGTCGCCGGCCTTTCGCCACCCGCCACCCGGTATACCGCGCGCGCGACGCACCGGTGTATCTCTCCCCGGTGTACCGTTTCGGAGCTGATGTCACTGCACTAGCGAGACCCTTCAAGCCCGTCGAAGCGGCAGCAGCCTCTCGCCACCGAACGGCGCGATCTCGCTTATCACGCGCGCGTCTTTCAGTCGATACGCCCGTGGACGCTTATCGGCCCGTCGTTCTCTCTCTCTCTCTCTCTCTCTCTCTCTCTCTCTCTCTCCCTTCGTTGTCATCCCGTCGCGCCACCCGGTATGCCGCGTGAGAGAATCGAAAGAGGCGAGCGTTAATGGCGCGTATAGTAAGCCAAGCCGCGCAAAATTGAGGGAAGCGATCGACGGCGGTACGGCGCAGTTTCCGAGATCGTGTCTTAAGTGCAGTCGTTAAAGTCACTCGTAAATATTCATGCGCTCATTAGCTAGACCGAACGGCCCGGCGATGCGACGTGCTATCGCGCGAATGCGTACTTAAAGGAATTATTTTCGCCGTAGTCCGACGGCTTATTAATCCGGAATGCTTTGAAGGGGCGTCCTTCACCGTGGCGCGTTAACGAGCTCATGATTGTCCTCTTCGGTTCAGGCCGTTACGTCGGAAAATGTTGGCGTGTACGATCGCCAGGGACGATCGTGAGACCGTTAACGAGTGATTAGCCGCATCCCGGATACTCGTCAAGTTACATCGACATCTCCGAATCCCGTAAATTCGCAAGTCGACACATAACAGACCGGCGAGATCGATTTTCGGTGTGCATCGCTATAAATAAACGTAGAAACGTAACACTTTCGCGCGTCTCCTTGATAAAACATCGAAATCCGAAATTCAACTCAATATCCGTTCCAAAGCAGCGTGCTTCGATTTATTATCTACAATTAACTCGTTGCAGCAGCAGCAGCAGCTGCTGCTGCTGCTGAAAATGCGATCAAATGATTAAGAGCTAAGACTAATTCGTTTGTAAATGTACTCCGAATCCCGTTGAGCGGACCGAGCGGCTACGATTGTCATTCTATCCGCGTGTCGGAAGCGCTCTCGAGGATAAGAGAGATCCAGGTAATCGTCACTCGGATAGAAGACGATTACTACGCAGGTGAGGACGCGCGGAGGATTCTCTCGCTCGCGAGAGAATAGAGATGTGCCGGTTCCGCGTTTGCATGGCCGTCCTTCGCGCTCAAAACATCGCGGACCGCGTGGGCTTGTATTCCTCGTTCTCCTTGCGATCAATACCACGTGACCGTATCGCCGTGACCGGCGCGCGGCGCCTCCGCCGCGCCGGCCGGCCGATGTAAACAAAGAAACGTGCGCGCGGCGCGGATGCCGCGCGGCATCGATTTTCCTCTCCGGCGCGCGGCGCGGCGCGGCGCGGCGGCTCGGCTTGGCGTGACTCCGACCTCCGACGGCAGGGCCGTCTTAAGACGTTCGGATTCGGATTCTTAGTGTCTGAGCAGAATAGCTGACTTATAATTTCAAGACAGTGTTTTATGCTTTAAATCTTTGTTTTTAGCAACGCACAATACTGTCTTGTGTCTCAAGTCTTAAACGAGTGTACAAAGTGTCAACATTGTAAGACTTGAGACACAAGACAGTATTATGTGTTGCTAAAAACAAAGATTTAAAGCATAAAACACTGTCTTAAAATTATAAGTCAGCTATTCTGCTCAGGCCCTTACAGGTTAGCGACACGACGCGTCTTATCTGCGATCCACGCGTAAGACAATAGTTCCGTTCAATGAGAATTTAAGTACAGACGGGAGTAAATAAATACGGGGGATATTATACGGAGGTTTTTTTAATGAACTCCACAGAGCGTATTAATGTTGTAATAAAATCAACGAGAGCATTTATCTTAACAAGCAGATTATATTAATGAGAAATGCTGAAGCTTACGATTTTAGTAGCAAAATAAAGGAAATAATTATTTATTCTTGGAACGGGGACCATTGAAAATGTCACGGATGACATTTCAGAGGGCGGGTAATTGAGGGCAAAAAACTGTCCATTCAGCTCGATGATTAAAGCAGTCCTACCGTCAGCATGCGCCTACGCGCGAATTGCAATATCATGGTGTGCCGATTAACGTATCACGGAACGACGTAGAACGGAATGTTTGCCGAAACAAATTGTATTTGCCCGTTATCCTTTTTTTCCCCCTCTCGCGAAGTTCTCTCGGACGTGCAAAGTCCGGTCGAGCTCCGATCGGGTCCATCGTCACGTAATGCATGCCGCTCGTGTCGATGATCGTTAACGGCTGTCATCTTTCTGTTTTCAGGCGAATGCGGCAGTGGCCTTCAAGTGCACTTGGCCGGGCTGCCGGACTGCCAAAGCGACCGTCCCGCATATTGAGGAACATGTGCGCCAGTCACATCTGGGGTAAGTTTAGTACCTTAGATGCAATACGTCGCGTAAGATGCGTCGTTATGCGTTACGAGGCCGAGGCGGAACACGCGCGCGAGATATCAAGCTGGTCTCGTAGCCGAGGAAAGAGCTGTTGACATCAAATCTTTTGACTTTTCTCGTGGGCCGGAGCCACTGACAATCGATGCCGTTGTAACATCGGCACTTATCCATACCCTCAAGTGTGTAACTCTCTCTCTCTCGAGAGAGAGAGCTTATAAAATTAATTGTCGCCTGGCTCGTAACGCACCATTTCACATTTTTTCTTGCCTATAAATGAATCAATGAAATACAACAATGATAATTTTATTGAGTACGTGTTGCACGTAAAGAAGCAAAGATATAATAAAAAAATTATATACATATGTCAACATATAAGCGAAGCATCAGCAACTACACGCTTTATATAATTAAATCTTTGTGATAATACAGTTATACATTAAGATTATCTCTGCATGTATGAAATAAAATCTTTAAAACAAAAATATTGAGGAAAAGGATGCTAATAGTATTAATAACAAAAATATAGATAACATTAATACAAAAATAAAAATTAACATGTTTATTGGCTCGATGCTGATGAAGTAACAATAATGCTAGTACATATATTGTACACATGTTTATTCAAATATATGTACAGATACATATGCATTTACACATATATTCGTGCGCACATGTTTTCACAACTCGCACATATGCGTTTCTACATGAATACCTATATATATTCACAGCTTCTCCTAGTTGGAACAGTAAATCCACGTACTTAAATCAATAATCGATTTAAATTTTGATGCTAATAAGCATTCTTATTAAATTACTGTAAATAATTTATTGCGAGAAATATCACCCCAATTGTAGGAAGGTCCCAGGTTTGAACCCTGGCTGGGGTGATATTTTTCGTAATAAATTCTTTACAGTGATTTATTAAGGATGCTTAAGCTTATTAGCATTAAAATTTATCGATTATCGATTTGAATATGTGGATTTATTGTTCTAACTGGAGTTGTGCTTTAAAAACCGACAAAAAATTGACGCCCAGTTTACTGAGTTTGGTAAAAGTATATAAAATTCACACAATATTATCTATTATTAAACTTAATTAAGAAATAATATAAACGAGTTAATAAACAGTAAATATATTAATTAAAATGAGAAACGATAGAGAATTAGCTGTTTCGTAGAGCACGAGAGAGAGAGAGAGAGAGAGAGAGAGAGAAAAACTGAATATCAAAAAGTAACGAATTAAAATACTTTACTGTGAGGGAAAAAAAACAGCCTGAAATTTCGTTGCTCGACGCAGAAGATAGGAAAGCAACGACTGAAAGCGAACTGAGATCATTTTTGTTTTACAGTCCAAAGAAGTCCAAGGGATGCGACAGCGAGGATGATATGTCCGTTCACGAGGAGGAATTCTATTATCAGGAAGTTGCTGTGGATCACATGAGCTCACCTCCCACGATGTCTCACCGGGACATGGCGAGACCGCCGCACGAGGATCCGGAGTATCAGAAGCAGCTTCGTCTCGAGACGACACCTGCTGCGAGTAACTACATCGAGAACGTAATGGTCGGTGTCAGGGAACCGAGCAACACGTTTACGATCTCGCAATCGCCGGTAAGTAATCGCGCGGCTCAGGCTGTAAACCGGTACCACGAAAGATACAGTTTGATTAAATTTGCCCCCTTCTGTTTCCAGGGTACTCCTAATAAACACATCAAACTGTCCCCACGGCCATTGCAGGCGTGTCATCAACAGAACATGACAGCGTCCACGGGCAAGCCGTCCTCCCCGCGGCGAACTCGCAGCGATGTTAAGAAATGTCGCAAGATCTACGGTATGGATTCACGCGACCTCTGGTGCACTCAGTGCAGGTGGAAGAAGGCCTGCACCCGTTTCTGCAGCGAATAGGCCAAGCGTCCGCCCCGTTCGTACGTCCGTGGGCGGAAACCCTTGTCAAGTCGACCCCAGAGTTTGCCAATGCTACGTTGAACGTTAACACCAACTGCCAAATGCCAATCATCGTCGAAGACGCGGCGTCGAGAAAAAAAGCTCCCGCATTCGCGGAGCACACGAGACCGCGAGACCGCCAATTATCGCCGGTTACAGCGAAAACTGTTACCCTACGTATTATTCCAGCATGGGTATACCGGAACTTTTCGTGAAAAAGTAAAATGCAAAGCTCATAAAAGCAGCATTTCTTCCTCTTCTCTCTGTTTCCCGTCGATGAAACGGCATGCACGAGTTTCGGAGAGAATCACGTCACTCTACGGTTACGATTGGCGGGTAGCTCTATAGGGCTGATATTCGTGCATGATATAACACCTTTCTAGTGCTCATAGAGGAAGTTAACGACGTAAGATTTATCTGAACGATTTCCGCCCGTTCGTGTTTTGCACTTGGCAAACTCCGACCGGGTCCCTTAGCCGTAACGAGGGACTTTTCGATTAATAGATAGCAAATAATTGGCGTGCGGAGCGATGCGACCTCAGACTGTCGCATTCTCTCGCTCCCAACTCGTCTGACGAAGAGAACCTTTTGGTTCGGTACGAATGAGATACGCACTCGCACTCGGAACGAGCATGCATGTCCTTTCGAAATGCTGATTCCCGAACCGTCTCTTAGGTCATTGCAATAGATCTTCCTTCTTCCGCCAAGAGCGCGAACGTTAATGCGCTCTCGGTAATGATGGAACTAAAGGCGTTAAGATCTCGATCCTCAGGGACGTCGTTCAGCCGATCCCTGGAGAATGAGCGATCGAATCTGACGGACGAAGGAAAGACCGGCGGAATTCGATGTTCGGTCTGACCGATGTTCAATGCTAAATGAACGCAGACAAGCAAGATTGGTAAGTCTCGCGTGGAACAGAGCTGCTAATTGTGATATTGTATCTAAATTTATTGGATCTGCCGCGAATCGAGCAGGAGAGCGCAAAGGCGTGTGAAGAAATGAGAGAAGGAAAGATTAAAAAAAAAGAGGAAACCAAAATTTTATACACCAATTATACTGCCAGATAAATAATTCAAAAAATTGTTGTTCAAGCCTCTCTCTCGCGCGTTTAAGAGGCACTATATGTTGCACGGCATGCGTCGCCGTATACCGGGCTTAGCCTTGTTAGCCTTCTGACGACCTAAGACCGTGTTCGCCAACAAAGGAGCTGCACGCGCGTATTGGGGTAGGGCTACGCAGTTGAATCGATCGATCTAACATTTAATGAAGGTTTCGCTCTAGATCACACACACACACACACACACACATACACGCACTCATTAAACACACGTGTACACTTACATACATACATGTACATACATCGCGAGCGCGAAAAATGATGACATCACATTTGTATAGTCTTATCTACGTCATTTCTTATACTCCTTTCTCGCTTCGGGTCGTTCGCGGGACGATTTATCCATTCGAATCGATTATTTCGAAAAACGTTTGATCTCGATAATTTTTCTAATGTAGCGATAACGAATGAACACTTGCAAATTTTATATGTTGACGGATTTGATGATACAAACTTTGCAAGTAAGCACCACGTCCTAAGAGGATTCAACATTAATGACTCCTGATTTTTCATCGTAATCGACTGAATTATATCAGAAACGAAATACGGGTTTTATTAAAATGATACGAATCTTCTCTATATACTTAAATAAATTTTTTAGACATAAATTATATTCAATAAAATAAATTTATAAATATAATTATATACTGTTTTGTATTATATTTTTACACATATTTATACATTTTTATATATATTAACATATATGTTATTTACAAATTTATTTTAACTATTTTTAATTAGTCAAAATATTTAACTTTTTATTAAACTTACAAATCGAAAAAGAACTATGAAAGAAAATATTATTAATTATAGATTTGTGATTTGCGAGAAAAATTTAAAAAAATTGAACGTACAAATGCAAGAAAAATTTACGTAATTTTTCGTTTTTAATGTAATCCAATACGACTGCCATGAAAGGTGAGGAGCATTAAGATTTTAATGCAATAAATGACAAAAGTATTTCATACTTGACGGAAGAAAATCGGTGAGACGTCGCAATGTATGCTGTACTAAATATAGTAAAGAATACATAAAGCGACCCTCGCCAATAAAAGTTTCTTCCAATTTCCCGATCGTTGTTCGTACGTTAGTATAATTATCTTGTATATTTAGTATAGTTATATCCTTGTATATTATGTCTTGTATATTACGTGTATTATCTTGTATAGCCCCTCGTTTTTTTATAATTATTGAACTTAATGTATTAAGAATTAGTATATCACTGTTGTTTATTAATATAATCACGACACGGGGTTTAGATTTTATTAGCATAATAAAGTGTCAGTTCTGTTGACGAATTGCGCTAATTTAAACTCAATGATTCGGGAGTATAACTCGGAAAGAGATCAATAATTCTCATAAAAAAGGTATCGGATTACCCTTGTGTTCAAAACCATCGCGTTGTCAGTATTTCCCGACTTTTTATCAATTTCATCGCATCCGTACTTTTCAAAGAAAGATCGCGGTCTTTTTAAAAATTGCCAACGGTAGCGATCGCTATTTAACGCAATGTTGTCGTCGCACGGAAAAGATTCGTTTCTTCCCATATAAATTTTATGACAAACAACTCGTACGTTACAAGTTCATACCACGGCTGATTGTATCGAACTTCGTCTATCGAAAACTTATCGCATTTTATGAATTTTATGAAACATAACAGCACTCAAGTGATAATCACGGTGTTCATACGGGAGTTGAGGTGCTGTCGAGACCTTGATCATAGTCAATTTTTTATAATCGTGTTCACAATCACATAGAGAATCGTTGTAAAGTACTTTGCAAAATAGAATGACATACAATTATTACAGATAGCATAGAAAGTAATTGCCGTCCACGTAGGTTCCTTACTGCTATCAAAATTGTTACGCTCGATTATATAAACACAATTTACCGAGGACAATACGCAAACGGAAACTGCTAAGGAGTGATATTATTACTTAATACTTAATTGTTAACATGACTTTTCTGCCGTCATTTTATTCTATGCAATCTGTACATATAACATTATACAGTGCGGCGGTAACATTGAAACTTGTAATACCGAAGAGAAATTATTTCTAAAACCCTACAAGGCTTTCATCGATTTTTTTAAATAATCGTTTTTAAAGAACTTTTTAAAGTTTTGTATATAAAGTATTCTCGTTAGAAAATTTTTTGAGATGTCCGATTCTTGTTTTAAATTTCGGCATTTTCGGATTTACATTTTAATTCGTGTCTTCGAACGCGTGCAGTTGGCGGCAAGTATGGCTTCATGTCTGACGTTAGACATTTCTGAGCTGAGTACACCGATGCATTACGATTGAGGGCTGTGCTTGAGGGGTGTGTTTGATAGCTGTCTGACGCATGCACGAGCTTGAATATTAAAAGATAAATAACGGATTATTAATTCGACAACATTAAATTGAAAGAGAATAGTTAAAAGAATAGTTTTGGATTTTTATTCATGAGGCACGAATATCTAAACACGATTTGTTCGATGCGAAGACATACACGTGACGCTGAATGTAATATTATTATAGGCGAACTTTTAAGGAAACATTGAAACGGGAATCAATTGAAACCGTTTGGCGAAACGACAAATAACGCGTTGAATCGTCTCAACATTTCGCGGTAGTAAATAATCCAGCCCTTTTTTTAGCCGATCGTTTAAGCTTCCGACTCCGTTAACGGCGTAACTTTACTAACGGCGCGATGCGAATTCGCGATGCGAGATCGTGTCTGTCGTCACGAACACACGACACACAAAACACACGCAGACACCCGCAGCAATAAATTTCCGATAGTCTCTCAGAAATTCGTATATATGATTTATTGTTGATCCCATTCTGCACGATGACACGAAACGGCAGATCGCGTGCTAGGATCGAGTGTCACTCGACAGGAATATCGCGTTGAAGAGAATTTTGGCGGACATATATATACCTATCCGCGGGATGGCACTTCGCGAATGTAAACAAGTACAAGTTTATCAACCTGTGCCATTACGTATGCCAAATATTCTCTCTAATTCCGCCCTCGCTCTCGCGTGAGGAACAAGCGAGAAAGGAAGAACACCTTCGCGCGCGCGAAGGTGCAAGCGGGAAAGGGAGGGTGGGGGGGGGGGCGGAAAAACGGAGTTTCAAACATTCATAACGAAAGCTTTACAGACTTAAAGATACCTCAGGTTTATTTCATACGAACGTACAGCATACACACCTCGTCGTCCCGTTCGAAGCGACCGACCGGTCGAGATACGTTCCAACGGCGAACGATCCGCCCGTCCATCCGTCGCTTCGACCCGGACGACCGACTGACGAACACCGAACGTTACAAAGTTAATATGTATCTCTCTCTCGCGATGTTAATGTCAATAATTTACTTAGTCAAAGCTCCTCGTCGCGACGAGTCGTCGCGGCGATTCGGGACACCGTGTAATATACAATTATAGCGAATTGGTCACCGCGGGGGATTAATCGGCGGCCTGAGGACTCTCGAGATCGCGAGTCACGCAGCCTAAACCAGATAACTTCCCCGTCGGTGACGAGCAACGCGAGCCCATCGTCGTCTCCGTTCGATCATTCGCGCTCTCCGACGTTGATCGCGTTGCTCGAGACGAGGATTTGTCGCCGATCGATCGACGAGCGGGGCACGTTTCGCGTTTGCGCTCGCGGGGAATAACCGAGCGCACCGAGTTCGAATTCAGAAAACGCATCTCTCTCTCTCTCTCTCTCTCTCTCTATCTCTATCTCTCTCTACCTCTATCTCTATCTCTATCTCTCTTAAAGCTGCTGCATTACGTTCGCGGTATAATCGCAAATTCCCCGATTCAATCAGATCAGGATCGGGCTTTCGATCGATTCGACGGGCGGGCCAGTCGTTATGCGAGCGATCGTGCGGCCGGGGTGAAGGGAAGAAGGGGGTTTTCCCGTTATTCCGGGGGGGAGCTGGGGAGGAGAGAGACCCCGTCGGTGCACGACACGATCGCCTCGGTTGATTATACCGATACTGAGCTCTGTCCAGCGCGTTTCGCCGAGATACCGAAAGAAGGGATATTGTGTTGCGGGGTAGAAAGCTAATGGCCGGGATTATCATACCAAAACGGATCTCATATCGATTTAATAAAGTGTAATTTTTTTTTCACACGGTATGTACGGCCGAGCCCCGATTTGCCGAACGGCCAGCGTCGCCGTACGCCAGATTGTATCGTGAAGAAAATTGTTAGTGACGCGAACGGTAGAATCTGCTGTACGCGACCGCACACGGGGGGAGGGGGGGGGGAGAGGGTGACGTTTCAACGAAGCGAGGGAGTGGCTTTTTTGAGAGATCGTAGCTCAATGGGCTTTAGACTATTTGCGCTCGGCCGGCCGTACAGCGCGCGAAGACATATATTATATTAATATTATATTATATTATATATTATATATTATATATTATATGATTATTATTATTATTATTATTAATTTTGATTAATTATTATTAATAATTATTATTGCATCCATCGTCGTCGTCATCTTCTTATCTTTAACCCTTAACACAATGATTAGCGTCACTCACAAGTACGTTAAGTAATTGTTAAAGCGCGAAATCTTTATTAATATTGCGTTAGATGGAGCCGTTAATATTTCAATCGCCCCGCGTTAAGAGGGTAACTTTCAGGACGGATCGCGCGTTCGGAGTGATCTAGAAACATCGAGCCAGACCGTGAGAGGTCGGAAACAATCTCGCAAGACGTGCAACCAGCGACTCTATCATTCTTATATCCGTATAATCGCTGCAAGGAAGCTTCTATTTATCGATAATGCGTATATAATTATAACGCTGCGGTTATGTCGCATTATTTGACACACTCTCGATTATTCTAACGTATATGACTGATGAGAAATTACGATGCAAAACACAACGTTAATTACGTTTGAGTGTATAAATTTTATCGTTAAGACATCGTAATAAAGGTATCTAACAAAACCGTATATCAAGTTATTGATTTATCTCATCCGCATGTACAATGCGTCTTCTCTCTCTCTTAACTCGTAGAACACGCACATTCGCAGACGCGATCAAGGTGAACAACCAGAATCACTTATCTGAAAAATATTGTGATCGACAACGCGCGCGATTTATGTGCGTGCCGCAGACTTGACTGTCATTCTTGTCCCCCAGAAGAACCCGTTTTATTTACATCCGTAAACGCCGCACGTTCGTTTTATCGTCCCGTGGGTGTAACGATGAAAAATCGACGCGCGGACTTGCATGTTTGGGGAAACAAGAAGGAAGACGCGCGTGAGAGAAAACAATAAAATATGTAACGACGGATTCTATATGTAGCTACTAATCGGTATCTTGACTTTCGTCCCGACAGGACGTCGTGAGAGCCTGAAAAATAAAGTCCTGGATCCGTCGAGTTCCTCGCTACTTGGATAGACGACGGATCCTTGATAGCGCGAACGATCCAGGTGATACGTCGGCGCGTTTTAACTTTACATATATTTCTCTCTTTTTTTTTTTCGGATACGCGCTGCGAAGTAGTGTTCTCGCCGTAGGGTTCTTGCTCAATGCACACGTATACGACGAACTTGCGTCCGTCGGGCGCAGATATCACCGAAAAAGGTAGTTGACGCTCGTCGCCGGTCGTCGGATACCTCGGGTGCTCGCGCACGTTATAATGAGACATAATCGCAGCTTCGTTCTCTCGTCGCGTAAACCTTTACACACGTAGGTACTGTACATAGAGTATAGCCGACTCGAACACCCGTTTTACGCGAGGAAATATTTCAGACGCATTCCGGACCGCGGTAGCTTGATAATACCAGGCAGGACTGCTCATATAGGATTTTACGATTGGCCCAGTATTGGGCCATTACTGACTACCAGATTTTCGATGTCGGTACTGGCCAGTATTGGCAGTCGTCTAATATTGGCTCAGCGTTGGATTATAATCGAATAAACTGATAATTAGATTCAAGAATGGCAAATGATAATGGCCCAAGAATGGCAAATGAATATAAAAGTTCATATCGTGAAACTTCTGTGAAATTAGAAATAATAAATGATACACAATGATTATTTTTGCAAGAAAAAGCTGAATATGACATTAAAACAAAGTATTTAGCGTTTGTACATATTTATTATTGCAATAATATTATAAATAGTATTTTTTATCATAACTATCAGTGTATAATTATTCGCTGGACATGGCCCAATATCATAAATTTTTTGTATAACGCTTGGCGTTGGCTATAAAATGTTGATCCATCACCGTATGCCGTGTTATCGTACACTGTTAAATTCGTAATGTCAAATTATACTCAATTTGAGACAGTTTTAACTATTCCTATTCGCCACTTCTACTCAATATGTCGATAATTTAACTAAAACAATGTAAATTGAACTAAACCAATAGAGTTAAAATAATACTAAATTTCGACGCACATGATAGTTAAAAATAACAAAACGGATTATTTAACTCAAGGCATTGGTTTAAATGTCGTCCTTTAATATTTAACAGTGTAAAAGTAAATGGACGTCCGATTATTTGCCCGTAATAGCCCAGTACTGAGCGACAGGATTCCTGGCCAATGATTAACCGCCATAAATCAGCCAAGCGTTGGCTCCATTGTAATATCTAGTTATCCTATATGGGGCGTCCGCCGGGATCTATCCCTGTGCGCATAGTTCTAAACGGCGATCGCCGTGCGAAATCGCGGTTTACAGATTGCAGACTCTTTTCGTAGACGATTTCTATGCAATTTACAAAACGGAGGCGCGCGCTAGCACGCCGGGCGCAGCCGAGATCATTCGCCACGTTAAATGCATATCTTGCGGATGTTGGGGTCTCGCTGTTGAATCAAATCGCCGTCCCCGAGGCGTCGTCGCACCTCGGGGACGCGAACGCATCGCGACCGTGCTTTTATAACGGCGATGCTCGTTCACGGAGATCACTGTACTGCCGAATCTTTGTATTTTATCCGTTCGTCGAAGTTTCCTGTCCCTTGTCGAGCGTGTGTCTGTCAGCGAGCCACGGCGCGCACGACAATCGACGCTCAACGGCCGCAATGTGTCAACGAAAAGGAATCCGAGCGGTGCGGCGTCGACGCCGCGATGCCCGCGATATACGACAGCGATAATTACGAAATTGCGCGTGAATTGCGTGCGAGCGATGGCTCTGTGCAGAAGGATAAAATCGTGTTCCGTGTATAATGTATAGCGTCGAGAGCGGCGGATCCGCGTCGAGCGTCGACGCGGATCCGCGCGGATGGATCCTTAGCAGGAGTCGTTCCAAAATGCCTATCCCTTGCAAGCTAGCGTCTGTCTCGCGACGAGTAAACGCCGTCGTTTCGTTTAAGAACCTAGTAGCGTCTCAGCATGTTAACCGAATACCTTAACGTATAGGGAAGTTAAAAGTAGAAAAGGAGAAGATTGTAAACGCTGTAAATTGCCTTCTGCGGAAAAAAAAATAACTGGCATTTTCCGGCGCGTTAAGATTAAGCCGGGTAGCGTATAGCTTATCACCGTAGCCGCGGCCGTAGGCCGGGAAACCGCATAACTGCACCGCCGTTATTGAAAATAGAGAATCTACGTACACAGCTAAGAGGCGTGAAATCCGTGTATATAAGTGCAAAGTAGTATATTGCGGTGTCAAGTGGTCGCGCAAGCTCCTTAGGAAACCCCAGATTTGATATTTTTCTTTTCGCCGCACACGCATCGAGAGCATATACGCCTCGCGCAACACGCGCGGATTAATGGTCATTAATTAATTAATTAATAACTATTAATAGTTAGGATCACGGGAGATTTGCAGGAGATTCGTGCCGCGCAATCGAACTTCCGATCTCTCCTTTGCGAGATTTACGACTGCACCCATTTCGAAATTTTTTACAGAGATAATTTCTTAGAAAAAAATCTTTAAAAAATCCATCAGTCTGATTTACGACGAAGATGTAAAACAATACACTGTTAAATTCATAGTGTCAAATTATACTCAATTTGAGTCATTTTTATATAATGATTTCTGTAGATCGCCACTGCTCTTACTCAATATGTAGTTAATTTAACTAAACAAATGGAATTAAAATAACACTGTTTTGTATTAAAATAATAAATTTCGACACACATGGTACAGCTATAAATAACAAAATGTTATTTAACTCAGGATATTGGTTTAAATTTTATCCTTTAATATTTAACAGTGTATATGTTTATATATTTATATATAGATAAAGGATTGAAAAAAGACTTGAAAAAAAATCTCTTTAGAGTAATCTCTGAATTTCGCGGATCGGAAGTTTTATCTCGCGGTACGAGTCTCGCGTCAATTTCCCTCAGCGCAACTGTTATCTTTTGCGAAAGTTACAAGTTACGTCGCTGGTAGCACTTACGATCGCCTCCACTACGTATATACTCGTATGTGACAATAGAATATTTGCCGCCGACGAACGTCAAATTTGTTCAACGATCGTTTTATTTTAAACGCAACACCGTTTGCCGAGGATAGTGGTGCAACTTTCGGCGACGAAGCGTCGAAGATTTCTATCAACACACAAATATAGGACTGTTCTCGTCCGCGCGCGTCTCGGAGGCGGGCGAATATTCTGGACTA
This sequence comes from Temnothorax nylanderi, assembly GCF_030848795.1. NCBI lineage: Eukaryota > Metazoa > Arthropoda > Insecta > Hymenoptera > Formicidae > Temnothorax > Temnothorax nylanderi. The sequence continues at coordinate 204,793 of NW_027249231.1, forward strand.
GATGACGATTATAGTTTCGTTGAAACTCGACAAAGAAAAAAAGAGATACTTTGTATTTTTCCGGAGAATTGTCCCTCTGTCTATATGCTAAGAAATCATTATCGCAACTTTTCGATAATAAAATCTATGCGAAGGTCAGCACGAGTATTTGAATCGACCGTCTCCCGCACCGTATAGCGGCAAAACCCGCCGCTATACGGAGGAAAGTGAAGTGAAGTGAAGCCGATTTTTTTCGCGACTCTCGCAACAGACATTCCCGCTCCCGTACATCCTGTGTCACACCTTTTGCGTAGATATATAAAATTAATTACATGATTTCCAATGCAATTTACGCAGGCTGAAACGCCAAGCTCACCGGGACACAAAGTCCTTAACATATCGCGAATCGTCGAATCGTTGAACTTTCTCATGCACCAATGATTTTCCTTGGCGAAGGAAGAAAAACGCATAATTAGCTGTTGGCAATATATTCCTCGCGGAAAACTCTACCTTAAATACTCACCTCTTCTTAATTTTCAACGATCGCCGTTGCGATTGTGAAAATATAAGATAATCTCCCTATTTGAGGTCAATATACATATAACGATATACAATTCGAGGATCTTTTTTAAAGGACAAACACGAGCTAATTTTGTACTCGTACATGCCAAATATTCTATATTTGTACAGAATAGAGACGCTTACTCTTTGTGGAATAGCGCGCGAATAACCGGGAAAGGGTGCTGCAGGATACATTTTTTTTTTTTTCATAGTCGTAGTCCAGAATTTTGTAGGAATGAATAATATACAGACTCTCTGCTTCCGATTTTGTGATTCCCGTTGTTTCGAATTAAGACTTCAGAGATCTCAAACGAAAACGCGCCATTCGAAAGGGCAATATATAACTCTGCCGTTTTTAATTGTCACTTCATTGTCATTGAAGCGTATTTGTCTGTCCGTGCTAGGACCAAATGCATGAGAGGGTTAACGACGCGTATATGATACAGTGACGTCCTTTATGGAAAAAGCTACAGTAGTTGCGAAAAATGTACACAAAACTATAGCAATTATTGTAATATTTACTATAGTTACGTATACTTTTTTCGCACACACACACAACTACACAAAGAGAATTTTCTCTTAGAATTTATCCTGAAAATCATGGTAGTTGTGGGACAATAACATGTACTACGAAGAATTTTATGCGAGCTTCTGATTAATATCTACAATAATAAAAATATTAATATCTATATATTACATTAAAATATAAAATATGTTTGATTAATTTGACTAAAATATATCTAGAAAATTTCAATAATTTTTAAAAAATTACCAATCTACTTGGTTTTTATTACGTTGTTTGTAAAATGTCTTTTGTATATTTCAAAAATTCCTTGGTTGTCAAGTTGTCACAAATTTGTAGTGAATTTAACGGTAAAATATAACGAAAAATTCTCTCCGCGTACAGTAGTCTTTCTGTAATATTTTTTCGTAAGGTTATTTAATGTGCATTGAAAAATTATTTTTTCTTGTGTCGTTGGACGATTACAATTGAGTAAAAACGTTATTTACACAATATAAGTATGTCACTTCACAATTCTGCTCATTACGAAAAGGCTCACTTTTGTCATCAACGTTATTTTCTAAATATATGTCATAAGTGCAATACTTTTAATTTTTCCACACATGAGCGTTTCCCTTAAGTTTGCGTCGATATTCCAATATGTAACATCAGCGCATGTGATTCACGCAACAGCTTCTTTATGCAAGTGCTGCCTTACACATCTTCTATATGAATGTCAATCGAAACAATACAAAAGTTTACACGGTAAAAATGTCAATAGCTTTTTAGGCATCTTTACGACACCTTGATTCAAACTTTTGTGTTGTTTGTAAAAGAATTTTGAAAAAAAAGCCAGTTGCACGTTAAAAGAACATGTAATATACATCTAGATTGAAGTTGCAAGATGCAATGTATAATATGTCATCACGCGCGCATATCATCTCGCTTCTGTGGTTGTCTGTAAACAATGATGCCCACTCTTAATCGCTTTAAGAAATAATTACTGGACGGATTAACGGCAGCTTCGACGTCTCGCTTAGCGCATGAAATGTCGCGATAAATTATTATACAGTTAAAAGAAAGGGATATATAATGAAAGGATTAAGACGAGATGAGTCGAATGTCCAAGAGTGTCGTGTCGTTTTAAGCGAAATATGCGTATAGAAATTAACATAATTATATGATTCAGAAATAAAGGAGAATATATTATATTAAAAATATTTAAAAATATTCACGGACTCTCTCTTTTCGAAACTGATTTTCGTTTTGAGATTTATTGCCAATCGGTATATCACGTATGACATTTCGAGCGATTGTAATCGCTCGAAAAGAGAAGATCAACATTTATTTATAGCACATGGTTCTGTTGTTATTAATTTTACGATTAACAAGAATCTTGATTCAAACACTTCATCGTACGTTGAAACGCGAAGTTGAAATGGTAATCGGTTATAAAAATTCATTCTACTGCGAGCAAATAGATATTTAACGGCAAGTAAGAAATCGTAAACTATCAGAGCGTTAATAGAATATATATACTGTATAAGTCTTTTAAAATCATTATTGCTATAAATATGCATATTAAAAATAAAAAAAAATATCAAGCTAGGGCGTAGTGGACGATAGTATAGTTAATTGTTGACGACGACGATGACGACAACGATGACGACGTGACGACGATGAAGAGAGATAATAATATACCAGACATACGATTAATATTTTATTGAACTTTATATTTTATTAATTATTATATATACATACACACACACACATAAAACTATATTGATATGATATTATGTATAAACGCTGCATACGTATAGCGAATATATGTTAGTATACAAATTCTTCTGCATATATTTACACTTGTTGTTTTAATTTCCTATTTGAATGATTTCTCGACCCTATTTATAAAACGCGTCGAATGAGCATAATTTCATTGATATTCGAGGTGCAGCGTGTATTCTAAATAATTACCTAAATTTTATTATGTGCAATTATCAAACTATTTTATTTGTCGTCAATTATTTTGACAAATGATTAATCATAATATTATTATTAATTATATTATTTTAATTAATTAATGTAATTTTTCTAATGTATCTCCAGAAAATACATAATTTAACATACCTAATACATTTTAATATTGGGTTGGCCAATAAGTCCGTGCGGTTTTTGTAATTATAAATGTTCGATGATTATTTTTATAGAAGGTAATAACTTTAATCAATTATGTATTGGCCGTTGTTATCTACTATCTTTTACCATCTTTCGGGCAGCTTCATAATTCCTCGTTCAAAGAACTTCCTGTCTTTCTCGGCAAAAAACTGTTCCAAGTGTTGTTTGACAGCTTCCTCAGAAACGAGGTGCTTTCCATTCAAGGAATTTTGAAGGGAGCGGAACAGATGATAATCTGATGGTGCAATGTCTGGAGAATACGGAGGATGTGGTAAGACATCCCAGCCTAGCGCCAATAAATTTTGCCGGGTTTGTAGAGATGTGTGCGGCCTAGCGTTGTCATGGTGAAAGACCAATTCCCAATTCCCAAATCCCAATTCTCAATTCTCAATTCTCAATTCCCAATTCTCAATTCTCAATTCTCAATTCTCAATTCTCAATTCTCAATTCTCAATTCTCAATTCTCAATTCTCAATTCTCAATTCTCAATTCTAAATTCTCAATTCTCAATTCTAAATTCTCAATTCTAAATTATAAATTATAAATTCTCAATTCTAAATTCTAAATTCTCAATTCTAAATTCTAAATTCTAAATTCTCAATTATAAATTCTAAATTCTCAATTCTAAATTCTAAATTCTAAATTCTAAATTCTAAATTCTAAATTCTAAATTCTCAATTCTCAATTCTCAATTCTCAATTCTCATGGCCGAGCCATGGCATACATGGCTACACATAATGTCTACACTATAGTGCAGACATTAAAACGAAACCCTGGCGTCCCTCGAATCGGATCACGCGGGAGTATTAACGGCGATCGGCCGCGAGGCCTCACGCCACTCTGACACGCTTCTAGAACACCGTGACCGCCGGGGCACGCGCTCCTCCTAACCGAGTAAGTAAGGAACCGATGAAAGTAGTGGTATTTCACCGGCCATCTCCCACTTATGCTACACCTCTCATGTCTCCTTATGCCCGTATCACACTATAGCGATTGGCGATTGCGTCTACGTCTCTTGACCAATCAGAAAGTAGCTGCTGGCGATTGCGATTCGCGATTTCCGTTCTGATTGGTCAAAAGACGTAGACGCAAACGTAAACGCAATCGCCAATCGCTAGTGTGATACGGGCATTACAGTGCCAGACTAGAGTCAAGCTCAACAGGGTCTTCTTTCCCCTCTAATTTTTCCAAGCCCGTGAAGCATACCCGCCGTTGGACGCCTTTAATTAATTTTTATTAGAATAGAGTTGTTTTCTAAATAATAAAAATTATATCGACACTTTATCCAAATGATTCTGGAGCGATTGGATTTTAAAAAAATATTTTTTAGACACTTTCTGCTAATTATACGCTTAATTGATTTTAATTAATTGTGATTATTGTATGGTTTTCCAAACTCTGAAAAGTTTTTTCCAAATATCTCCAAATAATTTCCAAACGATTGGATAAGATAATTTTCAATAATTTTTAATTTGTTTGCCAACTATACGTCGGTGTATCGACGTGTCATTTCTCTCGAGGTTGGCGCAATACGCACGACAGGCAGTTTCCCCTCTTGGTCGCGACTCGCGCCGCGTGTTCGATGAGTATGAGTACCCCTTTCGTCTAGGTCTGATGTGTCATGTATCGCGCTGTCAAAATCACCAAATTTCGTGTCGTACGCTCGAGTACCCGTGGCAGTCGTGGCACTCGTTACGATAAACGCGTTATATGTTAACGTCAATCGGATCCCGTAGAGATGGTGAATGTAGATACTATACGAAAGAATTATCCACTGCACTGGCTCGTCTGGCATAACAGCTATGTAGACCTCGACAAGGAACTGTCCACAAATCAGGTTTGCGCAGACCTGCTGTTTTAACGGCGCTCGTCTCATTTGACATTAATTAGATTCCGTACGCCTTATGGAAAACTCGTGCACGTGATTAACGCCAATCGCGCGTTTCACTCGCGGTTTACCGGGGCCCTCCTCCTCCTCGCGTGTCTAGGCGCGTTCGACAACTCGGTTATCGCCGATAACCGAGTCTCCAACGTAATTGACATCATGCAGTAAGCGATAATTGCGTAATTGTTCAATGCGGATGAATAACGCGACATTGTATATATACCTAATACCTGCACTCGCGTTTGCCGACAGCTTGAGTGACGCCGTTTGGTTTGGTCGTGTTAAAATATTTTCTCTATGCATCCTTTTTTTCATAAGTACCTTCCATCTGACTTTGTTACAGTAATTGTTATATATTAAGCATTTTTTATCAGATGCTACGAAATTCCCTCAAGTCTGCCGGAGTATCGTACATTCGACGATAAATATGCCTAAAGCTAATAAATTATGTAACGTGAATAACACTTTTGAACAGATGCTTGACAGACTCGAGAAGTGTTCAAAGCGGAAAGGTTAAAAGTGATTTTATATTACAGCATCTATATTTATAATTCGTCAGAGATGAATACAGATGTACGGTGTGTTTTATTATAAAACAAACTTATATGCACACACACATAAACATGCTGGAAAGAGAAAAGAAAATCAGAGAGCAATGTCATATCTTATTTTGGATTGTGACAAAGTTAATGTTTTGCTCAAGGTTTTGCTTCCTCATACAGGAAGCTTTGTTTTTTTTTACGAATAACAGTGGTTCTGTTAAAAGAAATAAATACAGGAGTGAGATAATAAAAATACACCGTTGGTTTTAGCAGAAACAAGAATTTCTTCTGTTAATTAATTATTTCTTGATATAAATTTGAATTAGTTGTATAAAATACATTGAAACTTTTCATTTGTAATAAACAGAGTGTAGATATCATTATCAATTATAATTTAACAATATAATATAGTAATTTAGGTGATTTCTTTAGATGTTATTTCATCGGTGAAATTATAAGCTTGTAATTGCATATTCTTTTAAATTTATGATTACACAATCAAGCTTATAGTAGTAATGCAGGTTTAAAAAATGCCTGAAGCCTTTCATAAAAAAGAGAGAAACCTTAGGTGTGAACTTGCGACTCAAGATATACTGTTGAAGTGGAGTCCAGTTATCCGACATTTTATAATATAGATATGAGGGTACTTTAGATAACATATCATTTTAATTATATAACAAATGCGAAGTTAATATATGCTGAAAGAGAAACTAGGAGCAATAATATTGCTTTAATAATTACCTCAATTAATATCGATTATAATATTTAAATATTTTCTAGCATGACATAGAAAAGCACGACAATCGAGGAAGGACGCCACTGATGTTAGCGGTAACTTTGGGTCATATAGATTCCGCTGTAGTACTGTTGCAGCATGAAGCCAATGTTAATACGGAGAACACTCAAGGATGGACCGGTAATTGGTTTTTACATTTTGTTTAGACATTTGTATTTCCAACAATTCTATTTATATATACAATATGTAAAATTCACTCAAATAATATTAGAGGCAATCAAAATTCAGTCCTAACGGATTGCGGCGTTTTTCTTGTAATTTGAATTCTATTTATTTTCATTATATAAATAGTCAATTTAATTTATTTTGATATAGTGGTCCAAGAAGCAGTTGGTACAGGAAACCCTGAGTTGCTGCAATTGGTACTTGCTAGGAGAGACTACCAGAGGTACTGTAATCGACTGGCTGGTATACCAGAGCTACTTCAAAAGCTCAAACAGGTCAGTTTTATGTAATAACTAATGACATATTATTAATTCATATGTCACAATACGTGTACAGTTCTCACAAAAGATACAATCTCTTTTATTGAAAGAGGAATTCTTTTCTGCAGGTTCTATGAACTAATATTAACCCGTGTGTTTCTTGTGTGAACTATTGTGTGAAAGCTAATGATATTGACTTTTTCTCATTCATTCTTTCTATATATGATGGTCTTAGTAATAGAAATCCTTTTCAGGCGCCTGATTTTTATGTAGAAATGAAATGGGAGTTTACAAGTTGGGGTAAGAAACGGAGGATTTAATAACATTCTGTTTTTAATTATAATCTTGTAGTTTAATCCATAATTTGGATCTAACTGCAATTTACACACTTATTTAATTCATTTTTAATAACATATGTGGTTAACTGCCGTTATTTCTGTTGACCAGTTCCTCTTGTGTCTCGGATGTGCCCAAGCGATACATATAAGGTTTATAAACAAGGTAGTAATGTGAGGATTGATACTACTTTATTAGGCTTTGATCATGCAAATTGGCAACGTGGCAATCGAAGCTATATCTTCAAAGGACAAAGTAAGCACAGATATCTTTAATAAACATGCTTTAATGTTGCTAATGTTTGTGCATGAGTATCGTATAACTTAATTTTTGTTTAATTGCATTTGATTATGTCTTGGAAATGTCAATTTGTTTATCATTAAATTCCATATGTTAATAAGCAAGCTGCGTCAATTCCGCCTATAGCAATCAGATGTGAACACAGTTATGTGTTCAGTTTGGATGGTCATCACACAGGTGATACAATCCTAACATTTAATTTGTGCACTGCATTGCTAAAAATTTAATAAAAACAAACATTTTCGCATAAGCACAGAAAAATTTTCCTAACACTAACAGTATATTTTTTATTATATTCTAATTTTTTTATTTTTTCCATTTTCATTATTTATTTCTATTAGTTTACATAAATATAACTGAACAAATTGGCGATTAAATAATATAAGACAAGATATTGTTTTTATATCACATGTGTATATATACATGTATTTATATAATGTACAATGTGATATATAATGTGACAATAATACGATCTTTTTTATTGAAATTTACATATATTAAATATATTAAATTATTTATTAATACAGTTTTTTAAATAAAATATGATATTTTTGTAGATGATGGGGCAACGATGATGGAAGTAGATCATGAAACTAGAAAAGTTTATGTTGAACACATGAAACTTGTAGGAGATGATAATATACAATTAATGGAACCATCTGAAGAAGGTGTGATAGCTCGAGTTACTAATCCTATAGTTACAACATATATAGATACAGATAAAATTAGTTTTGAACGGTAATTATCTGTCATTATAATATTTAATAATGATATATATACGTATTTATGTATATACATGCTCTGTTTCGCATTTATTTCAACAACATTGTTTACGTTGAATTAGCAATAAAGCAGGTCTATGGGGATGGCGTTCTGACAAAAGCGAAGTAATAAATGGTCATGAGTGTAAGGTTTTTAGTGCAAGCAATGTGGAATTAATAACTAAAACCCGACTAGAACACTTATCTGAGGCTGATAAAGCAAGAGCTCGAGCACCAAGGACTCCTTTACAGTCATTTCTTGGTATCGCAGAACAGCAGCAGGAGAGTTGCAGCACTGTCGCTGCCAGTGTAATCTTTTTTTTCAATAATTTTTCAATAATAAAATAATCGGTAATCATGCATTTAAAACATAGTAATCGAGCTATATATTTTAGGAAGAATTTAATAGTGTAGGCAATTCTTCTAACATAACGGCTGAGGAATATTTTGACCCAGCTGTCGATTTGAATGGGAGAGATATAGGTAGACCAAAAGAAGTTAATACAAAAATACAAAAATTTAAGGTATTATAGATTATATAGGCTTGAAAACTGTACATCATATATTGTATACTAATTAAGGCAATTTTTTCACATTTAGGCAACTTTATGGTTAAGTGAGGATTATCCACTAAGTCTTCAAGAACAAATCATGCCAATTGTAGACCTGATGGCTATATCTAGTTCACATTTCGCAAAATTAAAAGATTTTATTCAAATGCAACTTCCAGCTGGTTTTCCTGTTAAAATTGGTAAGATTGATTTAAATGTGATGGATATGCTGTAGTATCGAATGTACATGTTATATACCAAACATACTAATACTCAATTCTTTTTTAGAAATTCCGTTGTTCCACATCCTCAATGCGAGAATAACATTTGGAAATATATTTGGTTTAGATCAAGAAGTACCGCATGTAGGTCATTTGCAAGAAACAAATCGTATAACTTGTTTAGTTGACGATATTTGTTTCGAAACACCTACTGGATATGCCAAATTAGGTAAAACTTTTGTCTTTACATATATTCTACAATTAATATATATAATTTGTTTAATTCATATTGATTGAATATAGGTGCGGAAGTTAGGGCACAATTTAGTATTGAAGAAGAGGACGATTTGCTACAGTTTGCTATTCAACAAAGTCTTTTAGAAGCTGGCAGTGAACGTGATGAGGTATTATTTTTTTCTTTATATTCTTTTGCTTTAGAATTATCGAAATCACGTATATATGTATGGCATACATCCCCTCTGTTTTACATGAGAAAAATATTATATCAATTATAGGTTGATATATGGGAAGCATTAAGAGCGCAAAAGCCATCTAGACCAACTACACCTAATATGACCACCGAAGAGGAAAGGCAGCTTCAGAGGTATGCGATAATCAACTTACTAAAGAGCATGTTATGGATGTTCTGTTTTTAGTTAATTTTATTATTGATGAGATTTTATTATTAATTTTGCATGTGTTTTTGTGCTACAATTCATGTTCAGACAGGTGGGTAATTCTATTACAAATATCAATTTTGGGTAAATTGTTCACACAGCAGAAATTATTCGTATTTAGATTAATATAGACATTGAATATTTAAATTACCAAACATTTTAAAAAGTCCTTGCAAGTGTTGTCAAAATAAACGTTAATATAAACTAGTTTGTTAAAATATTTGTCATATCGCTTAAATTATTTTTGTTTTTAACATAGGGCGATTCAGGCTAGTTTAGTGCTATATCAAGAGACTACAGCTGGATCCACGGAAGGTACTGCGAATTCAGCGGGTATAAATGAAAGCGAAGATAGCGATTCCCTTGAAGATACTGCAGAACAATTGAGACTAGCGTTAAAGCTTTCCGAGCAGCAACAAATAGAAGAGGAGCAACAACGATTGCTGGAAGAAGAAACGTTTCGTCATGTGTTGGAGCTATCTTTGACGGACAAGTAAACTTCCCAAATGTGCAATAGTGATAACAAATTTACTACTTCCAGAAGTGAAAACTCTTCCAGTCTCAAGAGACTGTACAAAAAAATCATTTCCTACATTTCATAGATTGCAAAGTGCATTACGAAATAATAATGTTGCTTACAATGAACACTTGTTATTGAAGTATACAGTTAAGTCAAAAGATGGAAATAGTATAGTAGTAGTTAAGAAAATGAATAATTTAAATTATGTTATTTATTTCTTAGCTACATTTTATATGAGACGAAATTCTTCAATATTATAGACATCTCAGCAAGCATGTAACGAAGTCTTGAAAATTACAGCTCTTTGAAAAAGATGCAGTCACGAATGACAAACAATCAAATAGTGTTTGTGTAAATCCTATTAATTGAAAGTAAATAATGTAAGTTACGATTTAATATCTAGAATAAATGGCATGTAATTCTCAAGCCTTCAAAAATTATTCGTCTGGTCCTTTGTCCTCAGTTTTAATCTCTACTTCTATAAATTTATAATGCACATTAATTGCAATTAGGATGACACAGAAAGATAACCATCTTTAATCAAATCAAACATTTTTACAAAGATCCCTTTTCATATCTACGATAATATAATTCTATATAATATTTTAATGCAATGGCGTATAATGAACTATTAGGAATATACAGGAAGTATTTATAAGTATTCAGCCCTCCTTCCAAAGTTTTTCATAAAAAAATAAACTGAGGATATAAGATTAGTGCAAAGATTTTAGAATTAACAGTATATTATTTATTATTTCAGATAAGTAAATTTTATTTTTGTATGTTATTTTATCAATATTTTATATATATATACATATATATAAAATTTTGATGTAAAATATGATTTATGTAAACTTAAGAGAAAAATTAATTACTATGCTCCATTATTTTTATTAAAAGAAAAATGGTTACAAGTGCGTTACAATTCCTTTTGTATTAATAATAAGATTAGACAATTTGTTATCGGAATATCATTAAAACATGATTACATTTTTCTTCTGGGCATTATAAATAAAAAACTGCATTCATATAAGACATTAAGTATAATTACTTCTGCATTCACTCACCAACGAAGATGTATAGAAAGATAGCAAACGAATTATTATTCCCTGATTATATAATAAAAATTACCACGAGTAGAATCAGCGGCGGAAGAACCGGCAGTCATTGGACTGCCACATTTCTGCTATTCAAACTCCGATTGTGCCCTGAAATATGAATAAAATTATAAGAATTATAATTTATCAAAGAAAAATCTATATCAATCGACATCTTTTACACAAACTTTGTAAAAATGGTGCCAAGTATAGTAGCACTCTGTAAGTAACGTTGTTCGTTTTTATGTGCTTGTCGATGCCATTTTTTGCGTATGGCATTCCACCGTTCACTATGATCCTTCATTAATTGTTCTTGCGTTTTAAGAGTCTGTCCCTCCTGTAATTACGTTATGTACAATTTATATCTGTTATAATATAATTGTTAATACAAAAAATATGTACAGTATACATTTTTTTATTTTTAAAACTTTAATACAGTTAAAAAAGAAATAAAGAAAATTAAGCATGATACATTCACGTATAATTTTACTCAGTCATAAAATTTTGAAAAAGTACGTAATAAGAAAATCAGCGGTGATATTAAATTTAAGAGAGACACAAGATAATTTAGAAGTTTAATCTTAAATGTCCGTTCAGCTTAATAGAACAATAAAGACAATTGTTTAAATAGAAAATTAATTGATCAAGAAATTTGGGTACGAATAAATTACTAAAGTACCTATAAGAAAATATGTATATTAAAAGTGTATATTTTTATTAGATATTTTTAAGATGAAAAAAAAATAAATAGATAAAATAAACATGCGTGCCCAACATTCATTCCATATATTGTTTTTCAGATAAATTATTATTCATCTCTCTGTTATGTTATACACAGTATATATCATTATTCTTATAAGATATTTCGACAACAGATATTTGACAAATATATTTGGATTCTATTTTTATTATCACAAATTTTATAAGACATTATTACTTGTAACATTTTTTAACTCGATGTTACGTAACTTGGTCATTAATTTTCAAATTAACATCTTATTATATGAACTTAAACATAATTTTAACACATTTTTTTTTAAGTTAAGAGGATTACTTTCCTTTATAGAATTATACAAACTGAAATTTTTACTATATTAATTTACAAAATGTCCAATTTTCAAGTATGAATATTTCTGACATGTGCTTTTTTGAATCTGCTTTTTGAATGTACGTTTATTAGCGGAAATTTATGTCTCCCGTGCAAACTTTTGGAATTAACCTCTGGGAATAATATTGTCAGCTCGAAATGTCCAATTTTCTGGCGTTTACAGCAATCGATTTTAATATCGAATGTGCGGCAAAATGCAAAAATACGAACCTATATATCTTTAATCTTTATCTGTTCTTCCATCTTTCTATTCAGATAAGTTGTTTACCGACATATAAAGTTGTACCTGTAGTGACGCATTCTCTATCGATCAACGAAAGATATTATTTTTAAAGACATCTTTAACTATGTCAAGATCGATGTTAGTCTGTCACGTTAGTCTGTAGCTGATTATAGCGTCTCGGGTGCAAGTCATAGGAAACGTGTGCGAAGCTGAGCACCTTGTATATTATTTATCAATTTGTTAGAGTTGCGTGAACGCCACTTATATTAAAGCAGTCATTTACATTCCAGTCAGAAATGATTAGTCAATTTGATATCAATTTGACATTGATGCGTCAATAAATGGTCGATGTCGAATAGTGATTGATATTTTTGTCATCTTTGACCTCATCATAACTATTTTTATGTTAATTGAGTAATTATGAATATTTCTATAAGATTTCTATCTTTCAACTAATTCTCTCTGCATCGAATACATAATATATACGTATACATACATTGTGCTTTCTGACTTTGCATTGATTTGATGTAGAGTTAGAAAGACAATAGAAATCTTACAGAAATATTCGCAATTGCTTGATTAAAATCATTTATAATGAGGTCGAAGATGAGAAACAAAGATCAACCAATATTTGACATAGACTATTTATCGACGCATCGATATCGAATTGACTAATTATTATTTCTGGCTGGAACGAAAAAATAACGGGAGACTCTAAAAATCAGTTTTCTGTTGCTGAACTGGCTGCACTAGTTCAGAGTTTATCTTTTTTATTCCATATTGGAAGGAAAAAGATAAACTCTGAACTAATACAGCCAGTTCAGCAATAGAAAACATTTTCCTATTACGTGTTATAAGTATTATTATGCTTACTGACGACATTGATATCAGTAAATTTTTTGACTATACAACTAGCGCGCTTAAAACTTGCACGATTTTAATTTTTACTGTAATGAAGCAAAGTGCATCATGTTGGAAGTAATATTCAAGTATAAATAGGAAATATGCGATAGCGAAGTGGCAAAATACTCGCAGAGATAAGTAGAGTAAAGAAGCATTAAAAGTGAGAAGGATTCGAAGATTTCGTATAAGTTACGAACAGAGTCAAGAGAAGTCAAAAATAAAGAATTGAGAAAGGGGTAAAGATACGAAATTGCGGAGATTTTGATCCTTACTCGAACTTTGATTTGTATTTTTTATTACATCGTTTAGAAATGAAGTTTTTCATGGGTATTTTGCTAATACTTGCGACGATGATGTTAATGTTAGTACCATCGATAGTCGGTCAGGAGAATGAGAATGTAACACAATCCGAGATTGAAGTAAGCGAGGAAAGATCGATTATAAAGGTACCTTCAAGATCTAAATGTCCGGAAGGTCAGAGACAGGATGCCAGAGGAACGTGTCGTACGCCCGTATAACCGAGAAATGAAGGTAATGTTCCTTTGAGACACGTATTTAGGTCTGTTAAAACGAATTATCTTCGAAAGCAGAACATAGATTTCAATTGGACGTGATTAAATCACGCGCAATTACACTCTAGATTCATAATCAACGCGTTACGTAAATTCTTATGAAAACACTGGTGCGAATGTTTCTAATTTTACATTAATAGAATATTCTACACATATTTCCATTTAATACATTTTTATACCGTTTTATTAATAATCAGAAAATAAATATTTAATTTATTAACGCTAGGGACATTGATAGCTTTGAACGTTACAGCTTTAAGTAATTTAATTGACAATAATCAACTAAATACATGTATATTACTTTTCTATAAAATTATAGTAAGTTGTATAACATATAAAAATGTAAAAAAACAATTTTACCATTTTAATAAGCTGGGAGTTATTTTAAAGTTTGTTTAAGTATCTCTGAAAATTATACATTCCAGCTTTTGACAGATTTCTTCCCAAAGTATATATGCATTTTATGTTAATTTGCAGGCTCATGGATATCAATATTTCAGCAATATCAAATAAAAGTTAAAAGCGAGACCGTAGAAAATATCGTATTAACGATAGAAGGGTGGATATTCTGTATTTTGTATCCGCAGGATTTTAATAAATTCATATTGTATAGTTAATTTCAATTGCATTACGCGTTGTAAATTATGTGAGAGTGAAACTTATTTCAATTTGCGTTTACTAGAATAAAGCAAAATTGATTGAATTGTTTTCTTAATTTTTCTAACAAAACTGAACTATTTTTTTTTATATTAAACCTTATCATATTTCAATTGTGTTTATATATATATATACATAAACGTGTGTATGCGTGTACGTGTATAAACTGACATGAAATGAGAGTCGGAGTCAAATTCGAGACTTGCTGACCATGAGACTATCGATTCTACATAGAGTCACGTTTTACCTTGTGAATTGTTTTAATATAAATTTAAATAACATACATCTATCGAAATTATTGACTTACATAATTTAAGTTCAAATCGTCTTTCTCTCCAAGTATAGGAGATGGAATCCGATTTCTCGGTATGGCTTCTTCACGAGGCAAAGGAGGTGGCAAATAATGAACGTCATTTATTTCACCGTCAGCACCAACTAAATTATCTGCCATGCTAACTTCGTTAATTACTTCTGGACTTGGACTACGTATCCTGTTCACAAATCAATGTATTTATTTTAGTTTTGCATAAATATATAAAGTTGTGTGTAAGGGAAAAAACAAATAAAGAATATTTTTATGATTTAATTTAGTTGCTAAGTAATATTGTACATATATCTTTTCTCATTTTTTTCTCATTATGCATAGTTTTTTAAATCATAAGAAACACACAAAATACTGCAGTATAATTTAAAAAACATATTAATGCTATAACTGCAATATATACTGAAAAAATCTCAAGTATAATAAAATATTTTAAAGTACAATAAAATATTTTAAAATTAAATAATTATCCAAAACTTTAATATAATAAGCAAATATGTTAATATGAGTGAGATATAAGCAATATCTATATAATCTTACTTACTTAGGGACCAAATGTGGATTTCTTGGTTGATTAGCCATCCAGGCACGGCATATTGGATATAGCGGCGTGTCTTCTTGAAATTGAGCTAAATCAACACTACGGTCGAATAATTTCATCACATATGTGTGATGAAACGCCGGATCAGTTTGAATTGGTCGGCGACGTCTAACTTTCCGTGGTTGTTGTAGATTAACGGATTTTGTCCTAAATGTCACAATATTATCGAAAGATTGGTTTCTCTTAAATAGGTAATTCTATGTAATAATAAACAAACATTGAGACTTACATCTTTTTAATGGGATGTTTATAATCTGAAACAGGGCTGTCATCTGATTCCCCCGATGAACCAGTGTCACTATGCTGTAACAACTCTCGAAGAGCGCCCTTCAGACGATCCCTTGCTACAAGAACATCGCTATCCCCTAGTAAACATAATCAATACTATAATATTCAATATAGTTTGTAATAGCTTGTTGTTTTTTTTTAACCTATTTATTCATTACCAATTTCATCTTTTATTTCCACTTTTATCCGTCCTGGCATGATTGGCGGTGGTTGAATATTTCTTTTCTTTCCCATCTAATCATCACACCATCAGTTTTAAATTAATCTATTCTAATGTTAATATATGTTTATTCAAATGTCAAGTTACATATAATACAAACTACTAAAATCATTACTAATGTGTAATATTGACTTATTCTAATAGTTAACTAAGCAACAGCAAATTTATACATTTAGTAAACAAAAAAAGATTACCTTCAACAATGTTTGAGTCACATAGAACAATTATCAGAACAGTTAAAATATCAAATTTCGGTAAAATCAATCTGGTCAAATATCAAAATCTCATTTCGGCTTAAAATCGGTATTTCGGCTCATATTCGTCAAGCAAGAAGTATACTTCTCTTATATACCTGAAATGAATTATTAAATAGTTATTGTAGTTTCTGCTGCTAGAACAATGTAAGATATCAGATCAGAGAAAGAGAGATCAAGTCTCAGTCTCGATTCTCACTTTTTCCTAAGATTACACTTGGGAAACAATGACTGCACGATATAACAATCGCATATATATATATACTTCCATATATACTTCTAAATTTACTAAATCCGTTTTTCAAAATAGACCAAAATAGGCCTTGCTTTCGAGCGTAGCCTGCAACCTGACGACCGTGATCAGTGATTACGCTTGCGCAGCGAACGGTTTGCGGCAGCTGTTGAAAGAAATCTGTTCTTAGCTTGGCCTTGGCTGCACTACGTTATATATTTCTACACTTGAAATGAAATAAGCATATAATCAGGAATTGAATAGAGAAAGGAAAAAAACAAGTGATACAAGAAGTTCAGCTACACTGTACTTTCTGTGAAATGGACATATTATCAAGAGGTTAGAGGAAAGGAGAAGGAATGAGAAAAGTTCAGCTGTGAGAACATAACCTATAGCGCCAGCCTCGTATAAATACATTATACACAGTGTTCGAGAAAGTTTAAGCATGTGTATGCTGCGTGGTGTATGCAGCGTGTTGTTATGACAAAGTTATTATTACTGACAAAATGTTTTTGTCGCAGATAGAAAAAAATAATCGTTATATTAGAATGTATTATGTCAAATAATTGAGAGAACAAAAAAATATATATATATGTTAAACGTATCTGTGGACTGTGACATGGTTGTGACTTGTGACAGTAAGACTATATAGAATGCTTTGGAAACTATCTGCTGAGATTCTTATATTTTGTATGGTAGCAGATGTTTTTCTTGCTTCTGATTATTCCAAACGTAATGACAGTTACGAATGTAGATTAGGATCAAAAACTCCTTATAGATGTGTAGCTAATTACGACGAGTCACCGTTGGAATATCCAGGTATACCGCGACACCGTTAATCCGCCTTTGACGCAAGTATGGAGCCTCTAATAACGTGTATTTATCACTATTTGGTTTACAGATTGTGTGGAGAAAAAGATCTGGTTAGTTCTGCGTCATGGGACTCGGTATCCGGGCAAGAAGTACATACCTCGTATGATAGATGAATTACCAGAGTTACAAAATGTAATATTAAACAATTATGATAAAGGAGCGACGAATCTGTCAGCCGATGATGCGGCTCTGTTTAGAAAATGGAGATTATCGTTTGCTCGAGGGCACATGATGAAATTGGCAGTAGAAGGGGAGAATGAAATGATTGATCTCGGAGAAAGATATCAGGCAAGGTTTCCGTCTCTGTTGCCAGAAGATTTCAACAATCAAACGTATAAAGTATGCACCGCAAAATATCCGAATGTATTAAGGACCGTCTACAATAGCCGTAAGAGAATGCAGTAAGACGTAAGCAGTAAGCTGTTGACCAACCACAGTCGATTATTCTTAAATTGTAAAAATCCCATTAGTCAGTAGCTTACTGCTTACGTCTTACTGCATACTCTTACGGCTATTGTAGATGGTCCTTTTTAAATACACATTTTACGTTCCTTAATCACCAGCTGAATTTTAGTTTAGATTCACCGCCACACAACGTACAGAAGAAAGCGCAAGACACTTCGCTGTTGGTTTATTCGGTTTTCATAACAGCAAAAATGTTTGGTATCCGTTACCGGTGTATCGAGATCGAGTGATAAGAGTAAGTTGTTTTTAAGTTCTCAGACAATTTACTTTGCTCCTAATTTTTCCTAGTTCTTTAAGTATATGATTGTGTTCTAGTTTTACAAGGCTTGTCCTCGCTGGCGTCAAGAAGTTGACAAGAATTCAGATGCACAACTAGAGAAAACGAAATTTCTGGACAGCAAGATTGTCAAAAATATGTTAAACAATATTAAAAAGCGCATCGGTTATGATATCGATTATGGTTAGCACTTATTAAACACATTGTATATAATTGGATAAGTATTGCTTAATTGCTACTTTGCTACTAATATTTCCCTATTAATTGTGTTATATAATCATTATATGTTTCAGAAACTGCACACTTAATGCACACAACGTGCGCTTTTGAGACTGCTTTAAATCAAAGTGTAGTATCTCCCTGGTGTAAAATATTTTCATTAAATGATTTCAGGGTGATTTAAAACAAAATAATTTTTTTTAATTCCTAATTTGAAAGATTTAATTGTGTACCTAATTCTAAATTCATATTTTATAGATCTTTGAATATGCGGAAGATCTAGAATTCTATTGGATCGATGGATATGGCTATCCATTAACTTATGAGCAAGCGTGCCCTGCCTTGAAAAATATGTTTGACTCTTTTGAGTATGCAAATTTATACTTGTTGCAATATTCAATATAAAATTCTTGTTTTTTCACTGGTTTTTTAAGCTACAAAAACGAAAGAATGTGTAAATTTTTTGTTTATATATATATATATATATATATATGTGTGTGTATGTTAAAAAGATTTTGATTAATTGAAAATATTTTAAAACGATACATATGAGACTGTAGTTTAAATTTTGAAAATTTGCAGAATTATTGTTGTAAATAACTTTGTAATTAAATATAATTCAATTGTGTTAACGCAATGTATCAGAAGAATGTTATTTTTCAGATCCACTGGGGCAATGGCTACAGCTTATTTTACACATTCCGGCACGATTTTGAAATTAATAGCTTTACTCGGGCTAGCTAAAGATGCACATCCTTTGATGCACGACTCCTTTACATTACGCAAAAAGGAAGATAAAAGAGCTTGGAGGAGCAGCATTATTGACACATTTGCATCTAACATGGCATTTGTTTTGTACGAGTATGTTTCTTTTTTAAAATCATTGAATTATACGCTGCCTGTATTGTCATATATAATTATCTAATTACATTCTTTTCAGTTGCGAATATTACGGGCCCAGTGTTTTATTCATGCTTCAGGAACGACCGGTATATTTACCAGGCTGTCCGAAAGATATGCCATGTCCATTACGTACTATGAAGGCGATGTATCCAGATAACGATGAAGAATGTCAGTTTGACGCTATGTGCCATTTACGAAATTGAAGAGCAGTGCCAAAAATATTTTTGCAATAATGCCATATACATATGCATCCTTTTATTTATTTACATATCTAAATAAAATATTAAAATAATTTAATTTAAAAAATGTATATTTTTCTAAGAGAAATTTTGCTAAAACGTACCTGGTTCATTTTTTGATGAATTCAGAATCTATGTTTTTTAAAATGTACAATAAAAGAGATCGACATTTATTTTATCTTACTATGTACATAAATAATTATTAATAAACAATTCAATTATCATTACATTTCTTTTTATTTATATATAATGACAAATGTTCCTTATTGTTAAGTAAAATTCTTTTCCGTGCAATATACTTGTTCGTAGAACTGATGAAGAATGAGTTGATATAAAATATACATTTAATGATGAACAATGAATTTAATCTAGATTTTTATGACTATGAATAATTGTAAAAAAAATAACAATCCAGATGATTAGCAAGTTTCTACATAAAATTGAAAATATCTAAGCTCTCACAACAAAATGTTTAAGTGATTCAAAACTGTAAGTGTTGCATTTATTATTTATCTCTCTCTTTAGGCTGTTGTTTGGAAATATTTATAATATTATTCAATGATGAAAATACTTAAAAATTCAGAAATAAAATTAAAAATTTAATTTTTTTACATTTTCTCATCAATTTGCTGCTGATAAAAATATATAATCTCTCTTTATACATATTGTTTTGTATTTTATTCGTAATCTTGATATTATATTTTAAACTCGTATTACATACATATTATTGAAAAATAGTCCTATTTAAAATACACAGTTAATATTTAAAACCTTTTAAAATCTATAAGTTTGAAATTCTTGTATAAAATTGTGAAAAAAAAAGACGCGATATATATTCATGTATGTAACAATTATACATTTATGTCGGCTTATGTGAGAACTTGAACGCTTTCAACAATTTTACATAAAAACTGGATAGTTCGTCGTACCTATTTTATAACGATGTATTAAGAAATCATTTTTTAAATCAAAGGACACTGTCTTCTAATGAATTATTTATATCATTTCTGTCATCTCCAATCATGTCCTGCAATAGAACACATAACATATAATTATAAAATAGTAACTAGTGCCGAATGTAAGTATCAATGTAATAGATATAATATTACCTGCAGCACTTCAACAAGTGCTCTTGTCTCATTCAACATTTCTTTATAAATACGCTTTTCTTCTTCTAACTTTTCGATACGTTTTACAAGTTCCTCATTTTCTTCTAAAGTATTCTTAAGTGCTATTCGCCTCCTTTCAGCCTGGACCTGCCAGTAATTCTCACTAGGACCAGCTAAATCTGAAAGAAATATTTTTTAAGAGAAAATTTGTCTTATGTGTATTCTGGTTTTTAAAAGAGAATACATGTGAAAAAAAAACGATATATTATTTTAAATATACCTGTGCATGTTAAATCTTCGGCTTCAATCTCTATCTTGTGAATCTTTTCCTCTGATACAGTTTGGACAGCCTTGTCATTAGTAGTCACCTTTTTTTGTTTCTTAGAAACATCCTTTTTAGTTTTTGTAGGTACATTTCTAAAATATACATAGGTTTAACATTTTCCACAAAATTTTTCAATAAATTTTCCTTAAAGTAAAGATTCTATAAGAAATGACTTCTTTGGTACATTCTTATCATGCATACTCAAAAGTACAAATATTTTTATAAAAAATATTTTTTGGTCAATCTCTTCATAAGTCAAATGGGAAGAGAGAATTAACTTACTTTTTTGATTTTGCTTCTTTTGCTTGTTGAGTGGATTTGATCATTCTATCAGCACGATCAGCACCAACTAAAGTCTCTTTATCGATAGCTGAGGGCTGCAGTTCGTGCAAAGATTTTCTAACTTTATCCTGCTTTAATAAAAGAAATAATTACAATATGCATAGACTATTATATATTTTACACCCAAGTATTATATCAATTTATATACTATTCCTTTTATTCTTTAAACATGTAATTAAACTGTAGTTATATTTTATTTACAGATTTTATTTGCAATAGATGATGTACTCTTCTTTCAGGAAGAATATTATGTACAATACGTAAAGGCATTTTTAATAAATTTATTATTATCAAACATCAATTTTTTAAATATAATTATCCCACATAGTAATAAACAAAAATACAGTAGATTTATAATTTGAACATAAGATTTCTACACATGTTGGAGACATATATTTATAATCCAAGGCAACATATAACATAAATTTCTATGAATAATAAATCAATTGAATAATATAAACTGAACAACTATTTATATATCAACAGTAACAAAATTCAATAAACTGAAATTAAGTGTATACCCAACAGACTTAATTATTCTGTAAGTTTGGGTACACGTAATATTTCGTTTGGAATTTTCTTTCGGCATGTATTCGTAAATACGATTGAACAAAAAATGACCTTCCGATTGTGTTGGGGATATTACATACTTAAGAATATACGTTGTAAAAATAATATTTTCTATATTCCCTTGTCGACGATCGAACAAGAGACGCTTATAATACGAAATCACGTTGGAACATCATCATTTTCTCGACGATTTCGCGCGACAAGAGAAATAAACATACTAACCTCGGAAGCGATATTCGTTTCGGCGTCGGTAACCGGTTTCATCCTACAAGCCGCAAGAAAGATCTGAAGAGGAAGGTAGTGCTCGATCGGCGTACGACGAAAAGACGACTCGTGTGTTACTTTATTCACGAACAGTTTGGCATCACAATGCGAATGTCGTTTGAATAAAGTTTCAGTTAACTTTCCGATCGGTAATCATACGGCTCTTCTCCTGATAAATATGCTCCACTCGGGGCACACGCAGCGCAGCTCACAGCTCACAGCTCACAGCTCACCTCACGCCTCACGCAACCGGTTAGATCAGCTGCATGGCGGGAACTGCGAAGTTGGAAACACTGCATGTTTAGTGGCCAGCGTATTGGACAGCCATGGTGGAAGAACACAGGTGTGCTCATGCGCATATATTTCTAACAGCCAATGAGAAATTGATGCCAGATACCTCCATCTTGCCGCGACAGTTTGAATTTGGCGTTATGTCACTAGTGTATTGCTTAAGGGGATCCTAAAGCCGTCTGTAATACCTACACTCGTACTTTAACAATATTTGCTTCGTATAAAAATTCTACAACTTGATGTTACAAAATGAGGGTGCAGGTCCATTCAGTAGACATCAAGGAATATCATACCGTTTGTAGAATTAGGCTGAGACTCCAAACAAAAAAGTTAAACGAAAAGTACGATTACGTGAACGTAAAGGTCTTTNCGTTCACTAAATCGTACTTTTCGTTTAACTTTTTTGTTTGGAGTCTCAGCCTAATTCTACAAACGGTATGATATTCCTTGATGTCTACTGAATGGACCTGCACCCTCATTTTGTAACATCAAGTTGTAGAATTTTTATACGAAGCAAATATTGTTAAAGTACGAGTGTAGGTATTACAGACGGCTTTAGGATCCCCTTAATTGGTGTTATACATATAACACTATACATTTGCAGATGTAGCACGGACGCGCACCAAAATGATGGTTTATCGGCAGTGTCGAAAAATGAACGTGGCTACGTAGTACCAATTTCGAAAATGAATGTATTGGCGCTAGTGTACAGGAACTTTCGACGGTCCCACGAAAAAGGCCGGGATTGGCCGGGATGAATTTTCTAATGGGCGCGTTCAGCAGACCAAGCCGCTCAGTAGCAGTCGAACGTGATTGGCTCTTAGGCCGGTATTCATAGGCCGGTATTCATAGTCGGTTCTTATATTTAAGACCATCTTAAGTACAATCTTAAGATGTCATTAACCAATCACAGAGCCGTATTAGCATCTTAAGATATTATACTTAAGACGGTCTGGAAATAAGATCTGATTATGAATACCGGCCACAGAGCCGTATGAGCATTTTAAGACATTACTTAAGACGGTCTTGAAATAAGATCCGACTATGAGCGGTATTCATAGTCGGATCTTATTTCAAGACCGTCTTAAGTAATGTCTTAAGTTGCTAATACGGTCATTTGATTGGCTGGACGGGGTCTTAAGACTGCTTTTGACCAGACTTAAGACGATCTTAGATATAAGATCCGACTATGAATACCGCCCTATGGCTGCGTTCCGATATTCACTGTCGGTACTGAAAATCTATAGTGTACGTTACGTAAACTATAGATTTTCAGTACTTGCAGTAAATATCGGAACGCAGCCTCAGAATACCGGCCTCACTTTTAGAACCAACCAATCAACGCAGAGTGTTGATAAGACGAACTCAACAGTTGTGTCTGCTGAACGCGGCCAATGTGAACAAGGTGAAAAGTTTGAAAGATTTAATCGCATCGGGGTAACATCGAATTTGATCGATCACGACGAGAAAAGAACGAAAAATTTCTTCGTAACGATCGGTCAATTCCTATGCGACCTCAATGCAATCTCGATCTTTAAGAGCGACAATTTTAATCTGACCAATTCGTTTTAATTGCATAAAAGTAATACGGTTTACGGCCAAACGTGCAGTTGCCGAACGATTCACGTATTGACGAGCGTCATTTCCGGAGAGAGCATTTCGGACGAGGATGGGCGGGAAGGAGGAGAGAGGGGAGGGGGGGGAGAAGAGGTTCGCTCGCCGAATCCGGTATCGGCCATTTTGATCTGACCTGCCATGGCTGCCATCGTCGTCATCGTCGTCGCGTAACGATTATTCTCGCGTAACGCGTTTCACTTTACTCTCGATCGTTACCCGAGCCGCTCTCAATTTAGAACGATTGTCGCGGCGCCTGCACGTTTTGTAGCTCGATAGTCTCCGGTAACCGAGGGACGCCTCGTCATTCACGTATCTCTCCTCTCTTGTCCGCGAGCAACGTGAAATCTGTGGTCCGCTAATGCGTGGCGTTTCAGAGAGCTCCCCGACTCGCGCAATGGCGGAGGATTTGGATGTCGAGGCGATGCTGGAGGCGCCGTATAAGAAAGGGGTAAGCCTTGCTTCTCTGTCAGCTATTGTATACTGATCTCTCTCTACGCTACCTTTTTCTCTCTCTTTCTCTCATTTGGGTCTCTATCTGGGTCGCCGTCGTTTCCGCCCTCGCTCACGCTCGTGCATCGCGTTGTACGTGCCTCCTATTTTTTCATTTTTTTTATTTTTTTATTTTTAAATAAACGCACTCGCCGCCGTATGAGAGAAAGGGAACCCGCCACTCCTCTATCCCCCTGTCACTCCCGCTATATATATATTTTTTTACTCTCTCTTTCTCTGTGTGTGGTATATGGATAGTTTTATATACAAGTATATATATAAAAAAAATACATATATATGTAGAACAAAGTACGCCCTTGTCTCTGATGTATCAACTATTGATCAACACCTCCGTTTTCTGTACTTATAGATGGTACGTAACATGTACCCTCGCGCTCATAGGATGTGCGCCAGCGAGTTCCTTGCACTTGAAAGACGACGAGGTATTAAGATACAGCAATCATCTAACATCATTTTCTAATAATCTCTTCTCTTTTTTTCCTGTCTCTTCTCTATCCTTATTTCTAGTCTCTCTCTCTCTCTCTCTCTCTCTCTCTCTGTCTCCGTTTTTTTATCTTTTTAAAAATTTTTTTTCTCACAAAGGTGTTAGGTTTCATAAGATTAAAATGGAAATTACACGCGTCACTGTCATGGTGGTACACGCTCACGCAATCAAATGGAGGCAGTTCTTGACAATGATAACGATGATAACTCGTGGTAATCCATGGGAAGCTTCATGCTGTTTGAACACATGGTAACGACATTGGTACCGTTAGACATGAGTCCCTGAGGTCTTTGCGCCAAAGCTTACGCGAATAAAAGTCGAGTGAATGTGCGCGAGTGTGTTTGAATGCAAGAGCGTGCGATTGAACATTTGCAAGCAACTTACGAATCAATAACGTACTCTGAGGGATCCTCGGATTCCAGACTCTATGAGAATTTTTGACATTTGTGGGTTTATAAGGTTTATTACAAATCTACCATCTCGAGCATGTAGGAATTCATGAGTTCGTGCATTTGTGGATTTTTGAGCGTACCTTGCGACTCAAAAATAAGTACACGCGTGTGAAAGTCGATAAAACGTATTGAATAATTCAAATCATTCTTCTTGCACTTTGCTATAACGTAACACTCCTTACTCGTTGTTTTTGCTAAGATAAAGTGTATCTTATCTGTAAGATATAAGAAGCAGAAGGGTACTCCATATTTAACAATACTCCGATACTTAATACTCGTATTCGGAAATCAATTTTACGAAATACTTATTTTCACTATCCTTACATAATCTAAATACATCTTCGTTTCTTATCGTTTAATAATTATTTATCTATTATTAATACATTATCATATATAAGTAGTAGAGCTTGTCGATTGAACTTTATTGTGATTTATAAGTTTAAAATATTTGCAATTGTTATTTCTGTTTGTTTCCACTTAATTTACAGTTACATTATTTGAATACTTCTCTCTTTATATCAAACGTAACAAAGTAATTCTCTTTAGTTCTTATTATAAAGCTGTAAGATAAAAATATTGTCATATTGCCAAAGTGCTATAGTTGTCAGATGTTTTTTTAGGGAACTTGAAAACGTTTTACTTGTAAAGGTTCATGAACGAGCTCATTTTTTACATTTCTAAACCCTGCCCATTGTTTTTGTACAACTTGTAATGATAGCAATTTGCCTTCTAGGTAGTGGCATCGATCAGGTATCACAACACTTAATCGCAGTGCGACAGAAGACACGTCAGGGTTCCGAAATTCATACTTTGCTTTTAGCTTATTATTCTCTACTAAATTCGACGTTTCGAAATTGTTTACAAAATGCCTATTCATCTTATTGATCAGTTTTCAGTGTAGCTTGAGGTAAATGACATGAGTCATGTACCTACGCCTACACGTAGAGAGCTCCAATTTTTTAGAATTTTAAACGCGCAGTAATAATATAATTTCTAATGTACTGGTGATTTGCACGTAAAGACATTATTGTACATCTGTGCGTAATTTTTTGTAAAACGTTTTTGCTCTGAGAAACTGGATAGGAACTTTGTAAGCATCCTGCGTTACGTCTTAAGTTTGCAAGGTGAAAGTATAGTAAATTGGCCAGTAAACTAAAACAAGATAATTATATTTATTCAAGAAAATTGTTTCAAGAACTTGCTTTTGTTCTCCATCCGAATATTTCGTCTGCTATATCCTTAATAAAGTTCAACGCTCACCAAGTGAATTAATGTTTGAATTGTAAGATAAGAAATAACTGTTGTTTGTACCGTCACTTGCATTGTCATTGAAACACGCTTTACAGCGAGAACGAAAGAATTTTCTGGGCCGGATCGCGAATCTGTGCGAGTTGAATCTTGCAGAGTGGGTCGGTCTCTTCCCTGTGTTGGAAGAGAGGGGGGTGGGGAAAGAACAGTAGTCTAAAACGATCCCCTGATTAACGAGAGACACACTCCCTAATCAGCAAATGCGCGTTGGTAATCGTAGGCTATATTAGCGATTAGGGGTGCTCGCTCGCGTCTCTCGCGTTTACACCCTTTTGAAATCGTGCTGTCTTTGATGAGGGCTCTCTTTTGCAGAAGAAAAAGGATGTGTGGTTGGCCATTGGTAGTTTAAACACCAAGGCATGCTCAACCCAAGATTGCAATGCTTTCCTAATACCCGATAAAGCAATTGGTAAGTTTGAGCCAGGTGCATGCGACCGTGTCGCATCGCTATGCTCGCCCCGTCTTTCTCTCTCTTTCTCTCTCTCTGTTATACACGCTCTCTCTCACGCTCGCTCTCTCTTCTCTTCTTGTACCTTCCCCTCCCTCAGCGCTCTCGGAGAGTCCCATAGAAAGTTCTGGACAAAAAAAAATGAACAGAAAAGATGAGAAAGAGCACGAGAATTGACGCCGACATCTGTCTCATCCAGCATCAAAAAAAGCATTGCTTTTCCGCAACAAGGGAAGGTTGCTACCGTAGTACTGACAGGCGATACGAAAAATAAAACAGATTCTCTCGTTCGTAATTCTCGTTGAATTTGACATTTGACATTTGACAATAAAACAAAAGATATTAAAAGAAATACATACATATATATATATTATATATATATATAACGTTATTGTTATATTTATACATATTTATAGTGAAAAGACTGTCGTTATGAAATTTACTAACGTTCTACGATTTGCTTTTTGTCCCCTTGTTCGCGCGTCCCTGCCACATCGGCTGGCTGGCATGGCATTCAACTGTTTGCTGTTCGTAGGAGCAGGACTCCTCTTCCAAAGACAAGTCCTCCAAGGAGAATGGGTCTAGTCGCAAATCGTCTGGGTGAGTAGAACCTTCTTTTGAATTACTTAGTTATAGTGAAAATTAAATGGAGATTGTAGATGAGGATTACAAAACTTAATTGCACGACCCTTGTATTTAACTTTGAAGCTGAGCAAGACTAGGTGAGACCCTACATCACACATTAAAGCTTATTAGAATTTGGAGGTCTTGTTAAAACACATCGACTCGCCATCGTCTTACTTTCATTTTATTGTGTTTTGAGATTTTACTTGGGTCACTTTCAAAATAAACGAATTTATACGTATCAGTATGTCTGAACGGTACGTTATGGCATTGAATACAATGTGTTAATGATAAAAAGCTAATGATGACAGAGTAACGTTAATTAAGAATAAAAGATATTTCGATTTTCTAATCATTTTATTTAATTTTCTTGTGCTATTCTGTGTGTTCTTTGTTGCAACGTGAAATAATCCTTACGATTGTACAGGTTGTCAAAATTGTCAAGGAATCTGTCATTAGAATATATTGTGACTATTATTTGAGTATTATGTTAGCATGTCGTTAATCCTAATACACCGTCAATACACTGTCGAATCAAGTTAGAGTAAAAAAAAGAAAAAGCTACATTGTCATTTCCCGCAACGCCTTGTGATGTTGTTATATCTTTGCGCCATAATTGAAGCAGCATTAGTCACTCGCCTAACAGACCCATCTGAAGTTTTATTCTCTTTGTTATAGACCCCATACAATTAGTAAATGCCGGTTAATTTCATAATTCCAAAGGTTAAACCTGATGATGGTAAGTATATAGGAAGAATATCTGTACTACAGATTCTCCTTTCGTGAAACGATATACTTCCTTATAACTCTGAATGAAAAGACGAAATAAAATTACATAAAATTACTGAGTTGCGTTGTGCTACCTTAATAACCGAGTCTTAGGAAACTCGGTATTAAAGAATACCAAAAAAAATTCGGTAACGCAACTTTCTTTTTATGGCTGAATCAAATATTGTGGAAAATGCATTTTCCAGCATCTCAATATACTCATCATTTTAGCGTCATTCATTCAAATTACTTGCCAAAAAGATTTTAATCCGAGTATTCTAGTGATAACAATATAATTCTATAATAACTATAAAAATCAATGCAGATGTTGAAAGAATTCATTCAAGATTAGCATTATTTTACATATGTAGGGATTTCTCTTCAACAGAATGGTTCAAACCTACTTTTCTTAGTAATTTTTACATTTTTTATTTTTTTAATGGGTTTTTAAATCAATGTCTTAGCTTTGAAATGAAAACCACATTCTTAATTTAATATAAGCTGAGTATAGTACATATGTACAAGAGTATATATATCTAAAACAATTTCATACACGTGGGTATCTTGAATCTCCATCTTGATATTTAAAGGAGTATTATTCAATTCGCTTTATTTCGAGCGAGCCTTTTTAATTGAAGTATTTTTCTTTCGTAGGAAAAGCAAACATCGCTCGCGTTCTCGTTCACGATCCCGAGATCGCGATCGCCGAGACAAAGATCGACGGGATCGCGACAGAGACAGGGACCGAGACCGCGATCGCGGCGACAGGGATCGCGATCGCGGCGACCGCGATCGTCGACGAAGATCAAGATCGCGGGACAGACGGGATCGGGACAGGGATCGGGACGGCGAACGAGATAAGGACAGACGAGACAGAGATCGGGAGAGAGACAGAAGGAGGAAGAGATCGCTGACACCATTGACCCTTCCTAGAGCCCGACCGCCGTTCGGCAAAGGTCACAGTCCGCTTGGAATGTAAGTATATCTGTTACATTTATAATAAGACTTCTATACTAATGAAATTTGAGATGCATAATTGACTAGACCCAATCATGGAATTGCAATCTGTGATTTTGGGGGTATACTTATGCTAAATCAATATGAATATTAACTTTGGTTTTGTTACTATTGCATTTAGTAACAGAAATTAATGTGCAACAATGTCAAACTAAGAGTTCCTCCAATCTTTAATATTTAAGTTTTTTAAAATATTTAATGAATATAATAACATATGTCTTCAGAAACGATGAATTAACACCAGAGGAACGAGATGCTCGGACTGTCTTTTGTATGCAGTTAAGTCAGCGAATTCGTGCGCGCGATTTGGAAGAATTCTTCTCAAGCGTTGGCAAAGTACAGGATGTCAGACTTATCACATGCAACAAAACTCGAAGATTCAAAGGGATTGCTTATGTAGAGTTTAAAGACCCAGAGAGTGTGACACTTGTGAGTATATTAATTGGAGATGACAATTAAATAGTATTTTATGATATGTTTCCTGAGCGTTTTCCTCATTTAGAGAACTTTTGTACTGAATAGCTGGAAAAGTATTTCCTTGATTCTCATGTTACTTTGTAGGCTCTTGGTCTATCGGGTCAAAAGCTTCTTGGAGTGCCTATCGTAGTACAGCATACACAGGCTGAAAAGAATCGCATGGGTAATTCGATGCCGAATCTAATGCCTAAGGGACAAACAGGACCCATGCGATTATACGTAGGATCTCTACACTTTAACATTACAGAAGATATGCTTCGCGGGATCTTTGAACCCTTTGGAAAGATTGACAACATACAGTTGATTATGGATCCTGAAACGGGGCGCAGCAAGGGTTACGGTTTCCTGACTGTAAGTTTTCACGACATTATTCATATGCACAAATGTCTCTCTTTAAATACGCGTCGAGATATTATTTCTTCGTACAATTGAATTAATATTCTTTATTTGTAATCCATAATTGTCAATATCTTGAATACTGTTTGTTATATTTGTGTGAAACTCAAGATCTTCATTATTTTTTTCAGTTCAGAAATGCAGACGACGCAAAAAAAGCGTTGGAACAACTGAATGGATTCGAGCTCGCTGGTAGACCTATGAAAGTTGGAAACGTAACGGAACGAACCGACCTGATTCAAGGACCTTCCCTACTCGATACTGATGAGCTAGATCGTAGTGGAATTGATCTCGGAGCGACTGGAAGGTATGTAAAATATAACATAAAAGACTAAAAAAAAAGGAACAAATTAATATGCGAATTAAGGTCACTTCGTTAAAAAATTTATTATTTTTGAAGGTTACAATTGATGTTCAAATTGGCGGAAGGTACTGGCCTGGAAATTCCTCCCGCTGCAGCAAACGCTTTAAATATGGCACCAGTAATGGCGCAGCCGCAACCACCACCTCAAGCTGCACCTCCCATTGCGACACAGTGTTTCATGTTATCGAACATGTTTGATCCGCAAAAGTAAGTCACGTGTTACCTTGTATCGAACAGTATTATTTTATGCACTTATTTATGCATAACTTTATGCATTGCATATTTGTAGACCTAGTGTTACGTGTGTGTGCTGTACTTTCACTAGGGGGAATATATATGCTAAATAAAAATGTTATCATGATTGATTTATAACATATATGCCAGTTATATGCAAAACTAATGATGACATGACATTCTTATTGTAAAATATCTTTTAAAGCAAGTTAATTATAGTGTATTAATTTCAAACTTGTTAAGAAAAGTATTAATTTACGTAGTTACGGGTTATAATTTTCATTGAAATTAATAAGAAATTATAATTTGTATCGTTATTGTTTCTAGTGAGACGAATCCTAACTGGGCAAAAGAGATCCGCGATGACGTGATCGAGGAATGTAACAAGCACGGGGGCGTTCTGCACGTATATGTGGATCAAGCATCACCGCAGGGCAACGTTTACGTGAAATGCCCGTCGATCGCGACTGCCGTGGCGGCGGTGAACTCGTTGCATGGTCGATGGTTCGCTGGCCGTGTCATAACCGCAGCCTACGTACCCGTGGTGAATTATCACTCGTTATTCCCCGATGCGATGACTGCGTTGCAACTGTTGGTGCCAAGTGCGCCGCGAAGAGGAATGTGATGATCTTGAACGAGCGAGCAAGCAAGCGAGCAACAATCGTCTGCTGATGTGTAAATCCTTGCGTAGTATTGTGTTCTTCTCTCTCTATCTCACATTTTCTTGTTGCTGTCTGGTGAAATCGCATTTTTTATTTGTTGATAAAATGGGGAAAGGAGGCACTCTAAGCAACAGGTTTCAATGATGTCACTCTGATATGTTGTCACTTATGTCACGCATAAATTCATTGTAGTAGTCTAAACATGCGATAAGTTCGATTCGTTTCACGGCACGTCCATTGTTCGCGTGAGCGATTTTGATGGCAATCGAAATTTGTGACAGTTGAAGGTTGTTTGACATTTGCATCTGACTTCAAATGTGAATTGAAGGATTTATGGACCTGAAAATATATGATTCTATGCTACGTTGTATATATATTTATATTATTTCATAATTTTTTATTTAGTTTCCCCTTGTAATATGAAGCAATATAATATAAATACTGATTGTTCTAATTTTTTGGCGATATTATAATACATATAATGCAATTATGAAATTGATGTTTTTTATTTGTAAAGAGCGAAGGCTGTGCGATATCGGCGATATAATTTTGAAATTGATTTTTTTTTGCCAAAACCTGCATGAAGATATCCATATCGCTAAAAAGCGTAAGGACGTCAAAGTTAGATTCAAAAAGCGCTAACAATCAATCAAATAACTCGCGTAACTTCGTTTTTGAGTAAGGACAATTTGTGTTTTTGTTTCTTTTAAAATTTACAGACACCTAAATGTTAATGCGGTGCGGATATTTCACTTTATGTGTCGATGTATTATGTTTCGCAATTGAAATAGCATGTTTTTGAATATTTTAATGAGGTATTCAGTCGATCGTTCATAGCAGTTACGTTGAATAAAGAAAAGAAAGGCCTTAATCCTTTCATCCCTAATCTAGTTCACGTATTAAGTTTGTATCTATAACGTATAAAAAAATACCTTAATATTAAAAGAATAAAAAATCTTGTCAATTTTGTATCGTTTGATTAATCGATTCTATATAATTCCTGTACTACTTTTTAGTTCATATCCTTCCTGGATTATATCCACAATTATGGTAATATTAAATAGGAAGAGAAAATCCAACCTGAATTTTTTCTCTATATTTTCGACTTATCTAAGAGTATAAAAAATGAAATTTTCACAATGATGCGTTATTACAAGCTTATATTTGGGGAAGAAAGGATTAAGGTATTTTAGTGGTTACAAGGGCTTAGCGGAGAGCATTACTTTAGATACATATTAGATTTGTTACATTTATATGGAAGTGGAAGCAAAATGTGATAGAAAAGAGGTCTGCAGGTATTATAAATTTTTCACTCGAATAGTTATTTCACGATCAAGTACTCTTCTACAGTTTAGAATATTGCATTAGAATAAGACACGATTTTAATAAACTATAAATACAATTGTGTCATGTGATCAAGATATATAAAATATATAATCCTTACTATAAAATTTTACTCTCTTCAACACACAACAGAATTTTTAGTATCGGGACATCCTACACCGGATGCCCTGAATATTGCGCCGAAAAATGGACCAATTGAAGTGGATTAATTTCATTTTTAAAGTTGCCGGTAAATCTCATTGCTGAAGTGCTTCTATATTAAAAATATGAGATTAGAAAAAAAAGAACAGCTAATCAAGTTAGTACGGAATAGAATGATTGATTAAAAAATAAAGCAATTACAAAATTTTGTAATAAACATTCTCATTTGCGTTCGTAGATTTAAACGCAATTGTTTATCAATATAATGCTTTTATATTAAACAGTCGCGTTTAAATCTAGAACTATACAAAAGATATCAGAAGTCCGAGTTTTGAAATAAAACTGACAATTTATTTAATTCGTAAAATATAGCACATAAATTTTTATGATTAAATTTATCATTTTATTTATGATTGGTTACTGAATAATTTTTATGAAAGTTAAATCAACAACATTATAAATATATCATATACATGTTTCATGTAACGTAACAATCACGTAATAATTTTCGAATCTACGGTAGAAAAATATAAATAAAATAAAAAGATATTTTAATCGAATATCTAGGAAAGCAAAATAATTTTTTCTATGTTTTTCTACGATATTCTATTGGATTTCTTTGAAACGCTTCGTAACTTAGAACTCAGATAGCTGCAGACTATAGAATTTCTATTCGTCACGCGCAATTGTAGACTGGTAAAATGGTAAAATACAAAAATTCAGATTTTTCTCTTAAAATAGAAGTAAAAAGAACTAAAAACAATTTTGTATACTGCAGTAGAAAGTTTGTATTTCAAATTTAAAGTCCCTCGTTATCTGCAGACCTTTAGCCGAGCCGTCGAAGAAAAAAAAAACAATCTGTATATAAGTTTTTGTAAATTAACTCTATAGCTGTAGATATAAGTAACGTCATCATTTTACTGTATCTTCGTATTACTGAAATATGAATGTACACTTTGATGAGATAAATGAAATTAATGTGATGCACTTGGAATGAAGGATCTGTTCTAGATTACGAGAACTTGTTGCATTTTTGGCAATATATTTTTCCCAATCCACAGTATCCCTTACGACTCGTTTCTCATTCTAAAACAAGTTTTTGCTATCTGCCGATTGATATTAATCAATTGAACAAAATGTTATAAATTACATAGCATGTAGGTATCTGTTGCAGGAAATGTAAGTTGTATTTTCTCTATTTGTCGAGATTATATGACTTTCTGATCATCATGGCATTACAGTGAGATTATAGATATATTAATACGTAATGTTAAAAAAAATCTCTAAATATTGCAACAAAATTTGCTTTTGTAAAACCTTAGTTAATATTTGATGCGCAATAATAAATTAATACGAAATTTATTTTTAAATAGTTAAAGACGGGATGAATAATTCAAACATTGTAGAATTATTCAAATCTTGAAATAGCGCTCAAGAATAATAAGTAGCAATGATGGCAATAGAGATTTTACATTAACGCTTGATGATTATACACTCTTTTGTTTGTATACATTCCCCCATGTGTGCACATAGGTTTAATCACTATGTTTGATACGAGATATTAGAGGTAGCTCTATTTAGTAATGTCCAATATTTATTATTCTTTCAATTTTAAATCAGCACATAAAGATATATGATCACTGGGAAACACCACGGATGGCAAACCTGTGTGAAGAGTAAGCTCTTCCTTACTAGGCATTGGGACCACTTGTTCTACTACGAACTTGTCTCTCTCATAAAATATGTAGTCCAGACAGGCAGAGAACTCCGGCGTGTAGTTTGTATATTCCGGCGTGCCGCAAGCACTAGACATGCAAAGATCCTGTTTTAAAGATATATTTTTTATAGCTTCCTCAGCATCTGAAAAAGAAACAATTTTTTTTTCTCATTTCGCAAGATACAGTCATTTCGATCGCGACACGTTGCATGGCAAGACAAAGAGGGTAACGAAATCAGAAAGAAACGAGTTTTCGTAAACTGATAATATTGAAGAAAGTCACTCACTACTTTTCCAGTCTTCGCAGGTTTCTGGAACGTAATTCTCAGTCATCAGTTGATAAATGCCGCATTCCGGGACACTGTTAAAGTCTCCGCAAAGTAGCACACTCACGTTACATTCAGGATTCTGTCAACGTACATACGACGATTGTCAATAAATTGTAGTATAATACAAACTCTTATAACGCGTGAGATAATACGCAAAAGTATCAAAATAACTTTTTCAAATATTTTTCTAGGTGTGAATGTACGAGGTTGGAGAAAGTATTTACCTCTTCTCGAATCCTTTTCGCGACATCGTGTATATATGTAACAGCATAAAATCCTTGCAACAAACGTATATGATCCGAATCAGGTTTAAAGTATAAATGTGTGTTGCCGATAATCAAGATCTCAGATCGGTTCTCTTTTGATCGTAACGTCGTCACCTAAATCATTGCTAACTTTTATCTGATGAGTATGATAATATCTACTTAATATCTATTTAAGATCTCAATTGTATCATACGCGATTACCTGAATGGTTGTATTTCTACCCAAAAATCTTTCCTTCATCTTGTCATTGTCGATTTTGGACCAGATGGCAGCAAATTTAGGAAGATCAACGTTTTGAGCCATTACGCTGTATTCGAATCTTAATTTCTCAAATCTATCCTGATTGAAAAATGTGGCGAGTCCTTCGCTAATTTCATTTTTCGTAACAAACACGCCATCGTAATTCAGCATGTACAGAGAAGGTAACAAATCATATTCGTATATACTTCTATCAACTTCTTGCAAACAAATTATATCGCCATTAAAACCTATAATAAAATCATCGTATTAAAGTGACGAAAATGATTATAAACTTGTTATATATTGCTTGACTCGATAATCTAAAACACTGTTTTTAATATTAAAGACTTTGGAAAGAATTGGTTTCGTGAATTAATAATAATTTAATAGTTTATTAATATTAATAAACTATCAGATATTCTAAACTTTTTCTATATATAAAGAAAATTATTCAAAATATATTTTACGTTTCTAATAAAATTATTTAAATAGCTTAGATAAATTATATTTATCACTCACCTATTATTTCTTTAAGTACCAATTGCTTTCTGTAGTCCATGTCTAAAGCATATTGTGGACAGTATGGAAACAATACATCCTTAGAAAAATCAGAATCGGCATACGTATCTGCCAGTATATTATAACTTATTATCCTGAAACTATAATTTTCCTTCTTGAAGATACAGATGGCAAATAAAATGTATATGTTTAATACAACATCGTTTTATTATAAATAATATAGATTTTTCTACATTACTCATCGTATTCATTTTGAGTATCGTACCTCCTGCCTGATAACTTATGTTTTGTGAACTGATGTCGAATGTCGGATGGGCATTGTCCAGGTCCGGCTTCCACGACATTCTTCGACTCTACTTCCATCCTAGAGCCAAAATCTGATTCGTTTCGCGGTTCACAGTTAACTTTCAAATGGCAGCCAATGTCGGTCACGTTGGGTACGTATAAATATCCATTGCTTACGTGTGTCCACAAATTCGGCTTATTGTTAATAGAATCGTTTTTGTACCAGTCGAAAGTCGATTTCTTTGTGTCAGTGTACAGTGACTCAAACTTGGATGGATAAGTTGGAAAACCTGCCAATATGCTCGATGGTAATGACATTCTGATGATGTAAGGCGCATTTCGCTTTACTAAGAAAGTCTTCTCAAAAATGATCAGTTTTAGCTCTGCGGAATCCTGTAGAAGGCTTTGGCATAATGTATCGCCATCGACTTTGACATCATTCTTGAGAAGCATGATCTTCCCAGTCTTCACATTATCGTTTGACAAATCAGGCATCTCCGCAGCAGCATTTTTCTTCCTTTTTCTCTCTATCTAAAGAAATAAATCTCTTGTTTCTCAACTAGATATTTTTTTATTCTATATACTATATTTCATTTTAAATACCCCTATCCCTAGAAATATTTCTACTGATTTTGATACAATTTTTCACAAGTTGTAAGAAATTCTATTTTATATTCGTAAATTTTTTTCTTTTTAGAAAAATCCTTTTTCTTGGTTACAGTATATATTCAATATATTCTATCTGTTATAAAATAATACTATAATTCTATAATATAATGATAGTTGGGAATCGGATAATAAAAAAAGAAGAGGAAAAAAGGGGGACATTCGTTTCTCTCACCTTTTTGTTTACAAATTTGCAAACATTTGTGTCGACCCTTTTGAGGAAATTGTTCACACTTTCCGCGGCCTGCCTGGAAAAGTTGAACTGACGGTCGACCTTCGTCGTCTCGTCCACATAACGAAACGAGATGTCGAACAGGTCATTGCCTTTCTCGTAGCGGAGAAATGCTTCGTTCATCCTCAGCGTGAGTTTCGGTTGACAGTGCTTACTGCGATACGGCGTGAGAATCGGTGAAATTAGGTGTACTCTGTGTGCGAATAATTTAGCGAATGTATTTCGCATTATAATCGATCGCGGTTCATTCAGCCTGGATGTATTTTAGATCTTCAGGCGGGCGGAATTGGTTAACTAGACAAAAAAAATGTTAATTTAAAATTAAATGTCTAAAAAATTTATTCATGTAATCATCGTGTACATACATGGTAGATAATCAGGAAAACCCGTTGGAGGTTATAAATACCTTCACGGTATTCTCTCGCTCTTGTACCAATCCATCCATACACGGAACGGAACACGGATACACGTGCGACAACTGCGACAACTAGTACCAGACAGAGAAAAGCTTGAGAGAGAGAGAGAGAGAGAGGCCATCCCGGTGTTTTTCCGGTTTTTCGACCGTCGAAGTCGAAAACCCCTGTACACTAGCGCCAGTACATCCATTTTCGAAATTGGTACTACGTAGCCACGTTTATTTTCCGATACTGCCGATAAAACATCATTTGGTGCGCGTCCGCGTGCTACATCTGCAAATTGTGCGGTTTCATCTGGGCTGCGTTCGAAAACTTTACTCGAGTGCACCCAGCACCCACAGCACGGAGCACGGCGACGCGCGCGGAGCACAAACACTTGACACTTCACACCTGTCCGAAATTCATCGGGAGAATGTTTGAGTAACATCCGCGGGTAACGGTATTCCGAGCTCGTCGACGAAAACAAGTAGCAAACTAGCAAGGCCGTCTCGCCGATAGAAAGAATCGTCCGCGCGCCGAGTTTGAACGTACGCTGCCATACGCTGCTCCGAAACTCCGAAGTCGACGGATTCATTTAACCGATTCAACGGTCGCGCCCGCGCCGCTAGTACGGACTGTGCGAGTGTGCGGCGCCTAGTACGCCGGCGCGCGCACGCGCAAGCGGCGCAAGTAATACGTGACACGTTCAACGTCGGTGTGAGACGTTGTCGTTGTCGGTCGTGTGTCGTGTAATTCCTTTCTCGTGAACGAAAAGAAATTCGGTTACGGGGTGTTGCAAGCTGAACGTACGCCGAATATTCCGTTCCTTCGTGTCGACTGAAACGAGGGAGATGCCGTCGCTAGACGAAATGAACGTCGAATGCCGTGCTGGACGCCGCGCCGGCGCCGTACATATCACCCTGCCGGCTGTGATTTGGCGGGTCTCCTGCAGTCACTGCAGTGCGCTGTCATTGAATGGTGAGTGAATTATATGTACATATGTGAGAAATAAATGATTCGAAGCGCGATACATCCGAATCTTAATGGAATCGTTGTTCCGCGTGTCGCAGTGAAACGATCGATAACCTCGGAATTCACGTCTCCTGTCTCCTGTCTTCGTTTCGATTTTTTCGAATGAGTGAATCGCGCGGAGAGACTGGGAGAGACGCTTCAATGACTGTGTTTACATGACACCGTTAATCGGGTTTTATAACATCGGTAGTTGTCAGGAAGACCAATCGTAATCATTCTTCAGAAGAATGGAATAGCTGTGATTGACCGGCCTAAGAACTACCGATGTTATAAAACCCGATTAACGGTGCCGTGTAAACGGAGTCAATGAATAGCTTGAACTCTTGTTAAGTGCGGAAATTAATAATTAATTAAGTGATTGAAGAGAACGATCACGCGTTTGACGTTTCATTTGCAAACGATCGCGAACGAGAGAGCGAACTTGCTTCGAAATGCGTATATGAATATCGAGAGTGCGAACAGCTGAAATGTGCATCCACGAATACAATTCCGTTTTTCGTTCAAAAACAGACACGTAATTCGCTCGTTCACACGTAATTCGTTACGTTTACAAATGTTTCAAATTTATTTATATGTGCTTATTTATTCCTCCTACTTTATACCTCTACTTTATAGAAAATTAACATTAAATTCTATCGTTCGTAAAAATTTCGTCGCGATCGTTCTTGCAGCGCGGTGATCGCGCATACCATAAAAGACGATAAACCGCGCGCGTCGTCATCAAGATACTTAAAAATTATAAAACATTCTCTGTTGCTTGTTTCCCAAATATTATTCGTTTTGCTTACAAAATTTTCCATAAAGGCCTGTTGTCTCGTATTCGGATTTTTAAATTGATAGGAGATACATATATTTTATTTGAAATAACCCAGACAGCACACATGTCCAAAAGCGGGACATAAGCACATAAGACATCTTTTAGACAATAAGTTAATAATATTTATCGATACATGTAAGATATAAATATTCTCGATTGTAATTGGTTGAGAATCAGTTTATTATATCTTACATGTATCGATAAATATTAACTTATTTTATATATTTATATTATATGTTAATGTTAAATATCTAATAGCCCTCTCTCCCTCTCTCCCTCTCTCACTTTTTCTCTTTCCGACACTGCCGATAAAACATCATTTTGGTGCGCGTCCGTGCAGTCAGTGCAATTTGTAGGTATGGTAATGATGTTTTATCGGCAGTGTCGGAAAATGAACGTGGCTACGTAGTACCATATTCGAAAATGGATCCACTGGCGGTAGTGTACAGGGGCTTTCGACGGTCCCACAAAAAAGGCCGGGATATGGCCTTTCTCAGGCTTCTCTCTGCTAGTACTAATAGATATAACTCCGCCAAGTTATTTCGCCATTATCATTTCGGAGTAATTTTTTTGAGTTTATCGACAATATGGTAACTGTGTTAACGATGATCGGTATTGGAAGAAAAAGTGAGTATTGTATCGACAGACACTCGATGTCGAGATTATTTTAATTCTCTTAGATGGCGTTAAAAGTATTATTGTAGGGGCGGTCTTCTATGGCTGCGTTCCTTTTGACGCTTTCAGCGCTGAAAGCATCGCTCCATTTCTGTTTGATATTCGATGTGTAACGAAGACAAAATGGTGCTTAAAACGTTGAAAGCATCAAAAGGAACGTAGCCTATATACATGTAGAAGCCTATGAGCCTGTGAGTAGGGGCTTTTTCTTATTAGAAAAATTATATTCGTGACAAAGAATTAAGAATTTGAAAGAAGAATTTGAAAGAAGATTGAAGTTACACAAGTTAAGACTGCACTGATGGGATGGGTGAGTGATACCATGAAATTTTTTAAATAAAAACTTAGTATTGCAATACTGTTGCATGCTTTCCATTTATTGACACAAGTCGACACAAATGTCATTCTATTTTTCTTTGCATTCAATGAATAACAAAGACAGAACAACACTTGTGTCAACTTGTGTCAGTATAAATGGAAAGCACTTTTTATGTAGCTCTTGTGCAATATAGACTTTATAGAATACGTGTTTTTATCAAACCACTATTGTATATTATTTTCTACTGATGAAGAAAATTGAGGCTGGATGTTAAATTTTACTTTTCTGTATATTTATATACGGTTCGCGCAGAGATACACGGCGGTCTCGCGCTGCGCGTGTACTTGGCGCGAGACACTATATATACCGTGTCTCTTGATTTTAATAAGAAAATTTAGGGTTTGACTTATCGAGAAAATAGCGTTTATCCTATCTTTTACACTTAACAGAAAGAAAATAATTACAGATTTACAGTTGATTAAATTGTAAAAGAGATTTGAAAAATCGAATAATCAAAAGTTGAATAGATTCGAGTTTCGTGTCGAATAACTCTTTAACTCTTTGTTTGAGAATTTTTTTATTTTTCCAAGAAATTGTGTTAGTCTCGATTCTGCAAGAGATAAACGGGAGATAATGTAATTCAATTGTTTATTTGTTGTTGTCTTCTAATTTTCTTTCCCCGTATTTTTTTCCTTTATTGTATCTTTGTTGTTCTCTAATCGCGTTTCTCCGCGTTCTTCCGATTTTGTTTGTTCGCGTACTTCTGATTTTGTTTCCTCGTATTTTTCTGACTTCGTTTCTTCGCATTCCTCTGACTTCACTTTCTCGATTTGTTCCGATTTCGTTTCTTCGCATTCTGCTGGGTTCGCTTCTTCGACTTTTTCTGATTTTGTTTCTTCATGATTCTCTGACTTTGTTTCTTCACGATTTTCTAATTTTGTTTCCTCCTGCTTCTGTGATTTCGTTTCTTCACGATCCTCGGCTCTTGTTTTCTCCTGATTCTCCGATTTCGTCTCTTCGCGTTTTTTAAATTTTATATCGCTTTGCTTCGCAAAAGTCATTTCTCCGGTTTTAAGATTCTCGTTAGACTTCTTTTTAAAGTCTTCTCTCTTTTTTTCTTTCAATCGCTCCGCTCTTGTTGTATATTTGACGGTCACGCATGTCGGTACTTTTTTCTTAATCAGCTGTAAATATAGTCAAATTTAATAATCGCGCTATCGATAATTTTCTAATAATTGTTTACCTTACGGGGTAATATTTTTTTGCTTGCAACTTTTTTAGCAGTTATAGTCTTATCCCAGGCTAATTTCTCCTGCCACCAAATTCGCTGATACTCGTTCGAAAGTAGTTGTTCTATGCGAGGTTCTCTCTCTCTGTGTATGCATGCAAATTGCACATAAAAATATTATTTATAATAGTATTGGATTTAATATATATAATAATCATAATATTAAAAATATTATATAAAATTAATAAACAATATAAATGTGACGTAATAAATTACATTTTTCTAAGATTTAATAACGAAAAATATAACAGAAGACTCAACAAATTTAATTTATATTTGTTTTTTTTTTCATGTTACAAGGCATAAAAGATTTTTAAATTCTTAACCAGCACAATAGACACCGTCAAAATTAACAAATTTAATCGGTTGTCATTCGCTTTTATACTTTTCTGTTTATTTGGAACTTGTTTTTGAATGTTTTAAAAACCTTTTAAATTGAAGAATTATTATTTATATATATAATAATTTTTTTATAAAAATGTAAGATATTGACTTTTTTGCATGGAGCATCGTGAAAATAATTTTATTGCATTTTTCTTGAGGCTGAGATTCATTTACAATTTTGTATTATTAAACAATTTAGTACCTATTATAATATCTTAGAATCTGACACGAATTATAGATTGTTTAAAAGTGGACTTTATATTATATATTATCATATTGTTATATCGTCTACATTAAATTAAATATGATTTTGGATGGCAATTGAACATCTTATTATTACTAATCTTATTGTACAATTATACTGTTACATTATCTAATCCAAAATCGCATTTAATGTAATATATATATTCATTCTCCGGCTGCTCCGGTCCCCGTTAGATACGATAAATATTCATACTTTTCGTAGGATGGCACGAACCCTCTTCTTGTCGTCGTGTAACTCGAGGACACGATGTTGTCCGGTATCTTGCGTGGCACCGCGGGCGTCCATGCCTTTAAAGTTAAACGTACATCCGTTGCATTCATACGGACGATCCCGGGGACACCTTTGAACCTATCTATCCCGCGACGGTTATTAACGATTCGCCGCGATTTCTTCTCGGATTTCGCGAGTTCTCGCGAAGGTTATCGCGGAGGACGAGCTTGACAAATGCGTGGCGGATGCCGAGACCGCTGGCCGAGTAACGAAGGTGGCTCTGGAACGATGCGCTTTCTCGATGCAATACTCGATGAGGTCACCGAGCGATATTTATCGACGCACATGTCGGATTTCGCAGATAAAGCGAAACATATATATATATATATATATATATATATATATATATATATATAACTATTAAAGACCCGACAAATAGATATATTTGTACCTTTCAACCTGCGTCTGCTCACATTTTTGCAATAAAAATAAAACAAGAGTAATAATAATATATTATATTATAAGTGTAATAATGATATTATATTATTAATTCGGTAGATATTATAATATTTAGTTGGAAAGAAACTAGCATTACTCGTGTGTCACGTGAATCTTTCTACACTCTTGAATATTTTACATTTTCCTTTATTAGCGAAATGATAGGTTTGCAATTTTTTATCGCGAGCGTGGAACGACCCGCATTATCCATTGTTAAAAAACCCAGACTTAATCCATTGTTAAGTCAATAGTCACACTTCATCGTTCTCTCTTTTCCGCGATTGGTTTTATTTTACATGTGAAAAGTTTTTGTGTGTATAAATTTGTCTTTAAGGGATAAAAATCATAAATTTCATAACACAGACTGGAAAAACCAATAAACAATCAATTTCGTTCTTTGTGATAAGATCGACATTCTATATTAATGGATAAAATTATTCAACTATTAATTATATTAATACTTAAATTATTAAAACGTGTGATCTGAGCGATGACAACTACTTACAATATGTGTTACACGCATTGAAACAAATCTGAGATGAACGTGATTTTAATCTTTTTCTTTTAATTTAAGTAACTAATAAAATTACATCATATTACGCTACTAAGCCCCTTGGTTAGGTCCAATTATCAAAATAAACGATCATTTGCAATGACAGTTTCTCAC
Source organism: Temnothorax nylanderi (assembly GCF_030848795.1). Classification (NCBI taxonomy): domain Eukaryota; kingdom Metazoa; phylum Arthropoda; class Insecta; order Hymenoptera; family Formicidae; genus Temnothorax; species Temnothorax nylanderi. The sequence goes on from NW_027249231.1 coordinate 249,028, forward strand.
GATTCGACTTAAACATACAGCGAGAGGATTAATCAGCATCGCGGGAAAGAAGCAATAACGAAATTCGACTCGACTTTACATATTCTTTTTACAAGTGGGAATATTTTCTTAATTATTAAATGAGATATCTAATTAAGCTTGGAATTAAAATTTTATTGAGAAACGACACTCATTTAAGAAATAGATAAAGAGAATAAAATTTTGCTGTTTATCTATACTTACAACTTTTTTCAATTTAACTCATAAAGATACATTAACTTTTGTTAGCTCAAGAATTATCAATGTTTCGGTAAGCATTTTCTCGTGAACATCTGATTTAAAGAGGCAATATATCTTGCGTGCGGAAACAGAGACAATGTTTAAGATTTAAAAAAAAGAACTATAAATGTTATCAAACTTTTCGGTTTTCTTAAGTTATAAAAGTAATTATTTTTATTGTTTTTTTATACATAAAACGTTATGTATATAACGTTGACGCATTGCGAAAGAAGTTTATCTTGCACACGAAAGTGATAGCAGTCCTTATCTGAAACAGAAAATTCGTATGACATTTTAATCCTTATTAATTTGCCTGAAGTAGAAAATAAAATTATTGAAAAAAATTATACCTTTACAAAATGATGACCTTAAAATTTAAAATTTTACATGCAAAATAGATTGTTACCTTAAATAAATATACTGCTCATATATATACATATATATGTATACATATACATATACATAATATTGTACAGCGTTTTATACACCAATTACGGATCAGGCTGTACATTTCTGTATATACGGAAATTTTGTTTATTACATTAGATCCCTTTCATGATCTTTCCGCCATCCTTACAAACTTGTTCGAAAACAGCTAACTTACGCGATAAAATTAGAAACTAGTTCGCCACAGGTTTCGTTTCTCCTTGATCGTTTTTCCTTCTTTCGAGTTACGACCGATGATACTGGTGCGCCGATGTTATCACGCTAATTATAGAAATACATGCCAAGCCATTAGTCGCTGTTATAAGAGCGAGTTTGGTTAGGTTCAGGTTGCGTGCGATGACCGTGAATGCCGATTATTAATTCCGTGGTTTAATGCCTTCACGCATGAGCGTGCGTAAACGGAACCCGCTTATCCCGCGACTTTAACGTCCTTTTATTAAGAGTTAGTCAATGCCGATTTTTCGTTCGACGTATCACCTCGATTTGCGAACACAACACGATGATGTAAATTCAACACTTTGTTTCGTGATGCGGGGTAAATCAGAGCTATCGCGCAACTACATTTTTTGTTAATAGTATTTAGCCGTTTATTGATTACATTATGTACAGTTGCTATACATTTTATCACATATGAGAATATATTTGGATATTTTATCAAGGGTAATCTTAGTTAAAAGCAAAAAAGCTGGTGTATTTTTTACATTAATATTAAAATATAAATATATTTTTATTATTAAACCATAATATAAGCTAACAATACCAATATATAGGGTGTTTCCTAAGTAAGTACAAAAAAATTTTGTCATTGCCGTCGGAGTAAATCTGAAACTTTGCCTTGCCAACGGAAGAACAGTTTTGCACCAACGTCGTATGAACGGCACGATTTTCCGCGTTGAGCGACAGGCTTTTTTTCTTTGCGCCGTTATTTTTGCCTTCGGTAGATTTGCCATTTTGTATCACTGTATGCGCCTTTGTTGGGCCTAAAAATGTTTCATCGAAAATGGTTCTTAATATCACATATCAAATGTACGCATATCAAATGTACGCATACCAAATTTGAATGAAATATCTTTAAAGTTTTCCAGATTTTTGAAATTTTCATTTTTTTCCACAACTTTGACACCCTGTATTTTGAAGCAGTTTAGGACATATGTTTATAGGACCTTTTCTTCCTAAAATAAGTCACGGAATATCCCGTTCAATTTTTTGTACGTACTTAGGAAACGGTCTGTATATGTATATCTGTAATCAGTAGTAAAGAAGTCAATACCTGCGTAACTATGTAGCAAGTATGGTAAATCACAGCTGGTGAAGGAAAAGTTACTTTGATCATGTTCGAGGAAGTTAATCGATTAAATTGTCCCCATTAATCCGATTAGCAATGCAAATCGTCAATCCTCGATCACCTAAATAACACGTTTCGACCACAAAAATCGTGGCACATAATCTTCGCCATTTTGCGCTTACATAATCGTAGCTGTTTCGTCGCGAGAAAGTCGCGATATCTGGTGAGGGACGAAACCGAAAGTGGTCCCGTGTCGAAAAATGAACAGAGACGGAGAAACGCGCGGATAAACGCGAGACCAACTGATACAATCGCGAAGGACAGTCGTGTTCATGCTAATGAATGTTTTTCGCTCCGCATCGATGCTAATCGTCGCTATATGCATATTATGCGTGCGTACGATATTGCGTATACTTTTTATCAAGTCGTTTGGCCAAGCCACACCCGTGCGGAATCAGGGACGATCCTCGAGTCCGATATTTCCAGCCGGTCACCCGAATTCCGCGAATTGCGAATCCGGTCGCATTCCGGGAAAGAGAGAAAAAGATGTTTAATTTCGAGCTTAATTGTCCTGACAGTTAATGTTCTTCACGCAGTTAATGTTTTATTTTCATCCCTATAATTATCCCTTTTTTAATCGCTATAATTATCTTTCTGAAACTAATTACTTATTTCTTCATTTTTTTCCCCTTTCCATTATTCGCGCTTCTTATCGCAACGAAAACATTTGCTACGTTTATGTAATTAAGTCTATAAGATAGTCTCACTTTTCACGATAATTCAATTTGACAGGATACAATAATTTAACAATTATGCAATTTTTAAATACAGAATAAATAAATAAACGACATTTTTCTAATTATGCGAGTTTAAAGCTTCTTAAACAGAATATAATAGATATGGAAATAATTATATACACATATTACATGTAATCGGAGCAGCTTTAATTTTATACATGAAATAATTTTATTTTTTACGATAGGATTGGAAGATCCAATTAATTTCGTTGAGAATTCTTTGGTTTATTTATATGTATATGGCGCGAAAATATTGCCGCCACGACCCAGATACTATTTACAATCGCGTTCGCAGACAATGTACGCAGCCGGCGTTTTTTAATTTATCGCGACGTCGGGATCACGAAGAGATTTCTCGGCGTAATTGCGTTCGCGCTCGGCTTTAGTCGCTCGCGTTACTTAATTGACTTTTTTTATCAGCTTTAATCGGATTGCACAATGTCGTTCTCTGCCACGCGGATCACGGATCTGGCGCGTGTACGCACACACGCACTCACGCATCTACAAAATTTGCATAAAGAATATCATGTTCCACGGCCGGAATAATCGGGCCCACGACCCGCATAATCCCGGCGACTTTCTGACGGCCATCGTGCCGTCGCGTCGTGCCGATTACGCTTTGTAACAGCTTCGATATATGTAAAACCGAGTTTTTCGATTGGGCCCGCGCGCGTTTGCGACGCGGATACATTTCCCACTTCAAACAATTCGAATCAATTTTCTGAGCGGCGAATATTCATTCTCGACGTCATCATCTCGACGCACGAGATAAAGGTTATTATTTAATCCTCTCGATATCTTGCTTATGAGGAAAGAAATCTCAAAGTTTCATAAGAATAGTTTTTACCTTGCTGTAGATATAATTAAAATTTTCAAGAATTGTTTTTGTTTAAATCTAAAATATTCTTGATTATAAATAATAGCTGTGGAAAAATCAACGTATCTATATATTGTTTCCCTATATACTAATTAGACTTTTTGTATTTATAATGCAAATAATCAGATGTAAAAGATACTAAAAGCAAATGAGGAATGAGAAAACGTATTAACAAGATTTTTTTGTAACAAGACACCGAAATCCGTGTATCTTATTCCTGCTTATTATCGCGGTCAAACAGTTGCAGGTGATTCCGAGCAATTAAAATCCAGGCCGTGAGAGCACAGATTAAGAACAGATTTATATTAAGTATACGTTTCGTTTTGCACACGGACCGGCGCGTGTGAGAGAGGTCCCGAAGAAAATCGAAAGTCCGCCGCACACCGGTGCGCGCGTTGTGGTGCCAGCTGAACTTCAGAGATTGGAGGACTCATTGGAACGACGACGGGTTACGTGATTTGGCAAATTGCTCATATCTGCTTAATTAATGGGAAAACGTATCGGGGGTCGCACAGGTGCAGCTGCGCCCGCGCGTCGCTGGCAGATGCGTCGGTCGCGTCCGAGATTTTTTTATTTACTTCTGCCATTTAACGTGTCGTGATTATGGCAAAGCGAAAATCTGGGTCGGAGAAACTTCGACCGCTCTCGTTTTCGTCCCTCTCGTCTTTTTTTTTCCTTACATTTTTTCTCCTTTTCAGCTTTTATCTTTGTGCGGTTCGGGCGAAACATCTGGAACGTTGATAAACGAATGATCTGCGAATATGCAAATGCGCGACCGAAAGTGTTTTCTTTTCCGTGCAGCAAACAAATCGACAGTGATTTAACCCAAACGCTATTACAGTCTTAACGATACAAAATTAACTACCTACCGGTACATAAGCATTTTTCAGAACGCACGAAAAGTCGAAGAGGCAGAGCGACTCATTATTTTTATCTTTCCCCTATAAATTAATTGCAAAAGAAACGCAAGTGAATTTTATATAACTGAGACATGCAAATGTTACAAAAACAATATTTGGCTATCTTATTCGCATATTTTTGTTCGATAGAAAGTGAAAAGCGAGCGGTTGATGAGTGGATTAGATACTTTAGATCAGAAGAATTCTACGTTCAAGCATATCGCGGCACGATTCTTTTGTGGATTGGCAAAGAAACGTGCGTATTATTTCGTCGCGGTAGTAGAATAAGCACCACTTTCTATGCGTTTCATCCTATCTGATTAAGAATGGTTTGAATAAATTGAATACAGCTAGGTACCGAATGACACCACCCAGCGTTGATCGTTATCACGGACCGTTGAGAAGTCCTTGCCTTTGTAGTGAAACGTCACGAGTTGCAACAGTGTGTATTATATTCGAGCAACGATATTCAATAGTTAGTCCTCACAGCTTCACCTTCGGAGATCTAGTCCGATGGCGCGTCGCGTAAGCGCTTTAAATTTGATCTGCAACTTTATATTCCGAGTGAGTTACGACACAGTAACTATCATTAAGCATAATACATTCAAAGGCAAAACTGGGAGAATTCGTCACTCTATAAGAAGTTAATGTACTGGTCTCGCGTTTGGGATCTGCGATATCTGGAATATATATATCTAGGATTCGCAGAAACGAGAATCTTTAAAAAATATCCTCGATATGAAATCTTTTAAACGACAATGAATATTTAAATTAAGTTGTCTAGATTTTATCTTTTGGATGGAAGTAGTTTTTGAAACAAATTAAACAAAAAGTTGTTTTATTTTGTTTTTTTTCCAAGACTCTCTTGTATAAGTATACGAGATACACGAGATGTAGAGACAGTATGTTTTAAACTGTCGATTGAAGAAACCTTGATCTTTTTTTAGCTGAGTTTTTTGCGGATTGCAAAGATCTATGTGTACCACATTCTCATTTTTATGAATCCTGAAATATATCGTGCAAGAATTCATAATGTCAGGGATAATAAGATTGATCCTAGGTTTCTCGCGAACTTGGTACTTATACTTCTCCCGTGTGAGAAACATTTCTATCTTCGAGTATGATTTTAAATATCCCGCAGTACGTGCCGGGGAAATAAAGATAGGCGGAGCTAGTTATGGGATCAGGTGTCACGTAATCGCTGCGTAAGAGAGAAATGATTTTTGATCTGATCGTAGCGCGAACGCGCTAACGGGTCAAATGCACAACAACAGTTTCCGTTGGAGAACGTGATTCACGATCCGCCGCGAATGCCGCGATCGAGGATCTACCACGTACAGCCGCCGCCGGCCACAGTTTCTTGCTCAACTGTTACTCGTTGCCGTTTCAGAACGCCGATACGCGGGGAATCTTTATGCTATTCGCGAGTAGATATAAAAGAAGAAGAAGAAGAAGAAGACGAGGATGAGGAAGAGTTCGCGAGTGAACGTGAGATTGCAGCGAGCACCTGCGAAGACATTCACCGGCGCGTACGTGCAGCACGCGATCTATCGATATCGACGATAACATTCCTCGACGTTGGGGGGAGGCGAAGATTCCCTGGATCAGATGGTCCGATGCTGGAAGCTCGTTGTGTAATCTTATCGTATGTCGTTATAAAATATAGTTAATAGGATACGATAATCGATTTCATATACAAGATCGTGCATATACAGGATGCTCCAAAATCGGATAATATATTAAGAGATAGGTCTTATGTGATCGATATGGAGTACATCGTTTTTTTAGATCTGGATCCCTCCATATTATCTTATTGTTAGATTCTTATCCCTTAGACTTCGATCTCATTCCAGATTCGTAGATCAACTCGGATCAACTCCATTTCAAGATCTCCATCATCGCGATCGGGCGTACTGCATCGCATTGTAGCGAAACCTTTCACATCGTTCCCTCCCCCTCCCCCCGTCATATCTAGATTAAAAGGAGCACGACGAAGTCGACCGAAGCGTCGCCGATTAATCGAAGTATTGGTTTACTTCTCCACTTATGTCCTTCAACGTCCAATCGCAGCACGTCGTGTATTGCAGCCCGTTCCATCCTCGTCATCTTGTCGATCTGAAAATTTCGCGAATCATCGCTCATGAAAGCGTTCGATAAAAGCGAAAAAATTTCGCCCGATACAGCGATGACGGGAAAGAGAATTCGTCTCTTCTTTTCTTGTCTGTTTTAATATCATTTCGGCTTTGTTTGCGAGCTCTCCCCATCCGTCTCAACGACACCATTGCGGCGCTTATGTTAATCGAAGCTGAGAGATCTTTCGACGCTTGTCTGGCTATATTAATCGACACGTGGTGGGTTACTCAATCCCCGACGATCGACGAGCTACATTCCTGGACGATCTACTTTCAGAAACGCTCCTCACTTTCGCTCTTGATCAGAATCTCGACGATTGCACGCGGACGTTAGATTTCGTCCTGATTGATTGATTGAAGTTTGGGGAAAGGTGTCGCGTGTCGGCCTGACGCCGCTTACCTCAGATCGATTCTCGTAACCGTTCACATAAAAAGCCCAACGAGGACACGATTATCTGTATTAATGTTCTTTTTGCACTCTTTGTTTCTCCCGCGTTTCACTCCGTTTATTTTATTTCTTATCTCGATAGATCGTGATCTGTTTTTTTCTACCGTCGCGTCGTGGCGATCAGTAGCGAGGCAAATTAGAGATCGCTCGATAGATAGATTATAGATAGATTATAGACATTTTGAGGTCATAATTGCAGAGTGTTATCTCAAAACACGGTCGATCTACTTATAAATATATTTTTTGGAAGGTATGCTCTAGTAAACATTCGTTCGCTCGTACGATATAAATAATCTGATGTCAGATTTATGAAGGAATTCGTAGATAAGACATGATTGAATGTAGCTCGCAGACAGTTTGTGTAATATTATTGGAATATATTTTGATATTTTAAATGTTCTTTTAAATTTTGAATTAATATTAACATAAAATACTTTGTTTTATAAATTCATTACAGTAATTTAATAAGGATGCTTATTAGCATCAAGAGTTAAATCGATTATTGATTTAAATATGTGGATTTACTGTTTCAACAAAGAGTCCTATTTTAATTTATTCAAATAAATATATGGCATCGAACGTTTGCTAAAATAAATAGAGATATCGGAGGTGGTGCATCACGTATTACTAATTTGCAATGACAACTCAATTTCTTTCGACGAGTTTCTTGCTCCACTTTCATTTTCATGTGTCGGGCGGCATCTATAAAAAATTGATACCAAGAAAATAAATAGCAGGAGCAGCGCAGGGGAGAGACAAGCAGCGCGTATAAGAAGAAACGAGAAAGGATCCTTAGACAGCTCGCTCGCGCTATTAGAAACTAGTTTTACTGCTACGTTAATCCATTGCTAGATAGCTTTGCACGCCGCACCGGTCGGTTACGCGTTCCCCTTTCAGCTCGTCTTCCATAATCGCGCGCAAACGACTATCGCGCGGTCGGCAATTAATATGAAATCGTTCCACGCGCAACCCCGGCCTCGCTAATTACCGGCGAATTTCTGCCTCCGCTGCGCGATTTCAGGAAAGCATCCTTTTTCTCCGAAAGTTTCTGAATCGTTTCGAATCGATTGGGAAAGAGAGAAAGAGAAGAGGGTGCGCCGTTGCACCTGCGGTAATTGTCGGTAATTAGTAACGCGTTCGCGAACGTAATCTCGGATATTCCGTGTTCTAACAGCGCGAGGATAAATCATTCCTATTAATTGCCGGGTTGCGAAAAGAGAAGATCGTTCTCGTGGATTGCAACTTTGTAATCGCGGAGGTGCATGATGCTGGAGTGTAATATCGCCGATATCGCGCCCCGATATTATGGTGGAAACGTTGCGCTTCATGTACTCTTCTCGATTCATGGAATTTGGGCGCGATTGATTTTTATTACATCCTTTGATTCTAGGATCTTTAATTCCGCGAATTATTGGCACTAGAGACGCTTCGTTAACGCAAAAAGTTGATTATAATGAATTAGTTATAAGTGTGATTGGTGAGGTATTTATTTTTAAACATTTCAGCTTGATGTTACAACCTATTTCGAAATATTTGCGAGATTGACGAAAGGTCGAGACCGTAACAACGATTCGTTCATGTGAAACATTGCTCGCAAATATCCGCGAACGTCGGGAATCGGGAAATCAATCTTTTCTTTCGTTAAAGTAATTACTCGACGAATTACGTAATCATGCGGCATATCCGTTCGCAACTATTCAGCTGTCAAAAGCTGTTCTTTGTACAAACTCTCGCGAAATACTCGCGAGCTGCTCTTATTTCCCGCGATAACAGTCATTAACCGGCGGGCGAAACGAACGGTTAGGGAGTGAACGGGTTAAATCATTACGATATTATTCAGTGACAGGGTGTAATCATCGAAGGCGAAGTCATTAAGATCCCAATTGCACGTCGGCCCCTCTGTTGTGTTCATTGCTTCTTTATCTGCTCCTTGTCTCGTCAATCACGAGTCATTTTATACGAGGTGTGGCAAAAACGATCGAAATCACTTTGATTTCTATATACGCACAATTTTATTAAATATAAATTTTATATATATATATATATAACTTTATGAAAAATAAAATATTGACAATAATGTGAAAGATATTTATGGTTGGGTCAGGAAGACAGCAATAAAATTAAAGAAATACGAAAGTCACGCACCGGAATTGTGAAACTAAAAGATAGGAATAAAAAACAAATATCAGGGACGGATGTGTGTGTAATCTATTAATTTTGAATGCGTATGGTAAAGTAAAAAAATGTTTAGACTAGCAGAAATTACATAAGATATACATATGTAACATATTAGACACAATGTAATTTATGAGGATTATAAATTTAAATATTAGTAACGATTTTTATAACGATATGATTTTTTACGACTGGTTTTGTTAAATTCAAATTGTTTCAATAACGGTTCCGCAAACATTTATTTCCATGTCAGTGGAAATTCTTGAATATAGAAATCTCTGATTTGTTTCTTGAGTGTTTTCCTTTTTTTTTTTTATACAAAAGATATGCAACTGTGAAATCATAATACCGCAACATTCGTCACGCTTGGACTAGGTTTGAAAATCAGAATTCGTGTAAAACTGTATTGCATCTTCCATTCACTTACCATCTTTTATAGCTAACCATATATTAGCAAGAAGATGTTCCGTTCTCTCGCTTTTTCTCCGCATTTTGTTGTAAAGTTTGCGTTATGGATCTGCGGCAATTGCGCAAAAATCTCACGATCGAAACAAGTTTGTATACCGATTGAATTTTTGTTAGATCTGAAACGAGTGTGCCCTGGTATCGTGGACGTTTCCTATATTGAGATACGGGATAAAAAGGATATTCTGCTTCTTGAATAAGTATTGAGATGAGTAATAAGAACGCGAAATGATTTCGTTAGGTAATAGTAGACTCGAGTTTTACTATACACCGATTATACGGATTATAATAAATATCTTTTAGCGATAATAGTTATAATAATATCACAGATATATATTACATACACAATACAGAAAACTTAAACATTTTTTATTTATAAGTAGATATTTTGTCTAATGTATATGCCAGTTCTCTTTGAAATTATCATGTCTTTCTTCTTTACCTCAGAGAAGAAGATTGCATTTTAATTAATATTCTTGTTTAATACAAGTAATTAATGAATGGTAAATACTCGATTAAGAGGATTCAATATCTCACACATGTGTATTTAAAAGAAGAAACAATTTCTTTAAAATATGTTTTGCTATATATCAATTAAAATAAAAACATTATTTCTAAGATTAATACGCCTAGATATCTTGATCTTTTCTATCTAAATTGTAAGTATTTTACTCGTTTAGAAATAAACACGTCCAAAACACAGACGTACCTTATCTTCTTGTTTCATCAATGATTATAAATAGTCGAATGATTGAGCTTATTGATTGACGTTAACGCATCTAAACTGTTCCTCAGCTTCATGTTGCATAACACGGTCCGTTTATCCGGTCGTTTGCACGTGCGAACTTCGCTCATGTTTCTTCGAGTGGCTGCACGATATGGCCACTCGTAGATCACGTCGGGTCGCAACCCCGTTTCGTTTCGCACGCGATACCGCGCGATTACGGTGTACGGCAGATGGATAATCGACCACGGTGTCGTCACACGCGGTGGTAAGAGGCGAAGAAAAAAAAAAGAAAGGATTACGGCGGTAACCGGTGAAAGTAAAGTATCGTTCACATAAGGATTAGTTGCGGGATGCAACTGGGAAGCTGGTCGGCCGACGCATCAATTCGCACAAGCGCACTAACGTAACGTCGGATGCTCTACTCCGTTCGCGAGCACTTTCTACAGACGTATCGTCCTTTTTTTCCGTGTCTTGCCGAAGCCACCTATCGTAATCATTCCGTTTTAACGCGTAGTGTTAGTGTAGAAAGCGCATGTAGTGCAAACAAATCTAACATTATCCTCGTAGCGCTAAAAGATGTAACGCGCCACGTGAAAGTTCGAGCAAATTTCCAGTGCAAAGTTGCAAATATATATCCTTGACTTTAACACGCGAATTCAAACTTAACAAATTGAAAGACTGCCTTGGAAGTATCCCTTGGATTTATAAATTTTTATAATGTAGATATCCCTTAATTTTACAAATCTCATACGCGCGCGAATTTCGCATTTCTTCGATTTTACTGCTACTTGGCGTTACAGCTTCATGAATCGGCCATAAATATGATCAATCTTTGATATTATCGTCATTTCATTTCACAAATAAAATGACGATAACACATCGTTTGATATACGTATTATTTTATTTGTGAAATAAAATGGCGATAATGCATCCATAATACACACGCACATCAAATTTTATTTCATAAATATTTATGTTTATGTATATTTACAGAGAGAGGTATCCTACTTCTCGTCTTCCACTTCGCGTTAATTTTACCGATAGATTCTTTGGTGTCTTTAGAAATGACTTTTCCTCAAGAAATATTGAGACATCAATAATTTCCGCGAGTAATAAATGAGTAAAATAAAAGACTTCTTCATAAATTAAAATGCAGGAAACTAAATAAATGGCAAACAGTTATTATCTTTCAGATCAAGTTTATTTTAATAAAATTCTAATTTAGAGCTTAGTCACGAAGATATCTGATGCTAGAGATTGCCTTGACATTTTCACTAAAGGAAAATTTAAATTGATCAAAGAATTTGTCGTCAAAAAATAAAGCACGAGAATTCGGACAATGTATATTTTTTACATATCGCACCCCGAGAAGAACACTGTCACAACTTAAAAATATACAATTTTCAGGAGAGAAGAAACACAAATTTAATTAAATTTCTTTTAATTGTGAAATAACTAACGCAATTACAATTACGACATTTTGTTATGATAAAACTTATATTGTTTCTTGAAGAAGTCTGCTGTGATTCACTTGTCAATTCATTTATGACACTATTCATCCAGGAAACAACAACATAAACATAACCGGTTTGAAAAAATAACGATATTTCTGCTACATGCAGCGGATTTCGCATACATATATAGACTTGTGATACTACTATAGCATGTAGGGAACACTTTAGCCATACTTTTTATGGGTTTAACTCAAAATCGAAATTTTTTGAGTTGTAAGAGTATTCTTTTTTTTCGGGGTGCGATATATATTCAATTCTATATATTTCTCTGCAAACTTTTGCTTCTATATTTTCATGGTTACAGTTTTCCGCTTCTACAAATTCTTGTTTTCGAGTGCACTGATAATTTACGGGCAGAATTACGGAATATATCCAATCTGTACGCGTGTTACTGCGCATGAAAGATATATTTCTCGACAGCGTGCAACAACGGACGGTTACTAATGGCGTAATTTGCACGCAATTTTGTCGCGCGGCGAATAAGTTTACGCGGCATGAAATTAACCTTTGATACAATAAGGAAAAAGAGCGACCGATATTTTACGGGTATTCTACGGATATCCAAGTTTCATGAATTATGAATTCCCTGACTTTCGATCGGCGCGGCGGCGACTTTCACTGATCCTTACGCAGGACGAGCACTCTTAGTCAGCGGCTGTACGTTCACTTTGCGAATGAAGTCCGTTGTCAACATTTACATACAACTATTATATGAATTAATTATGTTACAGAGATTCCTTACGATTAATATGGAATATTGTGATAATTACTTTTGAATTTAATCGCATTTTAATTTAATCAATATCGCACGGATTATTAGCTGTTACGAATCTCACATATAAACTAATTTGATTAAAAAGATTAATTATAAAATATACCGTTTAATATTGGCGATTAATAAATTAAAGTGATGATAATAGAACACGCATTCTGTGATTTTAGTCACACTCAACTCTGACAAGTATTGAAGTGCGTTAATTGAAATAAGTTCTATCGCCACAATTAGAAAGCCAACTTCACATAATTTCCATTTTAACAATTACATAATGCACTTGCGCTACCAGCAACCACAAATTTCATCGTTCACGTAATGCTCGAAAAGGGCAACGCGTTTCACTATCAAATCCCATGTAATCCGATGTAACCGATATAACCGACTCACTTATGACAGGCGTAGGCGGTTAAAAAATGGCCCAATCCATCTATGTTTAAGCTTTAAGCCTGAGCAAGTCACGGGTTCCGATTTCTAATTCGTTTAGGGTGTGATTCTAATATCTGGGTTCGCCTCCGGCGATAGTCTTCGTCATTCTACCGGATACAGACGAATGGAGTGCTTTCATGTTACTATGCCGTATCGACACATAGATAGAACTATCAGGAAATTAACTCGTTAAGATTGACATCGTTCCGCCCAAGGGACAATCGACTTTCGTGTTTCAATTTATTGCACGTATCACCGAGAGAATATACAAGGTCATCAAAGCAAACGATTGTTTTGTATCCTTGAACAATCCATTATTCTTATAGTGTTCTTAAAAAAGGAGCTATAAATTTTTTTTTAAATATCTGTACATTTGTATATCTATTTCGCTGCTATATCAAAGCTTTAAAAACGCTATTTCATGATGTGTTCATTTTTCTATACCGAAAGAAATGTCTAAGAAAGTTATATATAATATATTTCTTTTTAAAATAAGATGTAAAGTTGAAATATAACGGCATTATAGTATATTTATTACTTTGAAAATTGACAATTATGTATGTTTTTTTACTAATTACATTAGTAAAGATTACTACAATGCACTTTGTAAAAAGTTATATAAATTTATTTTAAACCATTTTACGGATACATAAAAACTTCTTATTCTGTTTGTACATTTTCTGTTTTATAGCTTCTTATATCTTATATATATATTTTTTAGTATTAGCTTTCATAAATAAAGGGTTTTGCTCTAACAGGCCATGTAATTGCGGGCTTAGGTCGATCCGCCCGAGGTGTTCAATAGCGCCAATTCATCATCGCGCTCTTTCGGATCCGCGGGAAGACCTGGTTCAATTCCCATCGAGGAGCGTCGGTTGACAACGAATTAATAGAGCACAGTTAGACCGTTTCGCATCGTTTACTTTGCAGCTCTCGGCTTTTTCGTTCCGGCTCGGCGAAACAAATCGTTCGACAAAGATTACGGTTGAAGGCGACCGGCCTCCCACGATGCGTTTATAAGGGATCAGCATCGTTGCTCTTCACGTATATCCTTCGATAAGAAGTACTTAATCATCTCTGTGCATAACAGGAAAAATAACAGAAAAAAAATTTATTATAATCTATAAACATTAACGCAAATTGGCAGAAAATGATTTTGATTTTTTGAGAGAAACTATGTTTCTAATCTTCGGTGATACTATATTTATATAGTTTTATATACTTCTCTGTTTATAATTATATTCTGTTATATATTTCTAAATTACACTCATATACTCTTTTCTATATTTTAATATGCACTAAAGATCATATTTTAATAATGATAACCTGGTAATTTATAATACGTATAATATATATTATTTATTTTTATTCGTTAATTGATTGTCGCAGAAATTTGGTTCATACTCTATAATCGTTCATCAAACGATTCTAGAATCATTGCAGCTTACCTTCAACTCTATAATCACAGTATCATAATACTTTATGATAGTTCCATTAATTTACTACATTTTCAACGACATTACTTTAATGTGTAATCATTATTACTCTCGATATAATTGCTTAATGTAATTTCTGTAAGAGTAGGTCATTTCGACTGCAATTCTTTTTGAAAGAACTCGCGACACAAATTGCTTTTCGTTCCTTGCGATTCGGTCGTTAAGTCTTCCCACAGTAATACTTTAATTGTACGAACGACTTGCAATTGCAACTCGGCTGCAATTTTCTCTTCGGGGCTCGGCGTTTCGTCTCGCGGAAGAAATCGCATTGTAGCGAAGCGCGGTGTAGTGCGCGCGCCAGCGCGAATCCACGGAATTTACGATGATACTTGCCGCGCGCGGTCCGAACGTGTAATTCCGCGCGTTACATTCCACGATAGTTGTATTCTTCACACGCGGAATGCCCCTGATCGTTAATTTCACGGAACGTCGATAGAAGAATCTTGGGTTTACCAATAATCATTGTGAGGTAAATAATGATGCTCCGGCGAAAGATGAAATAGGCGAAATAAAGTGTTTCATTTCTGTTCAAGGATCATTAAAAGCTTTGGTTAATCTTCTGTAACCGTTATAGTCTTCAAAACACAATAGAATTGTATATTTGCAATTAAGACGTAATTTATTTTCACGTGAAACAATTAAGTTTCTCATATATGTCATTTACAATATAATTAATAAATAACAAATCACGGATAACTGATGGCTATCACTGGAAGATCATTTTTGTAGTAAATATAAGATGTACAGAAAAATTTAAAGAAAATATTGCTAAAGTTTATGATGAAGGGGTAAAGAGTTAAAACGAAGTAATCTTCAATTCGCATGGAAAACCATAGGGTGTATCACGAAAGGGCAATACCCCCCGCAGAAACACAGTGGCCGTATCTCCGCCGCGCCGGCTGGCAGGTCGAGGGCGAGGCTAATGCTGGAGTAAAGGTTATCTAACTAACGAATGAGACGCTCGCCTTCTCTTCTAGTCTTCTATATCCTGAAGGGAATACGTCGCACGCCCCTCATGGATGCGATCCTTACGCTCGCGGACGCATCCATCCGCCGTCGGCGTTATCGCAATCTCGCCGCTGAGATTCTCACGAGCTCGCCGTCATTCCGTCAGTTCCTCGTTGCCCCGTCATTTCCGTCAGAAAAACCGCCACAAGCGTGGGTGTCTGGCGATTAACGCCGTAAGCAAGTCGATTTGCAAGTCGAGAAGAATTTTCTCGTCTAAAAATGTTGATGGTGTTATTTTCTTCTATATATAGATTTGCAGTATTACCGCGAATTGCAAACGAATGAGCGATCGCTGATTTCTTCAATGAAGCTAATCGCGTCCTTTTCTTGAAGAGAATTTATCAGTGCCGTGAATTCTTCTGCTTTTAATATTGTTTCACCAATATGGTCTACACCTCTACGCTAAAGAGTAGAAGACAGAGATAAAGCAAATTGTCTAGATAAATTACGGAATTTTTAATTTTTATGAAAAATATATCCATCGATCTTGAAAAGTTTCATCCTACACTTTTAAATATTAAAGGACGAAATTTAAACCATTATCTTGAGTTAAATAACATTTTGTTATTTTTAACTACTACATGTGTGTCGAAATTTATTATTTTAACTCCACATTGGTTTAGTTAAGTTAATATCATTTTAGTTAAAGTAACGATAGAGTAGGAGGAGTGGCAACCTACGGTAATGATTAAAAATGACTTAAATTGAGTATAATTTTACTCTACGAATTTAACAGTGTAATTGACTATTTCTTTTTTTTTCATCTGCTCGGTTTCCATCATTGATCATTTCTCGGCATTCTCCCGTGATCGAATTCTTGACTTGTGTAACGAAATGTGCGGTCGAAGGATGCATGCGTGAAGACGCGAAGCAAGTTGACGACTTTCCATCCTCGTGGTCGCGTGCGGACACGTTGTTACAGGCCGCGAAATGTCAAGGCATCCTCGTGCCGAGTGAAAGGACGCGTCTCGCGTTGAGTCCTGCCGCGTCGGACCGGGCGAGCCCGCTTTCCGTTTTCCATCTTCGCACTTGGAATAATTAACAAATTAATATAACTGTCGCGGCTGTAATTGACCGCCGTGATCGCGATAAAATAAAAAAAGACATGCGGTTTCAAAGATTATCTGTGATGACAGCAAAATGAACATTGACTTCTTGGAATGGACATAATAATATCTATGATGAGACAATAAATAAATTGCGAAAGTTTTTGACAGCTTTTGATAACGTATCTTTTATTTTATACTGCAAAATTGTGTATGCAATAAATGATTATAGATTAGATATAGATATATTTTTTAAAATAATATAATTATATAATTATAAGAAATCAGTATACATATATTTTCCATGTATAAAAAATTATTCTGCTGTTCACATTGTTAAATCTTTCATTAAGTTCGATTAGTTTCCGTATAAATCCGTTACATAAACGAGATATTTATTCAGCGCGGACTACGATAATTAGACATTTATAGTCGTCTAATTTATACCATTTCTTCGATCAATACTATCGATTGGCATTCGATACGTCGCGGTCGTTGTTGAATGAGAGAGAAAAATCGTAAAATACATTACGCTCGGCGAGGAATTAAGTGTCGATGCATAACCGTGGCTATTTCTGCAATGATTTAATAATAATCGAGTCAAGATAAAAATGTTCTACGGCTGGCGCATATAAATTTATCATGCGCAATTATTAAAGATTTATAAATATTTATCGATAATAAAATGTTAATATAGCGGTAACACTGCATGTATCCAACTTTTAGATTCTTATGAAAGATGTATTATAGAATGGACGATATATACATATGTGTTTGTGTGTTTATATGTATATATTCTTTTTTATTATTGTATATTTTCGTCCTTTGTCTATACAAGAGGTATGTATGTGTGTTTACCTTCTTATAGAATATTTTTAATCTCTATTATAAATCTTGTGTCATGTATTTAACAGATATGTTTTTTATATTGCTATTATATTACAATTTTATATGTACGATATCTACTAGGAAGGTAACCAAATCAATAATATTTTTGAAATTACTTTTAGAGGTTTGAATTAAACAACGTGACCGCGCAGTTACAATGAATCTAACATGTAGGTACACAGTACCGGTTATAATTCAGTTGCAAAGGCTTTATATGTACTCGAAAGAAGTAGAATGCAGGAGTTGGCGCCGAGAGTTGTCTACTACTTGCAAGTAGGCAACCTTGTATCGACGGTAATATATATATATCTCGAGAGAGGTCAAAGATTATGTAGCGCAGTATCGATAAAGGCGGCCACACGTGTACCATAACTGATACTTATGATCCATCCATGTCGACTTATATCTCCGGTATAGAAAATATCGAATAGACCGCAGTAGAGTTAGTTACGGATGTAGTAAATTCGCAGTATGATCGAAAAGTGATTTTTGAAAAAGAATCGCTACGCGAAAAGTCAATTTGAGAAATAAAATTATTTTTTACTTTGTAAAGAAACTTTACTTTTGAGAGAAACAACTTTGAAAGCTGATTTCTCTATTCGTTCTGTTCGTCCAAAGGAAGATGCTTTTAAAATTGACCCAGGTGACCTTAAAAATAAATGATTTATAGAGTACAGCGTATGCTAGATAAATAACATCGTAGAAATCGCTTTCCAAGGAAACAAGGTTCCTTGGGACGATCTGTGCCATAGATTGCTTTCTCGAGCTAAACACGTACAAGTTACACGAAATTACATTATTTTCTTTACAGGGCAACGACACTTGCAAAATTGATTTACGTCAGTTTCAGGATAACCGAGCTATCGGATTCTTTCACAGAATTGCCTCGCCGTTCTTCCGGGTTAGCTTACGCTCCGCACGACATGCATCTCGGGAGATCAGCGGACGCTCGCGCTCCTTGTCGAGCGATCCTCGAGGATGACACGTATCTCTTCCACATTGCTGGCGCGGACAGCGCAGCTGCTGGAACGCCGCGCCGGGCTCTTGTCCCACGGATAGGAGACGTTAACGGTGCCCCCGTGAGCGAGATGGGCGCTCATTAAAACTAGGCTCTAGAATCCAGCGTTCAGTGCCGCTGACAAATGTGACGATCCGAGGCGCACCGCAACCGAGCTCGGATCGCCGTGCCGCCGTGCCGCTATGGCTAAGTTAATTATTGTCGGCCGCAATTAAGAGCCGTGCTTTATTGAACACGCGCCGGCGCGGCGGTATGTTGGAATCACGCGGCACGCACGCCGCATGCGGGATCATGGGAAAGGGTTATATTAACATCCGGCCCAAAAAACGTAATACCATGTAAATCACGACGTTAATTAAGCCCATCGCGAACGGCGTCGGATTTACCTCGTCTCCTCGTCACCTTGGAGATTCACGGTAGTCGCCTAGCTCTCGTCTGAACCCGCGGACGATGCCTCAGCTGGTAGCGATCGTAGATGACACGCGGAAGGGAGATGTCGAGACGATAAAGAGCCGAGAAGATAGAGAGTCGGAACTTCCTGATGTATTTTCTATACTTGTGAAATTACGTCGCTGGTTTTGAGTGTAATAATGTTCAGTAATCATGCAACGAAGACCTTGTAATATAATCTAGGCATATAATCCTCGACTTAACGAGAAACATTTATAAGAAAGTTTTAAAATGTTTCCTTAAATGATTGAATAGCTATTGCTACACAGTTATGTGTTTTTCGCTAATTAATTTTAAATTTAAATGTTTCAAAGATATAATTTACCGTCAAAGGTAAATGAGTTTTATATTGCAATAACGGGAAGAAAATCTTGTTTTCTTTTTGACCCACGATAATTTCAAGATGTGATTTTTCGAAAGCGTTTACCTTCGATGCACTTGAGAGTAATCTTTATGCTCGCCTCATCTACAATGTGCTCTTGACATTGTAAACCGCACGGGATGAGAATTTCTAACGAAGATGCATTGCGCGGCGCATTTCACGTGGGAAAGGTAGATACACCGGCATCCTGTTGTAACCGATTCAACGTGTTACATATCAATTTTTTTTAAATCAATCATCGTACTTTAGAATTCTTCCATTGCACGTGAATAAATAGCTTTGATTGACTGATACATTACTTTTGATCGTGAGACAACTCTGAACTAATTCTGAAGATTGAAGCATTAACAATTTTCCCAAAAATGTACAACGCACATTTTACGTACAATATACAGAAATAATTGTTAATTATACGCAATAAACGGAAATATATTTAGATTAAAATTAGTTGAGAAATTAAAAGATGTCGAAGGAGAAGATGTTGAAAAAAGATATATGTGGAGATAATATTATAACATAAATTACATAAAAAAATATTTTTTTTTATATTTTGTTGCAAAACTAGAATGTGACGATACAGTACTTGCATTTGATAATCAATTATACATGAATTTAAAAAATTATAATGTATATTACAAAGAATCATATAGATATTAAGAATGTTATGAACATATTAAACTTTATAATGTATGTAATCAGCTTATGCTTATTGTTATTCAGTTAGTAGTTGGTTGAAAAGTAACTTTTTAGAGTTCAGAATCTGAACTCTATTAACAGTAGCAAAACGTGGCGGCCGTGGCGCATGTTAAGAAAAATACATGTATTTCCTCTTTAATCTATATCCCTTTAATCAGAGAATACTAGCTCTTCAGACCGGTCCTTATACTAGAGAAAATCGATTTTCTTAGGATTTTCTTGAAACTGTGAATATACGTTAATTTAGGTGTGCTTTATGCGTGGTATAAATTTCAGTACCTCTTCCGGTATAAAAAATAAAGATACTGAGCCTCAAAGTTTCAACTTTTACTAATGAAAAGGTTTTCCAGGCCAAACGGTAAGAGATACGAGGTTGGCCAAGAGGACCAAAGTTGCTCCTCTCGTCGAGTTCTATAAGGAAAAAATGCCAAAACTAAAAAAAAATTAAAATTAAATTTTTTTTTTGAAACTTTGAGGCTCAGTATCTTTATTTTTTATACCGGAAGAGGTACTGAAATTTATACCACGCATAAAGCACACCTAAATTAACGTATATTCACAGTTTCAAGAAAATCCTAAGAAAATCGATTTTCTCTAGTATAAGGACCGGAGAACGTCCTTAATCAGAGAATACTAGCTCTTCAGACCAGTGCTGCGATTTAGTACTGCGATGGTGAGACGTACCTTCTGAGAGAGACCTCCTTCACTTGAGGAGTATATAATCGTGATAATAATTTTATTAAGTATGGAAATTACATAATATTTTAAAACAAAATATATAATAATTTCCGACACAATATATGTTCAGTATATTGCAAGATAACAAAAAGTTAATTATAATTTTTACTATCATATTTTTTCGTGTTTAGCACGTCGCATATATCACTACACTTATTACTTCGTTAATTAGAGAATCGCGTTACTATGTTGGTACTTTTTTTTTTAATTAGGACGCACCGCAAGAATTCTCGCTTACTTTGCCGGTGTAATTATGTTGAAGGCACAATCTGTACGGATTAAATTAGGTAAAATGTTGGATTATTAAATAAAATTTAGTACTCACAACTCGCGTCAAATTTTTACGAGTACGGTAAATTGTCATTGTGACCGGTAAGAGACGGGGGCCGGTAAGATGGGACTAGCGAGATAGGGCGAAGACCTTTGCACGCGAGAAATAGATGGCTGCATACTTTAACGTAAGCACGTTTTCAAGTGCATCTTAGACGAGCAGGTGATTATCCTCATGGAGCATGAGAAAGGCACTATAAGATGCAGGTATAATATCTTCAAATGCCTCTGCTTAGCAGCTTCTACGAATATACTCGCGTGTTTGCTGTTTCTTAAGCAGATTGTGATATATCAATTGACTCACATAAAGTTAACTTTGTAAAGTAATGGATTTAATCCTGAATATAATTTCGAAGATAAAGTTTTGTGTGTGAGAGAGAAGAGATTGAAATACTTTTGTAAATTTAATTTTTTAGATTTAAAATAACTTCAAGAAGCTGTTCGTGTGCGTATAGTTTCTGACATTTATATTTATATCTCTGTCGTTCTAGTAAATAACGCATTCGAATTTGCATGGAAGGTACCATAAATAATAATACCGTAAATAAGGATACTGTAAATAATATAATCCCGTATAAGCGAAAAAGTCAATCTTGGAATTTTAGTGGAAAGATTCCAATAGGGAATCGCGATTTTCGATCGTCGAGGGCACACGTGTAATTTAATTTTTATCTCGTCAAAGTGCAGTGATAGCCGCGCCGTCAAATAAAATTGCTGATTTAACGTCTCCGTTACGGTGCGCGATAAATATTTGCCGTGCGTACCGAAAGTTTCGTTTAAACGACACGCTGTTAATTATATGCCCGATTATTTTGGATTTGCATGCGCACGTGAAAAAGAAGCTCGAGGATCCGGCGAACTGCACGTAAATTGCGCGTTTAATTGAGCAACGCGCGCGTAACTTAGTCATGCCGCTGGATTTAAAACGATGTATCTCGTATCGCGCAAGGACGACCGACCCGGTTTATCCAGCTTCGATGCATCGTACGTATTTTTTTCGCGGGTGGCGAAAGAAATCCAGAGATAAAGAAATTAGCCTTTTAAAACTGGGCAAGTACGCAGGAGTAACTATATACTTATAATAAAGAAATGAAATTGAATTAAATAACAATTAGACAACAGCGAGCCGAGAAATATGAGTTTTCTGAAATAAATTATACAATAGATGTATGTACATTATTTTAAATCGAGGCCTCAAATATCGATCTAACTACTTTTAAATAAAAACAATGAAAACAGAGACAAATCTGTAACACTTTAACTCCCTACGGTGGGAAAATTGCAGGAAAAACTGTCTCAATAGGGGTGTGTTACTGTGCTACTGAGACCTCCCTTGCCTTCGAGCATGAAAACAATTTGCATAGTTATACATGCACACGCACTTAACGCACGCAAATAACAAGCTATGGCGCTTTAATAAGCGCCGAAGTGCAGATAGAACGACGAGATACAAGCGAAACGATCGGCCGGAAAGACTCGAAATCGCCGCGCTGCGGCTATAGCGGCGGCAGCGGCTGCCGCGGCTTCGCGAAAGGTTAAACGAGTGGAAAAAAGGAAGGAAAGAAAATAAAACGTCCGAGAGATCGTTCCTCTCCTGCCGCATAATCTGATGCCGTTCGCGCGCGATTACGCCATTCCGAGAGCTGCGTTTAATATCGGAGGACGTGGCTCGAGATCTCGCGTACTACTGCGAATTTTCCTCGTACGTACAAACTGATCCCGTTACTTTCGAAAATCAAACGTTAGAATATTTTCCTCCTTCATCCTTCTTGTTTCCAACTTATGATTGTGATTTTAATACAAGTCCCATAAAGGGTCCGACATTTAAGATTGATTTATTATCATGTTTCGCAAAATGTAATTTTTATTTTTTAATTACATTGATATCTCGAAACACATATTTTTTACGCTTTATTTTAATTTTAAAATAAACAAACATCAAATGTTCACTTCTTTAGCTCAAAATCTATATAGTTTTCCAGATTATAGTCTAGCGTATAACATTTAATTTATATTGTTTTCGAAATTTTGTGTTCGAGAAGATTTCAAAACTAGTTTGCTGGTTATAATCACATAACATAGCTACGTGTTTGAATGTGGAGGAAGTAGCACAAACACGTCCACTGAGACGTTTTCCTGCGATTTTTCCGCTGTAGCGAGATTAAAGTGTTACACAGTTATATTTCTGAGCTTTCTTTATTTGAAAATATTTGGTATAACATGTTGTCATAAAATATACTATCAAATTTCCATGTAGCCTGTCAAGAGTCAACGTAAATTTTTGTTCAAAGTAAGCATTTTTTCTATAAATAAAGAAAAGATACTTTTGCTTTTTATGGGGGTTCCAAAATGATCTGGGAAACTTTATTTCTTATCGCCTCGGGGGAAAATTCGTTATCACTTTTAATCGCATAAAATCATTATTATCCTAAGTGCGGTGAAAGTCGCTGTCTCGCGTAAGAAGTGTCCGGCAGACTGGCAGCCGTCGGCGGATGATCTTGCGCAGCTACCCGACGCAAACGAACGCGAAAGCACAGGATGAGTGATAATCGCCCGCGCGTTGAGTATGTTAAATACTCTCTTCAGCGCGGATTTATGTGCTCCGCTTCTAAACGGCGAGCACGAATATTGCTTGCGGCACAGCAATAAGACACGCAAGGTGTACATACAATCTCTTGAGGACGCACTCTAGTAAACTCCGTACAAATATGGAAGTAAAGATGAGTTTTCTCATTATGGTCACGAGGAATAATCCAATAATCCTATCTGCAAAAATAAAACACGGCGTTATCCAAGAAGTGTTATACGCTCTCAATATTGGATTTTATTTATAATAACTAATTTTTATTTCTAATAAGAAATATCTGTCATTAAAATGCGCGGTGAATGCGATACATTATCTAAATCTTATATATATCTTTCGACAGTCTCGATAATACAAAGTTACTTTGAAATATTAAACTATTGAGATTAAAATATTTAGCATTTGTTTCAGGCACACCTAATATTTGTTATTTTGTTCAGCAATTTTCTTGTCTTATCAAGTGTCGCGCGAACACGATTGCGAAGGTAATAAACTTGCGATAACGTCTCGTGATATAATTTACGGCGTTGTAAAGTCTGTCTGTGTACGTAATTAAATAGATAGAGTACAAGGAATGAAATATAGCAATTATAGAATGTGAGAAGGGAAAAGTCGTACGTGTCGCACATATTAGTATTATACGACATACGTAATTACAATGATAGAGATAATATATAATTGTAATATAAAAGTAATTACATATAAATTAAACGCGTGTTAATAGACATATACGTATATAATGTATATAAATATATTACATGCTATGCTGAAAGCTTCTATTAGATATTTGCCTACACTGATATGTTATAACTTTTTCACAATTATGTTCATTTATTATATGTATATGATCTACTCTACATACACATATAGAATATATCAGAAGATAAACTATATATATAAAATTTAAGGATATTAAAAAAGTATAAAATGACAGTTGGTTTTGCAATTGTTCGTATTGATTTGAAATTTGCTGGCAAATTTATCATTAAATTAGAAGGTTAGATTAGGAGTTAAATAGGATATTAAATTTGGAACACCCTGTATGAATGTAGCAATCCTCTTTTGCGAACCAACGCAGGCTAGTAAAGCACTCGGTGGTGCGGAGAAATGCAATATATGCGCAAAAGTCGGATTTTTATTGAATAATAGCAATTACCTGACTTTCTATACTTCATCATACGTTGCATCGATTATACGCAATAATGTACCATATACAGCGTGTACGTATAAAATCGTTTAATACGCATATGATGAAGCGGAAACCAAAGCGACGATTGCAACGTTTATGTTTACTATATAGGTAGGCAAACATGCGGCCGCTTCACTCCATCCATTATCCTTGAGGAAGAAAAAAAAAAGAGTACGGCCAAGTAACGACGCAACAGGCTCACGCGAGAAGATTAGGCTTTTTGCTATCGACCTCTTCCCCTTTCCCTCCTGTATTATTTCCTCGATACTTTTGTTTTACATTCGAGAGAATCCTGATTAAAGGAATACGATCCATGAACCGTTAACGCTTGATGAAAGTCTAGCGTTAAATTATCTTGTATGCACTGTTAGAATGTCGGAACTGCTACCGGCAAGTATACACATTGCTGCGCGAGGTCTCATTGCGATTAATTTAATAATTATTAGCATGCATTTCCGATAGAGCTCAGCTAGAAAAAATGGCTTATCGCCGTTCCGCATCCAGTTCTACTACTATTTAATTGTTACCTTCAAGTCTTTCCGTCGGAGATATTATCAATTGGCATTAATTTGAAGCCATTAACAAAATATAGTTTGCAAGGAATAAAATAATAAAGTGAATGTATAATGTCATGAAAATATTAATTTTGTTGGGAAGATCATGTTTAGGATTATGTAGCTTTAAAGTAATTAATACTTATCAATAAAATAGCAAAACACACACACACATATTTATTATACCATTATTATCTTTAAATCAATCAAAACATTTATTACCTTGTATAAATCATATTTCTACCGCACTCAATTTAAACATCTGATTTACCATTTTTTAATAATAATATAGAAACGCATTTTCTCGATATTCGTGGAACTTAATAATTATTTATGCCGACAAAAATTTCCTTGATATTCCGTCTTAATATCCTGGAATATTATATTCTTTAAATTTATTTTTTAATTAATTCTTTTTATCTAGAAGGAGATGAGATAGCAAGGAGATATACTGTCGCTAGTAGGTACAACGTTATTGATAGGCATTAAGAATAGTAGGCATTCAATCTTGATAGGAAACATGTAGAGCGCTCTTTTTTGCAGATTATAGCTCTAGGCGACAAGAAGAGAATTTCGCAAGCATAGTTTAATTTTACATACTGCTAGACGATAAAATGTAGAGAGAGTGAAGGTCTATGACAAGCTTTGTTTATACGAGTAGGGGTGACTATACTACGTACAGTCAATCAATTAATATGATTATTCGCGGCGATTGTGAATGCTTGATCGTTAAAAAAAATAGTGATGTGTTTCTAAATTCAAATGTTTATATACATATTCACCAGAGTAAACTATAACTATATTTATTCTTATAATGTAAATTTAGCACAACATGGAATCAGCCATCAAGTATTTATCTATAAAATCATAGTTGCCAAAAAACAAAAAGTAAATTACAAAATAGGGAAAACTTTACAGTAAAAATTAAACTAATATTTCTGCAAGAATATTCTTATCGACTCTTTGAATATTTTCTCACAACAAATAGTAAAGAAAAAGAGTACATTTCTTTTGTACTTTTGTACCATTATTGTTAATAAACATAAAAATAGAAATTATGTTTATTTCTAATATTCAAAAATTAATAATTATTTAATAATCGAATAATTAACAGATATCCTTTTATTACCATTTTATTGCATACAAACACTTTTCTCATATAGTGATTTAGTCAATATGCTTACATAAGTTTAATTATTTTTAGTACTATTACATTTAGTTCTTATGACTAACACGTGATTGATCTGTTGATTGACCAAAAATAAAGTAGTCATTTAAGAACCAAAATGTTTCCTTTCATAGCTCGAAGCGATCGAAGGTTTCGTAAGTGTGATTTATTTTTGTACTCCATCCGAAACGATTCGAGAACCGAATCTTGCGACGTGCTGCGACACTGATTAATAATGCGTCCAAAAGCAGTTGTCCTTCAGTTGTGTGTGCGAGTTTTCGATGACATGCTCCGTTTGTTTCGAAGAGCGAATTTTATCTTAGAAAAGAAACTTGTAATTTTGCATTCTGCGACTTTGTGATTATTTTATTGTTATTCTATTCTTTGCAATATACATATATCCGCTTAATGTGGATTTGCCGAGATAAACGCCACTTTTTTTTTATCATTATATTTATGAACCAAAGAAACCTTAGAAGTACATTTCTCATCTAATTTTACAGATTAGTCGTGTAATCGAGGAGAGATGAATAATGACGGAGGTCGTGTCCCGCGTAATTTTACCCGCTACAATTTAGTTCTTCGTTTCTCATCTCGCCGATTGATTAATCGTCGAGTCGGGTTGCTCTTTAGCCGCATTTTCGCGGCGC
Organism: Temnothorax nylanderi; assembly: GCF_030848795.1. Taxonomy (NCBI): domain Eukaryota; kingdom Metazoa; phylum Arthropoda; class Insecta; order Hymenoptera; family Formicidae; genus Temnothorax; species Temnothorax nylanderi. The sequence goes on from NW_027249231.1 coordinate 276,450, forward strand.
GCCTCACTTCAACTGAAATTTATTTGTTTCACACTCGAGCGGGCGGGTGTGCCGTTCTGCGGAATGACACATAAATCAAGCCTTCGCCGAGCCCGCCACGGCCGCCACCGCCGCTCTTCTTTTACCCTCGTTCCCTCGTTCCCTCGTTCTTTCGAGAGAACTCCCGGACTCCCGGCTCTCACGACGCGGATCACCTCGCTATCTCAGCAACGGATCCGGAACAGGCGAGAGTTGTCACGGACTGCACGGACTGCATGGACATTTCTGGAGATGGGATTTCGCAATCTGTGGAGCGTAAAAAGTGGAGAGGTGCGAAAAGATACACGTATTCTGTTTCTGGAGAAAACGTGATAATGTCTTCTTCTTTTTCTTTCGGCATCTCGTGAAATGTACAGAAGGTATGCTATCTCTGATCTCGCGATCTAATAAAAGTATCGCAATTCTGAATAAAAGTAGAATTAATATTTTACAGAACGATCCATTAATTTATGAATATTAAAAAGATTTAACGTTAAGAATGGAAAAAAAATTATACACATACGCGCACGCGCGCGCACACGCACACGCACACGAGCCGATGTTATATATGTGAAGTAATAATTTTATGTATAAATCGATAATCGCGTATTACATTTATTCAACGGAATAATTAGTTAAAGTAATGTATAAAAATAATTAAATATATTTGTATTTTTATATCATTATAATAACAATTCGAAATAATTTGGAAGGAGTCTCTTATATATGTTATATTAAAGAACATGACACCTAATCATAATCGTCATAATTGCGACTGTAATGATAAAAGATTGGCACTTATTTTAGGAAATGCGATACACAATTGATAATTTATTATCCGAAATAATCTTAGAAGATATAATAACAAGGTACGAGCGCACACGCACACGAATAAATTTATAATAAGATATTAGATCTTAGGTAAAAAATACGCATGTGACTCATGAATGTTGCTAGATCGATTGCTTGAGCTCCACACTCTGTAATTAATCGGTACCGCGATCGGTGTTATACGCATTCTTTCTTTCTTTTTTAATTTATGCCTTTGATCGTGAAATCACCAATTTCTAATTGATTGACATGACACTGATCGACCGGAGTCTCTGATTAACTGAAAAAAAATCAGGCGTAGTCGAATTAAAGTTGAATTAAAAAATCGAACCATTATGTGACTATCGGAAAGAAAAAAAAAGAGAAAAAAAAAAGAGAAAAAGAAGAAGGAGAAAGAGAAAGATTTCTCCAATATTGAATTATGCGCTGTGATAATTTGCTTTGCAAGACTTTATTGATTCGTTGCGTGCGATATTTGCTCAGTTAATTGATCTTTTTCATTGGTATAATCAATAATTGCTGTATGCATTGACATTAATTGATAAGGTAATATGCGAAACTGTACGGCATATCAAGTCAGGAAACAAGTTCCGTGCAAATTTTGTATACCGTTTCGCATGTTCCGTAGGATATTGATATCATCTTTTGATATCAGTCAGAACGTCATATAATTATTTAAAAAAATCACATTTATGCTTGATGCATATAATGATATAAATATCACTACAAATTAAATTAGCCGTCGCACAAAGAAAGAATTTAATTTAAGCCCTAATTGACATTGGGATTTAATATACATCATATTCATACTTATCAGCATCTCGAAGTTTATGTCAAAATTGGTGCCGAATCGCATGACGTGTTATCTGATCGGCCTTTCGTATCCGCGAATGTATACAGAGTGTAACGCCAAGTTGCACCGTGACATTTCATTAGCAGGCACATTACTCGCGGCGACGTGTCGGACTTGTTTTACGCGCACGGTCAATAATTACAGCCGAGCACCAGCGTTTACTGCTGGTATACTTTTAATACTTGCTGTTCTGCTCTAGACTATATCTCAACATTGAACGACGCTAATAACTCTCTAATACTGGTCCTGGACACGCTTCTCGTGCGAAACGTAAATCTTCTCGTGCGTCTCTTTTTCTGTCTCCGTGTTTTGTTTGCCGAGGCCGCGTTACGAGCGGTGATTAGACTATTCCGACCGGTTACAGATTATATTATTAGACCGGTAACATTAGACCGGTATTTTCAAGTTTAATGAGGCGACATGAAGAACTAATTTGACCGTAAGAAATTAGTTAATCTCCACCGATTCTTCCTCTTTCTTGAATATTATCAAATATAGTACCCAAATATAATTTCCATTCGAAAGAAACAAAACTGCATTAATACATATTATAATTAGTAAAGTACATGATGTTTAATGCGTAAAAGAATAATTAAGTAAATATTATATATCCCTCTTTCTCTCTCTCTCTCTCTCTCTCTCTCTCTCTCTCTCTCTCTCTCTCTCTCACTCACTCACTCATGAAAAAGAGAATTCGTGAGAACCAGAGCTTCTAGTTATGAACCAGCGTTGGGCAATATCTTCGCGAACTGGTTTATTCGGTTTATCCGGGGCGTATTACGTGTCACGAATGTCACGATATTTATTGCGTCTGATCGGTGAAATTGTCGACCGCGAGTATACGATCGCCCCTGGCCCTCCAAGGACGCATACGCGTGTAATAAAAAAACGCCAATGATTTACTTATTCCCCGCGAATCATGCGATCTCTCGATGTGGCATTGCCCGTTTTTAATCCTGTAATTACTGAGATTCCTGACGGCCGACGACTTACACCCGTTCCAAACCACTTACGAAAGAAAATTCTCCATCAAGATTACATTAACTGATGTAAAGCATTAACATTCAACGTTAACGTTAATGTTGTCGATGAGGCTTATCTGTTTATCAGACGGATAATAATATGACAATTTATACGTTGGAAATTTATTTCAGAAAATACATAAATAAAACTTTACATTTCGGAAGTGGAACGCATTAAACTCGATGCGTGTTAATTATTAACAATGACAGCTGCCGTAAGCAATAAATCATGCGCAATTAAATACGCTGAAATACGATGGACGGAATATCGAGTAATTGCTTCCGTCAAGCCGCCAGGTTATTTATCGATTCGCAAATATCTCTGTCTTGACGTTTGGCTGATAGATAAATTATTCGAGCGATCCGTAACAATAATTGATTGTAGTTTTAGTGTGGACACAGTTGTGCAAGCGATCGAACATGATATCTCACTCGATTCATGTGAAAGTAATTAGCGATTACTTTCGATGATCTTTGTAAGGATTGGAGAACGCGATGTTTTAAAGAAAAATAATTTAAAATTAAGAACAATTTTGTCAATGGATATTAACAATGGATATTAATATTAATTTAACAATAATAGATATTAATTTAAGATAATTAATGCTGATTGTCAATTAGATAAAGAAATCTGTTGAGTCTGCTCATATTTCTATACAGTTAGGACTATTTTTAAAATCTCGATGCAACTTTTAGTTCTGGTTTTTTTTCCAAAGAATTCTAAAGTTTTCGATATTGATATGTATCAAAGAGTTTTGTGAGTGTATATTTAGTATCGCAATTCGAATGTACATTGAAATTTCCACAATTATTGTTATACAAAAAGTGACAATTTTTTTTATTTCAATTTCGATCGAATTTGAATTATAACACTTTGATAAAACTTTCGAGGTACTAGAAAATGTATTTAAAAAACTAAATTTTCAAAAAGCTCTTTATATGAGAACTTTGGAAAGTTTTTAAGAAATGAAAAATCATTAGAACTTGTTTGTTTCTGCTTTTATTATCTTATTTATTTTTATTTTTTTGAACTTTTTAAAGAAGTTATTAAAACTTTTCTTGAAACGTATTAGAAATTTTTAAAATGTTTTGGAAATTAGATCAGAATTCTCTTAAAATTCTGAAGAAGTTAAACCTTGTAGAAATGTACCTGTTTCCCACGTCAAAATATGCCACTTCTGGCAATAGCTATTAATCATTGACGTATAACAACTATCAATAATTTAATTATCGACGATGCTCTCCAAGGCCACGCCTTGCAATTTCGTTCGACGAAGTGAAATTTAATTGATCATAAATGCAGGGGCGTTATGTGCAACCGCAGCACGATACATCGATCATATTATACAATGTGTTTCAAAAGTATCATTTCTTTTTTCAATTTTAGATTCTTTGTTAAATTTTAACTAATCGAACAGAGATAGTCCGATTATTTTTGAACGCGCATTAGAAGCATTTTGGAACTCTACTTTGTGTCACGAACAACCATGTAATTCTGCATACGAAATCGCATCCCGTTTCGATCTGTATTTTCTGACAGAAGAGAGTTTTCTAATATGCGAACAATGCTTTCGCCTTCAGCAATTCGATTGCGCATAAACCAATACGCGTGTGCACGTATATTTCCATACCGTTAACTTCACGTAGGTGGTGCTCGAAACGTAATCACCGTTTCCATTGAGAGACAGCATGCCAGGTATTTAGAACCCATTTGTGTCACCGGCACCATAGATCGGAGTCTCGTAAAACAAGTAGTCCACACGCACACCAACAACTCATTGTGCAATATTAATAGATCCAGTCTATTCATGCGATCGCTGAATGACTTCAATCTCGAGTTCCACGTGGCTATCGTCATAGCTTTGTTACACGGAGAAAGTCATCTTGTCATTCGTGTAACGTCCCGGCGGCAACGAGATAATACTTTAAATAAGCCAACAAAGTAATTTGTATTATAAGATACAAGACTAATGGGATAGTATGTACATTTACTGTGACGAGTCAACTTTTTATACTTTATTTTATACTTTGTTTTAAGTCCATTTTTTGCAATTCAGAATTCAATGAAATTGGAACTCGTTTCTTTGCAAGGAGTATTGCAAATCTATTTTATCGCTTGTTAGATATTTCGGGCAAAATATATCGGCTGGTATATGGCCTTGATACTTGCGGCGTACGACTTGCTGTGTTTACAAAAGGTCGCCATGGTATCACTCACACAGCGATACTCGAACGAGCAGGTAGCAAGCTGAAACACTTCATTTATTATTATTATTATTATTATTATTATTATTAAATGGCAAAGGTATATCGATAATTACAAAGCAATTATTCATCTTATCTATAATTTATCTCATCTATCTCAACTATTTTAGACATAAACGGGAGTATCGTAAGTCGCCGTGCGAAAGATTTGCATTGATATCCGTGCACGATTGTATAATTACCCGCGAATGTTTTTCGCGAATGTTGTGCGAGCGCAAAGAGGAGTAAAAAGAAACTTAACAATCTGAGAAGAAAGAGGCCTGACAATCTGAAAGGAGGAGGAGGAGGCCAAGGAAAGGCATCTGGCGCTGGCGAACCAACCTTGCGGTGAATATTATTTTATTTATTTTTTACTTGCGTAAAATTAATCGTTCTTTCCTGTTTATTCGGAAAATTTTATTTCGGTAATCTAAAGAAAATAATACTAGAGAAAAACCAATAATCTAAGATTTTATAAAAGTCAATTTATATAAAAATAGATATCTTTATGAAGATGCATATGAAGATTTTTTTTGAAAATTGTATAATTATTTTAATAAATATCTATTGAAAAACTAAATAAAAAATTCGATAATTTGCGTGTATAAATTATCTTTTATAAATCTTGCTGGATTAGTTAGCGCGTTAGAACTTAGAACTTCTCGTAGGTTGCATGTCCGCTTAGTTTGTAATAAATGAACCTAATGAAATGAATTAAACACTATTGTAAAAACTCGCCATTTTTATTAGCAAATAATACAAGAGAAATATACATATATGAATTTGAAAAAATTATAAAAAAAGGTTCAATTTAATTCGATTGATTGCTTGGTTCAATGATATAGTCTTTCGAAACAATGATCATTTTGCACAACAATCAAGGCGCTTAGATACTTTTTCTAACATTAATAATTGTAATTGTACTTTCGAAGAATTTCAAGTAAATTCTTTTCCATGAAAACATTATTATGCCGATATTCTGAATATATCACTGATCATGCAACTAATCAAATTTTCGGCTGTTTTATAATATTTACTTTACAAGTTGATAAACATATATTTTTTTGCGTTATACAAAAAAATCGCAATTTTATGCAGTTAGTATGTTTAATTCAGTTATCTACAGAATAAAAGACTTTTATTGTTACAATTGTGTACTCATCGCACTGTTTGTCACGGACCAATTGATTTTCTCGTGCAATGTTATTTCGCTACTGCTTATCGATAATTTCGATCTGTGCCACCTACATAGAGATCGACTGGTTCAACCGGTCTTGTTACGATCTAGCCTTCGTGACACCGAATGTGCCGAGTTACCTGTAGGATGATTACCGCTACCGTGGTGCAAGATCATCGATTGCTCCGACGATCTTAATTTCGCTTCCATTTCCTCATCTTGAAAGCAAGTACAACTATACAATTTTGTATCCTAATAACCTCAAATCCTGCGTGCGCCGGAGGGTTTTCTACATAACAATTTTAGATATACTGACATGCAAATGATAGCCGTTGGAACTCTCATTTCCCTGCGTGGGTGTCTCGATACTCTCGATCCACTTGTAGAGACAGTGCTTTCTTAATGAAAATTTCACCGTGCTGTATAACAGATTTCTAAATTCCGATTTTGGAAGTGGTTAATTAATCAACACACATCTAATTAATTAATAACAATAAATAATGTTATCTTAATCTAAGGAATAATAGTTTACTATAACAAAAGCGTTGTAAAGCGCTCCTTTTAAACCGCATTAAATCTAGTTACAGAAATTAGCAAAGCGTAATATATGTTGATAATTTTTTTTTAAATAAATGATTTGATAATATTATAATTTTAATTGAGACAAATAATGTTACAGCAAAACACACATTTCATCCCGAAGGAGGTTTTTCTTACGGAAAGATCGGCATCAAATCGACCGAAGAATCCGCGGTTAAAAGGGCACTCGATTCCGAGATACCCCGTGCAAATCATCTGGTAGACATTAATCGAAAAGCATTTAACGCTCCGCGGGGGGGAACAATACCGTTCGCTCGTGACGCAAACTCTTAAATAGATCGCGAGCAAACTCTCCGCGGCGAGAGATGCAATTCCGTCTCTCGATAGCGCGCTTACACGATTCGCTCGAACGCCTTACGTAACGTTCACAATTTAACTGGCCGCGCGCGAGAAAAATCGTTTTCGCGCGCGGGAATCCCCTCTCGCCGTCCCTCTCGTGCTCGGGTACGAGCGAGCGAGTTCGCAGGAGGAAGTCAAACGGTTCCGACTCGCAATCGCTCGGGGTTAAGTGTAGTGCCGTCCAGATACGTTTTACGTTACCCCGCCAATTAAGCGTATTTAGCAACCGCGATTGCGGTCGGTGTCGTTATCGCGGTTTACAAGGCGACTGTCAATTGACTTCAATTATATGATTATGCAGACGTTACACGCGCAGGTAGGACTCCTGTATCTCGCAAAACGGCACATTCACAAGGTATTAGGAACCGATTTTTCTCGCTTGTAATTTCATCCCGAGTGACTCAATTATATGAATATGTAAATTGACAGCAAACTATAAATCTCATATGAATATGCAAATTGATGATTAGAGCGCGGCATGGTGACTAATCTTCTCACCTTGCTTCTCACAGTATACACGTATACGTTTTTTTGCTCGCGAACAATTATCTTCAGTGCTATCCAAAAGTTTTTTTCAAAATTACATAAATAATGTTAAATAAAATTTTTATTTAAAATGAGACATTTTAGCAACAAATATATATTTTTTAAATATTATCTAAAAACACTGATAATCGCAGTTTAATAAATCAATAATAAATAAATAATAAAAAATTAAGTAATCGAACAAGTTTTATTGAATGTCTTATTAAAGTATTTACTATAACAAATGTATGAGATACGAAATATATTTAAATGTGCCAAGTAGTTCCTGTTTTAATAAATTGCACAATCAGAAAGTTAGTGATATAAAAAAGTAAATAAAAATACGAAGTAAAATATTTTTATACGTGACTCTTTGTTTTCGAAAAAATCGTTTACAAAAACTCGCCTGAAATACGTGTTTTATTACATTTACGTTTAACGCAGATCTCACCATGCACAGATATACGTAATGTATACTTCCATATCCTTTATTATCACGAATTAATTGATGTAATATTAAATTTGTTCCATTTCTTTCACGTGTTCCACATTCGCTAGAGAGTTTATGCGTTTACACCGAAAACCCCGCGAGTCTTCCGTGAGTACTGCTAATTAGTGGAGAGAGAGAGAACAGACGATTAAAAAAAAAATAAAATAAAATAACGTAGAGGCGGTCGGTCTGGCGTATTTTCTCCTTCTCGGCCATCGAGTTCAGGAGGTCAGTCGCCGTACCCGAAGGCGCGATGGACCTCTATCCGGTGTTTATCTTCCGTATCGCGCCGCAGGATCGTAACGCACCGTGTCGGTATAACCAGTTCTAACGGACGTTATCTGATGCTTTGGTCGGTCCAAACAGGTAGTCTTGAAATGCCGCGGTGCCGATTTGCGAACTCGTATAGGTCATGGATACACGAGGTCGGAAATATAATTTGTCGCTGACAAATATATAAATCAAAATAAACAGATAAATTATTTGTCACAGTGTTGTAGAAGAATAATTACGGAAACTCTCGGATAAATGGTGGCAACGTAAATTAATGTACGGTTAAAGTAAGTATAATTTTTATAAAACTCAAATAATACAAAAATTAGGGGATTATTGAAAGGCACATTTAAGAAATCGGAATATTTTTTTCTATTTAAGATTTATCTTTTATTATTCTTTTAATTTTGCAACTTTTATTTTGCTCGAACAATCTAATTTAATATCCGTCAAAATATCTATCTACGCACACACAAATGTAAATCTATTCAAAATTAAAAATTCCTAAAGAAAATTCTATTATATAAATATATATAAAATAATTAATATACATCAATATTAATATATTTAATATACATATATATCTCCCTAGAAACTAGATAATTATTTAAGTTAATTCCATTGAAACATTCTTACTCCAAATTACCACATTGTTATATAATCTATACTTTTTTTCTCATCGCGGCGACTTTATATTAAGTATTCTTTTATTATTTAATCGCGGAAGCGTATTCTTGGACGTTATTGATACTTTCGCGCAAGTGCATATAATTGGAGTGGGGCCAGTTATTTCTGGAAAGTGACAATCCCTATGTTTTCCATTAGACCAAGCCGAACAAGAGAAAGCTTTCGCGCATTCGCATATATACATATATGGGTCGCCGATCGGATTTCTTTTTTAAAGTTTCGTAAGGAAGTCTTTTATCTCGGATGTTGCAATAATAGGTACTTCAAATTAATAAGTGTTTAATGTACTCCTCAAACATCGAATGCATTTTAGCGTCGCATTTTCTACATGGTATCTTTAGTGCAATGTACGGTATTCAACAGAATAATGATGTAGAAAGAATAAATTATGCTGGTATTACGAAAACTGAATTGTTTTCATCTCTTTATAAAATAAATAAAGGATACATTTTATCGCAGAAAAATATTGTTTATTAATAAGAGCTTAATTTATTTCCGTTTACATTTAATTGTGTGTATCTAATACTATCTAATACATGTTTTTTTTTAGCACGTTCTTAATAAAAAAGATCACAAGATTGAAAAATTATTATCAATCAACTTTAGTTTCTTTCAGCTTTAATTTCGAGATATCAATATAAAACTAACACAAGGTAGAATAAAATAAACGAGAAATTAAATCACAGATTTGTTTGTGTCGGGAATTGCTAATAAACGCGTTTCTCATACAATTTTATGTAACTGTTAAGGCAACTTTCGACCCGAGGTCAACAGTCCGTCAAGTTGAGGCTCGTACACGATAAAATGCTTAATGAGCCATGAGCCTAATTAACGATGCGCCGAAGATGACTCGGCGCTAAGAACCCACTTGTGACTGAGCATAATGCCTTGATAGCTTTGTCGTGTCTTTGCTAAGCGAGCAGGTTCAAGATCTTCTTTATGACTACATATGTTCTTTGAAGATGCCATTTCTCCCGATCAGATTAGGTGAATGGGAAGCGGAGAGAATCGCAGCTGATATAATGGCTTATAGTGATAGAAGAGAGACGGCAGGTATAAAGAATGGGAAGAGCATCGTTGAATGAACAGAGGACATTCGTATGCAACTCGTAATCGCTGAGCAACAATTGATCAATTTTTGCCCGACGAGAGATATCGTTGTCTTTCGCTACAAATTGTAATAAGAAAACAAGAAACTCTGACGTTTCAATAAGAGATTAATCAAGGAATTTTTACATTTCTTTATAACAAAAATCTGTAGGTATCACATTCGACGATTACGAATCTGTAAAATAATATTTAATTTATGATATCATTATTATATGAGAGAGATATATGCACATATATTTCCTCATGTATATAAATTGAGGAAAGTCGCACGCGCGAGTATTTTTTGTATCAAAAATTTTCTTTGTCGCTCTTTTTTATATGGAGAACGTTTTTAATTTTAATATAAAACACTCTTAAAGATCTATTCATTGAAATTTACTTCATTGTTATAACGTTCATTGTGATTGGTATTTTCTTTTTTCATTTTTCCTTTTTTAACTTTATTTCTAGTGGATTGAAAACATTTACCTCGCGCTGCTTATTCTCATTTCCATTGATCCTCCGATTCGAACATGGTGTCCATGATCCATTACAGGTATACGCTTGACCTTGTACGTGCTGTACGCGCGCGATTCTGCAAATCTGTTATTTCGCATCTCGCGCATCATCCGCTCGAAGCATTCACGCTTCTCCGGGATTATTTCCGTAATCTGATATGCTCCGAGAGCTACAAACCATCACGTACCGGCGATTTGCCATTATTGTGCGCATACCTAAGGTCCAGTGCAACTAGCAAACAGCCGGTCCGTTTCTACGCGTTTCGCAGGATAACAGGAGTATTATCCGAATCGCAGTAATCGTGGATGTAATTTTAATCAATTTTGAAAAATGCGGGTCATATAAGTTTCAAATTATTTCAAGATTGTTGGAAACGCAAATTGGAAACACGCTGCCTCGCGGGAAAAAAAGTTACGGATACCGCGGACTGTGCTCGGGCTCTTACAGAGGATTCGCAGAAGCGCGGTTATATGTGAAATCGCAAATTGATACTTTGATAACGTTAATATAAGAGGTAATATTTCACGTGTGAGCGCGCGAGTGTACGCGACTTAATAAGCATTACACGTATTAATGGCAAAAGTCGCCGATGCCCTCCCACCGCAGCGCAGCACTCCTGAAAAATATGACGTATTGCCGCGAGAGAGTCATTCACTCGCGCTTGAATATTAACGAGCGATTTGTGTCGCGCGGCAGGATTTACGATAATTCCACCGAGAGAGGAACACCGTCGCGGCGGCGATTTATCGTCATTGTCCGCATGTTCTGCCCGCGATGCACCGTTATATTTCGTACGTGCGTCGCGCGATTGCCCCTTACCCTAAACGCAAAGTATACCGCAGGTGCACCTAGACGCAAAGTGGCAAAGTATTACCGAAGCAGCGCAGCACACTTTCAGAGAGGAAAATCTGGTTTTGATAAAAAATAAATGAAACACTGATTTTTCGAGTTAAAAAATATCGAACGTTCCGTCTTTTACATTTTCTTTATTTTTTTATTATTCATTGAACAGATGACTCGATCTGTCCAACCAAATATAGCTGTACAATGTATGCTTATTTGTATTTCGTGTATTTAATATGCTTCGCATACACAGTCAACATACGCATATATATTAAACGTATTTTCCTATTAACATGCAATAATTTTGTAAGTTATTATAAATATATTACTGTATCAAATATATACATATCGGCATTATAAACGCTTCGATTTTATACATGTAAAAAGTATCTTAAAGTACATAGAGAAGTGCATTATTTCCAGCAAATAATTTTATTTTACTTGTTTTCTTAACATCTTAATCTTTGTCTTGCATAATATATTCGATAGATAATCTTTTTTAGTCTTTTGACATTTTTCAATCAGATCTCAAATTACTTACCAAACCTCGGATTCTCGATTTATTCGACACAATTTTTTTTTAAATTAAAAAAAACAATTTTTAAATTAAAGTGTCTCTTTCCAATAAAATCTCAAATCGCTCGCACGATGTTTAATGCAAGAACACACCATGATAGTTTTTGCCTTTTGAGAAAACGCCTTAGCCATTGACAAAGTTACTTCAGAAATAAATCCTTAAACGCTGCCATAGGGATATTTCCTAGAAAAGGTTGTTACAAAACTATTTGCGCTGATATGGAAGCTCGATTACTCTCCTGAGTCCGACGAGTTACTTTCAAATACGAGGAGATACTTCCTGCAAACGGCTGCAGACTTTTCGATTGTATTTGCAATTGCCGTGTTGTAACCGACAATTGAACTTGCCGTGTTGCAATCACATGTTGCAGTTTCGGCGAAGGAGCTATTAACCGTAAGATACGCAATAAAGAAACGATGTATTCCTCGAATCCTTTTTGGTATAAGAGTATATAATTACTGAACGTATGCAAAAAAGAGATGAGACAGAGATTTCGAGTTTCAGTTTTTAAAATCGAAATATAATATGTTCTATATATTTCACGCGTCAATAGATGTATTAATAAATAATGTTATTTTTCTTCTTTTGCTTCGTTTACTTTTCTTCTACTTTGCAATAATTGAACTACCTAATTTGGCACCTAAAAATCGAATAGAAAAAAAATTTATAGTATTGTGGATTGAACGAGAATCAAGAATCTGCGAATTTTAAGGTTTATAAAATCTTAAACAAATTAAAGATTTTATAAATATCTATTTAAACCGGATATTTTTTAAATCGTAAAATCGAAAAATAATCAAAATCTTTGAGATGCGGGAATTACTAAGATGACGACGGATGAAATAAAATAGTTTTGCCAAATCGGGAAATATCTTCTATGGAAAATTTGGCATCATTTCCTTGATTGTTAAATATTAGATTAGATTAGAACACGGAGTTCTGTGTGTGTATAACGAGATTAGTAATAAATACAGGAACTGAAAGGCATAATGCAACGACTATCGTATCACATCGAGATACGCAATCTTGCTTCAATTATAACTAACGTGGCTCGAAAATAAATTGCGTATTTTTTAACACTAATTTGAAACAAATTTTACTGATAATTTTGTAACGTTACGTTAATATATACGTAAATGATTCCATTCGTCCTAGAAACTGTTTATGGACGTTCTCGAAACTTGCAAACGGTTTGCGGTCTGCTTCCGGTCGATTTACTACCGACAAATGCATTTATCATATACCCTATCTACTGTCAAATATTTACTATCGTCATCATAAAAATGGTGATTGATTGGCCACGATAGTATTTTTACGTTATTGTTCGCTAACTTCGCCCACACTCGAGATTCTGTCTTTCGAGCAGGAGAAACCGCTATGTGTTGCTTTCTATGGCGACAGCGTTTTTTGAGATCGGTGTCAGAATACTGGACTCCTGATCAGAGTTGGGCGGCGTCAGGACCACCTGCGGCGCCATGCCGCTTTCGGCATCGGCGCGATCAGGACCGGCTTCATCACCGGACTTTGCCGTCATTCCGGCAGTATTGTTGACGATGCACTTTTTAAAGTGGGTCCTCATGTTGCTGCTCTGCGAGAACCTGCCGCCGCAATTAGTGCAGGAGTATGGCTTGGTGCCGGTGTGGTAGTTGAGATGAGTCTTGAGGTGATGCTTCTTGGTGAAAGCCTTGGAGCACAAGGTGCATTGGTAGGGTTTCAGACCGGAATGTAGTCTAGTGTGTAGGGTCATGTTGGAGCGGTCGGCGAACGCTTTCTGGCAGACCTGGCACTGATACGGCCGCTCGCCGGAATGAGTCCTCAGGTGCTGCTTAAGCAGCATCTTCCGCGAGAACGCCTTTCCGCACTGATCGCACTGGTGCGGCTTCACGCCCGTGTGTATGCGCACGTGCATGTTGTAGGCCACACGCTGATTGAAGCTCTTCCCACATTCCGCACAGCCGTACTCCTTGCGGTTCCGATGGATCTTCATGTGCGAGCTCAGGTAGCCGCGGTCGTTGAAGTACTTGCCGCATTCCGGACAAGTGGCGGCGAACTCCCGCGTGCCCTCATGCACGCTGCGATGGTACTTGTAATTGCGCAGCTGCGAAAACTGTTTGCCGCAGTCGGCGCAACGGAACGGCTTTTCACCGGAGTGCGTTCGGCTGTGCACCTGTGACGATCACACGGCGATGTATAGCTAGGCTATTTACAAGGCTACGGGGCCGAAGACAAAGGGCAAAAAAAGAGAAAATTTAGCATAGGCCGCGTCTTTAACTCTCGATATATCATTTCTCCTTCGTAATCGGCACAAACGCGGCGAACAGAACAGAGTTGCTATTTAAGAATATTAGGCCAAAAAGGGGGAAAAAAGTAGGTATATGGTACGACTTAGAGACATCAGTATCTCATTCATCATAATCGATATACGACATGAGAGTGTGTAAACGATCAAGTATGAAGTTACATTGTGCCTGTTTGCGCCAGGCATAATGTAATATCGTAAGGAAAGACGGCGGTAATTTAACTGACATTAAGTCCAACGTAACTGACACTTAAGCTCTGCGAAATTCCGCGAAATTAGAGACTCGCGGTGTCTAACATTAACAAAAAATGAAAAAAACATACGAGGAGGCCGAGGAGGTTGTAATTTGCAGTGACTTATGGAACATCATGCGTGAGGAACATCATCAGTGAGAAACGGTCGGGATTTGATAGTTTAGGACTTGTGTAACCCAAGGTGATCAAGAATCTATGTTAATAGTGAATAGAGTGAGGCTCCATGAGATCTATCAAGCTAAATCTCTGGTTAATGTGTGAGAAGATCAGATCTACGTGAGATAATGTCTACGTTTCTGTTCGGGAATCTAAATGTGTAGCCTTTAGACTCTGTAGAGTGTTAATGTCTGATTTAATGATTGAGAAGCATACCTTGAGTGATGCTCTCGTGACGAAAGTCTTTCCGCACTGATCGCACTTGTGGTCGTCGGTCGATCGTCCGCGCTGCGCCGCCTCCGTGCTTACGATCGTCTCGTTGTTATTGTTATTGTCGCTATTAATAAAAATCCTCGTGATCCTCTCTTCTCCACTCTTCTCCGCGCTCGCCACTTCCGTCTTCGGCGTCTCTTTCCTCTCGTCAGCCTCGATCGTGTCGCAGAGTCTGCTGATCGGATGGGACAGTTCGGGTTTCGTTGGCGTCTGCGGAACCACCTGTGTCGGATATCCCCCACTTTTGCCGGCACTCGCGATAACGCTGTCGTTGCTCGAGGATAACGGCTGCGTGGACGCGTTGCCGACATTCTGAAAGAGGGGTTGCTCGTTGCTTCTCGCCTCGTTCGCGGGCGTCGCGATCTGATCGGAGGGTGCGAATGGGATCGGCGATCGATAGATCTCTTGGACTTTCGTTTCCGGATCACTAATTATCTCGCGCGATAATCTCGAGTCATTGTTAAAACTCGTCTCGCAATTGGTAGGAACTTCGAAAGTCGTAGAGCAAAGCCCGTCACTTCGCGGGGCGCTTTTCGGAGAATGAACGATATTCTTCGGGCTCATTGATATTACCGTGGATCGAATTGGTTCGGCAGCCAGAGACTTCCTATGGATTTCCTGTAACAACCATCGAATTGCTTTTTATACAGAATTGATTTTCCTTCTTGGAAATAATTAATTTTAAATAACGGGGGATTAAACAGACATTAAAGTGTCTCTTGCCTTAATTGCCGAGACGAATCAATTTGTCTCAATTGACCACAAAACAGAATTTTATTATCTCAATTCTCTTATTAGCCTACTTTTATATTCAATATTTAAGTATATTATTGCATTTATTACTTTCAAATATTATCTTTTTGTTTATAATAAAACATTTAATATTAGAAACATTTAACACGCGTCAACTATTATAAGTAAAAACATTATACGTTAATGTAATTTTCCTACAGGACAATTGCATTTCTCAACGTATCAACGTAAAATCGGATATCCATTGATAGAAAAACACAATCAATCAAGTCAAACTTATCAGCATTCATTAATCTTGAGGAATAGCGTGGCGTATTTGCGTGAAGAATCGAAATCGTCACGGTGCATCAGCCGCCGCGTTTCAATGAGCTAGAAAGTGACGTCTAAATTACAGCGCCGTTTGCTGTTTTACAATGTACTTTTAGTCACGCTCGGTTTTAAGCAGTCAACTCCGTATGCTTGTTAACTTAGAACGACACCAAAATGTCAAGGTATAGCGAGTTGCGTGCAGAATTGTCCGTCCCTCTAATATATCTACCTACTCGTAATGTAGAACAACAGCAAGTTCTTCTTGAATTTACTGCAGAATTTTAAGTATTTTGCAGAAAAATGATTTGACGTCCAAAAGACAAGCACTTGTAAGGATGCTGAATTATTATCAATTCTTTAATTAATTTTTTATTAAATGTTTGTTTAATTATACAGAAGTTGTAACTGAATAAAATATTAAAAAGATTCATGTGTTCTGTTCTTCTTTTAGAAAAGTAACTTTAGGCTTCTAATTATAATTCTATAGAAAGAATTGTCATCTTCTGCAAATTTATTTAAGCATTGGGAAACAATTTCTAAACGTCACGTCCAGACAACACGGCATAATCCAACAATCGTACGTCGACAGTTTCCTATTGTTAATGCTAAATAAAACGTCTATAGTGCAGCAATAGTCGCGCCCAGGAATGCGTCCGCATAATGAGCAGTTGGAAGAAACAGAAGAAAGCAGCAATTAGAAAGCAGCTAGATTGTAAAACAATTTAACGCTATTGACCGTTTGAATGTAATAGTAATAGCTTATTACACTCGCTCTCGACCCGATAAAGAAGGTGAATTGTTAAGATGTATATTATTCGCGTCTTAATAATCACATTTGCGTTCAACGGAAGCCGAATATAAATCGTCGAGATTAAATTCACGAGATAAGATACGTATTCGAAAGTACCCTGTCGATTATTGTAATATTTTTGCACGTTCTCTGGATTTTAAGTAACGGTAAAAAGGATCAGGACACGTGCGGAATTCGTAGCTTTGGATCATAACTTTCGCACTTCCATATCGACTTTTGCTACACTGAGAAAAATCTCTCGGAAAACACTGTTCCGTATTGACCTTTGCTATGTTTTGTAAAATTGTGTAGTTCTTTTTTCCGAAATTCAATTTCTTAAATTCAAATAATTTTAAATCAAAGATTAGGGCATTATATAATGTTCCTATAGATTAAATGACTTTTTAAATAAAAAAAATTAAATGTAGATGAATCTAAAGAGTAAAAGAACTTTAAGAATAATTTGCTCGAAGTTTATTTTGGACTTTAGACAGAGTCCCGGTAGACGTAGTCAATTCTATCGCTACGCGTGAAGAAAAATCATGAGCGCGATCGCGCTGCGTTCTTATCCAGTTGAAATCTTCGCCAATCTCGGCGCAAGCTGCGGGAACCGTTGCTTGCGTAAGCAGACAGTCGTCGCGACAGCACGACGGTCCACGAAATCTGGCACGCATCTCCCGTTGTCGAAAGAGAAAACGTTCCCAGATCGGGCGCGTAATAATAATGCAATGGACGCGCGCGCAGCTGGCATTGCCAGCTGGCGATGCGCAATCACGGCGCGGCGCGCGGCGCGCGGCGGTCTGATAAACAGCCGCAGCGAGTTAACTGATAGCCACATTAAGCGGAACAGCATTGAGTTCGAGTGAAGGGCGACAACGCAGCTGGAAGCGGCAAAGATGCGTAATGTACGTGTACGAGGAGCGAATGAAGAACCAACAAATGGTGAACACGAGTCTTCCGGTGTTCGCATTCGTACATGTGCAGCGTTTACAGCTTTCAATTAACTCTCTTAACGCATGATATGTCACATGTAACAGATAATCTCTGTTGGTCGTAGCAATCTCCCAGTAAGTGTTAGCTGTAAGTGTTCGTAGATTTTATTACGTTTCGAAATCTGATAGCTGATGCTAAAAATAATCTTTCTTCAATTAATTTCAGGAGACTTAGTGTTATCCCGGATTCCGTGATTGAAGGTATAGGCAAAATATGAGAAAGGAAAGAATTTCTTGTATATAGTGACAGAGAGGATTCATTATGCAAATTGTAACTAGTTTTCATATTTTCTGCGTTTCGTTATATGTTCGTTTATTCATGAGATTACTCGTTTTATCTGACAAAATAAACTTATAGTAGGTAGGCTGAAAGTAGACAATTTTCAATAAGCAAGTTAATTTAGCTTATATATCACTATGATTGGTTTAAGCGAATACCGATTCAAATAGGAGATAGAATCCACGATAGAAAATAACACCATTTTATCATCGTATGATACTGATAGATATCGTGACTAAAACGGAAATATATAATAAAATATGAAATTTAATTCTTAGATCTTTACGATTGTTAATATTAAAACTTATTATTCTGCTGCAATTAAATATATAGTTATATATGCATCGCGAAATTTTTCTTAGGTTATCCTTAATTTCTTTATTTCTGCATACATTCTATCAATGTATAAAAGTTACATAATAAAACACTGAAAGTTTATTTTTGATAACAAAGAAGCGAGGATTATTTTTGTTCAAGGTGCCGACGTATTAAACGTTATGATAGATATGAATCATTATGTTTCCTATAAGCTAGAAAAATGGAATTAATAAACAAATATGAAAATGGAACAAGGGCCAAACAACCATTCTGCATTTCTACGTTAATTAATTGGAATGGCAAAAAGTATCAATGCCGCTAGATTAGCGACGCGAGGACCGCGGTTTCTATTTAATTAACTCCGCCGTTACTGCGATTTATAGAGATAGGCGGGATATTGAAACCATTTTCTCTCGTTAATCTCACGCGCAATGACGGTGACATATCGAGCGCATCCGTGTTGATGCTTCGTTTCTGCCGCAGTAATTAAGGGTGTAACGGTTTATCTTCGTCTTACCATTTTGCGGAAATTGGCTGACCATTCAACGCAAGCCAATCAATCGCGATTAATGATTTTCGATAAAT
Source organism: Temnothorax nylanderi (assembly GCF_030848795.1). Taxonomy (NCBI): domain Eukaryota; kingdom Metazoa; phylum Arthropoda; class Insecta; order Hymenoptera; family Formicidae; genus Temnothorax; species Temnothorax nylanderi. Next base: position 295,546 of record NW_027249231.1, read on the forward strand.
TACAGTTTAAAAATGAATGCGATTTAATCGAAAAAAAATATATATGATGTTTAAAACTCTTCATATAAATGCACTTAAGGAAAGAAATATAAATTATATTAATTTTTTTTTTAATACATACATTAAGTGCCGTATTTTATAGGTCTCATTTGAAAAACGTTTCGTATTCATTAAATACGAAACGTGAAGGCATGTAAATGATACTCACGCGCTTGTTTATCGTTACTATTTATGATGATATAAATATAAATCACCGTATATATAAAATACATTCAGTTTTCGTGAATGCTTAATTTGGTCTCCTTAAATTATTCACGTTACAGTGGCCGAATCCGCTTTTTTTCATCGCTTGACCTGTACCAGTTTTTATCACTGATCGGACGAAAACGCGTTCGTTCGATCGTGTCGTTCAGTGTTATTCACCTTGGCATAGTTCCCATAATGGTCGATTCTTTTCGTGCATACGTGGGAATACGGATCCCCTGGCAACGGGATTTCGACAGATACGACGAAATCGTATCTGGCATCGTAATCGAGTATGCACAGCCTACGTTCTTCCCTGTTTTCAGTGGTCGTTGTTCGTTGTAAGTTTCGTGATTGGAAGTATCGACTGGAATAAAATCGTCTCCCGTAGCTGTCGTAGCATCATAATGCCTTCCAGAAATAACGGATCAATTCTAAAAGGATTGTCAACGGTGCGCTTTAAGAAACAAGCTGAATCCCTACATTGCGTATATTTTTTTTACTTTATTTTTAATCAGTCTTTATCAAATTGTTTAAAGTAGGAGCTTAATACTGCAAATGCGGAGTATCATAAAAATTGTGTAAGGAAAATTTTGGAAGGTCTTTGAAAAATGTGTTTTTATTCCTTAGACTCATGACACGATGTTCACCTTTTAATATTGCTTATATTTCCAAGATCGATTTGTAGTTAAAGTAAGCGAATACGCGACTCAACGTCTTCCATCCTCTGATAAAAATACCGTTTACATATTCAGAGAAATAACATTTGAAATTAAAATTGTTCTGAATCAATTGAATTCGGTCGATTTCGTATCGACGAACACGTGGGCTAATATTTGCCTGCCGAGGTACTCACGTCATCGATGTGACGGTGTGGCACGGGGATGGACCGCGGGGTCCTCGGTGAATGATGGGGCCTAACAATCTGGCGCCACGGCGACGCGGTGACACGATTCGCCACGTGCCTGCGAGCGGTTCTCCACCTACAACAACTTTCGCCGCAGCTGAGATCCTCGCCCGTCGAGGTCTGCGAGGCGTAATCGTGCATCTCGTACGACCTCGTCTGGCCGACGGTGGCAGTGGCGGTGGCGGTGGCGGTGGCGCACTGTAAGGACGACAACGGCACCGTGCTCCGGTAGGGACACTCGTCCCGCGTCGTTTCGCAGGACTCTCCCCCCGATCCTCCCACGAGAACGTCCTCGTTCATCATCACCTTCTCCGTTGAGCTACTCATGTGCAACCTCTCGTATCCCATCCTAATCTTCTCCAAGGTATCCGAGCCAGCGTATCCTTCCGAAGACGGTCCTCCGGGGAGACACGTGCCTCGCTGATATAGACTGAAGGACGATTCGTTACTAGGACCTATTGCCGGATTCTTGTCAGCAAGTATCATCGAGCCGTGATTCTTGTCGGAGGGAGGATCACCCGTTGCTCTATCCTGATGCAAGAAACCGCCGACTGACCACGTGCTCGGACAACCGGAACCAAACGATGGGCCAGGATTGTTGACTTCGTGAAGCGCTCCGATGTCTCTGAACACATTTCTATTGACGTCATCCGTATGGAATATTCTGATGTAGGACTCCTTTCTGTCGAACGGGTCTTCGTAGGACAGTCTTCTCGATCGGCACCAAGGATACTGATCGCATTGCAGGTACTTAGGGCTAACTTTAAAGTCCTTAACGTCCTCCAGCTTGCAGTCCGCTGCCTGCTCGCCGCAGGTTGTCATCACCGGCACCGGTGGAAGCCGGATGCGCAGGGCCTCGGCAGCGCGCAGAAACGCGTCCAGTCGCATCCGCGGTACTGTAGCGCTTCCGGTGTAGACGAACCCGAGAAGAGCCGCGAGTTCCGGCGCCTCCACCTCGGCGAGGATCACTGTGATCGGCTCGCAGTGAGCGGTGACTTTGCTGTGCGCCAGCAACACTTCCTGCAAACGAAAGCAACGTTCGTTTGTTACCGGAGTAATGAGAGAAAATAACAATTCTAATAGGCATATTACAGGGTGAATCACTGAAGGTGTTACATATAATATTCCTGAAATTTAACGAGATATGAAATTTTTATTTTCCAGCAGTATAAAAAAAATGCATATATAAGCATGTGTAAGAAAACATTCATAGGAAAAGTAACAAAATATTAGTTAGCTGGTATCTATATCTATCGGCTAATATATTGGATAAAAAACAAGAGCACGTGTTGATAGAAATGGTGTTCTAGCGTAGAAATCGTATAAGATAATTTGCGATAGGTCTGGGTTCCTATATTGATTACTTTATAACTTAACAGCGCACAAGTAATGACATGTATCAAGAACATGTATCGAGTTATGGAAAGGTTAATGCACGCTGGTTGCATATGTGGGCCAAATTTTATTAGTGCTCTCATTTTGTGGAGTGCTCTCATTTTGAAGAAATATATACGCGCATATATTTGCTTATCTGATATAACGGCAGTGATATGCAATAGGGAAATTTTACGAGAAGTGATGTTTTGAGTTTTGTGATATCTTTAACGTTATAAAATATATCAGAATAAATTCTCTTTTATTTTGAATGTAAAATGCAACTCGTGTTCATAATTAATTAAACTATAATTCTTTATCATCTTATTTGCTCTCTAACTTAATTTATCAAATCTCTTATATTTTCCATAACTCTGAACTATTTATATTAATGTTTTAATTTTTTTTTTAAATTCAGATTTATTTTAAAACTTTGCACGGAATAATAAGAAGCCGGAATCATTTGTAGATGAAATAATATATTTAATTGTAAGGAATAAGAATCCAAAAACGAAAATATTCTGATGGATCCACCCGTAGATATACAGTTGGATTAATAGAAGAATTGTGAAATCGGCTTCCGAATTGTTTACAGCTTTATATGCGCTCGTAAATATCGCGCGCTTGATTTACTTCATTCTTCTTTCCGTCGTTACCCGCGCGGATAATAATGAAACATGGACAACAATGAATTACGAGCATTTTCATTGTTGTAAGACTGAAGATCGTGCTGCATCGAGATAACTGTAATTACGCGACTGGCGGTCGCTTCGACGGCTCTTTCCGATTTTTTAAGACGATAATTAACCGTTATTGGCTGATAGCCGACCAGATCAAGAAACCAACTTGAATTAACCTTTGCCTTCGCACAATGTTGATTATGTGAGAATCGCTGTACATTTTTGTCTCATTATGTAATATATTAACAGAAGTTTAATACATTACATTAGCGTAAGATTAATGTAAAATTGCGCATAAAAACAAATTACAAACTCATATAAACTTTATTTTTATATATAAGATTGATACGTTGTTACATTAGATATCTTAAAAATAATTCCTTGGCCTTTCTAATTTGTACTGTGTCTTCATGTTGAAGTACTTGAAATTTCTATAAGACTTTAATATTTTTCTACTTCCGGATTTCTTGTTGATATTATGTTTGCCACGAGATTTTAGTCTTCAATCATTCTTCTTCGCGCCGTTTCGCAACCGTTTTAACGGATCGTTGGCGTCGAAAAATGACGAGAGCATCATTCCTGCACGTAGAACGTAAATTAAATGTTGGCTTTCAAACCGGCCCGCGGCTCGATGCAACTTTGCTGCACCGTTGTGTCCAGTGGCGTAGGAAGAACTTGCAAATCTTTCACGAAGTCACTCATGGATCCTGGATCCATGGATTTTGTTTTTGCAACAAACATCAATCTCATATATCTATAATTATTATTTAACAACATAAATTTTATAACTTTGAAAAAGCTTGAACTATAAGACTCGAAATAAATTCTATTGTGATAAAAAATAATAGGTTCTAATTTTTCTAACTTTAAGATGCTTTTAATATACCTCAAAGAAGCAACAATTGTTATCAAAATTCTACTCTAAAGATAATTTTATATTAAAGATACATTTTGTATACAAAGATTACTGAATTTGAATTTAAAATTACGGTTCATTTCTGATTTTCTTCTATAATGGAAAGAAAGAAGAAATAGGTTTGTGGGTTGCCTGTTCCTATATGCATCTGTGTCTGCATATTCTTATTATGCGATAGCTACACCCCTGTGCCACAAGGCCGCATCGGCTTTTTCTTCCTCTATGCGCTAGAAGTGCTCTTTCGGACGCAATTACTTAGGGTTAGTATTTGCGCTTATTACACTTGAATCGTAAACATTTCCGGAAACGTTGCAACGCCTTCAGCCAGAAGTATTCCATCACGAACACGCAAGCGAATATATAATCAAATGCAAATACTAACTGAAAAAGTAAAGCTCTTTTTCTTTTCTCGATTGCGGGATAATCAAGGCTAATGCACGGTGGTTATCAATGCACCTTGTCGATGTAATTAGGGATATAATAAGCACTACATTGCCTCTATCTCGTACATATTTTATGAACTTTCGCAGTGCTAGACGGCATTAGAGAGTACGGTACAGATAAATGCAGTATCTAGTTTTCTATACAAAGTTTCTTACGCGTAGTCAGATAATTCACATCTTGTCGTAACGATGTCTCTATCTAAATTCTATCTAGCTAATGGATCTCTGCTAATTGCTAATAGCTAAAACATTTTCATATAAGTATGCCATGAAATGGCTATCAAGAGACACGGTAATGTCTTGGGTCGTGAGTAAAACATGTGCATAAATCTTCACATAAATCAAAATATTTTTCTCAGTTCACACAAATTTACTTAGGGAGAATATCACTCTGGAATATTCAATCGTTATCATATTTATAGTATCTCATCTTATCTCTGGTTTCCAATAAATCAGTATATTTCAAAGTTTTATATACGATACTTTTTATATTAATTCGCTTTTATATTAATATAATAGTATGATAGATAATTTTCTATGTAAAAAATTAATTTGCGAAGGACTCATTTCCAGAATATATAATATTACGTATCCCAGTCGGATTGTAAAACGTTTTCTTGAGTAATAATTATTTCGAATAATTTGGCTATTTTATACCAATTTATAATTAGAAATATCCACATCAGCTATCTATATGAGCAGTTACTGGCTTCAAGCTGTGCGAAATTCTTAAGTTTGCTTTTATTAATTTATATCGATCCATCACGCGCGAAACAGCGATTACATGATTGATAGATTCTCCGAATCTATCAATCAATTACGATAAATATTACAAATATGTGCAGATAATATCTGTGATCGGTAAACGGTTTATGATTTCAAACTGCGCGAAATTTTTTAGCCTGTTTCTCAAAGATTTATAGATCAATCTATTGTACATGAAGCATCGCAGTCGGGATCTACCAATTAATCAGAATCATAGTGATATTCTGAGGAGTGCGCTTTCCACATCTGATGCGATCTCATCCGATCTATACGTTACGAAATTCAGGGTGTGATCGAGAACACCGATTAGATTGTCATAATTACGGTAATCCTGTATCAGTTTTCGCGGCGTGAGCGATCAAGTAAATTTTCGTTCGATCGGTTTTAAGTGTTTTAACCTCCCGTAAAATAACGCGCGAAATTTCGCACTTACTTCGCGTAATTGTAAGTGTTCCACAATATCTCATGTGCAACAGTGTGTTGCAGCACTTTTGCAAACGCACACATCTCACCAGGGGACGACTACATAGGAGGAGTCGGTTCCACAGTTCGCATCATGATGGACTGACGTATGAATAGAAACAGATTTAAAATTTTCGCACAGCTTGAAATCAATAACCGTTAAGTAATATTCATAGAGAGCAGACGTGGATATTTGGACTATAAATTGATAAATATCGCGAGAGAGAGATGATGATCGTCTTTTCAAACAGAAAGAAATTTATGGATCAATATAAATAAAATAGAACAAAAATTATTGTGAAATTAAAATGGGAGATTTATTAGAAATCATTTAGAAATTTATTAAAGAGTTTTTTAACATATAGATATAAATTTTTCGGATAAACGATATCTAGAATCGTTATGTTTGGATTCAGACTACTTCTGGTCTCACAATCAGCCTCACGATCTCGCTCACTGGGCGGTTCACGATAATAAGCAGAGCGATTGTTATTACGGGAAAAACTCGGCATCTGGGTTTTTTGGTGTTTAGCGCAACACATTTTGCACGCCTCGTTACGGTGCAGACGACGCAATTACCACTCGTGGTAGTGGGCAGTGTACCCGCGATACAATGTAATGGTGAACGAATATCACTCGGTTTTTACGATATCGTCGATATCGCTATTCGCGAGAAAGCATCGTGAGTAAGCAGCGCCTATATATGTACATTCGATCCGCGCGTTCGCGATATTGCACCTAAGACCGATAATTATCCGATTCCGACGTCGAGAGAATGCCGAGAGCCACGATTTAATCTACGAGTTTACCGCTTGAAATTATTCGAATCAGCGATCACGTAAGCGCAATTGCAAATAATTATCGCGGCGAGAGGGGCGAGAGGGGGCGATCGGCAAGCGTAATCGTTAAATGGCACAAGCTCCGTTTAAGGGTCCATTTGCACGATATAACATCACGTGTCGTCAACGTCATGTTGAAATATTCCGTAATGCAGTCTGAGTGGTTGTAATCCACCAGGTTGATTCATGTTATACGTAATGGCATCGTCAATTTACTGCCATGCCGCTACCGTTACGGTTGCGCTATACTAGAAAAACATTTTTATGTAAGCGAGAATAACTCGCATGTAAATCATGTTTCCGCATTGAAGTAAAGGATTGACGGGCGTTTCCATCTAACATGACGATATTAATAGTAATAAACGATAATAAATTTACGTATCTGCGACCGGTCTCTACAGCCACGTCACATTTGTGTTTTAAAATATGGAACAGGAACAATGTGATCGAAAGTGAGAGATACATAAAGGCGTTGTGTACATAAACATGGAATTGAGATAGGATAAATAAGAATTATACGACATAATATTGAATCGATTGCTGATATCATAGATTATTTAATTCTAATTTATGTTTATATACCTACACAAACGTCTCTATATGTATTTCTCTAAGTCTTTCGATCATTTCACGTTGTTCTTGTTCCGTAATGAACAAGTTGCGTTTGAACCACGAATCTGTAGAGACCAGATTCAAATCGATTGTTGAGATTGTGTCATAGATAATTTAATTCTTATTTATCTCAATTTGTCGACATTGCATCTTCAGTGCAGTATTTGTGAAACGACAGAGAGAAAGAGAAAGAGAGTGCACAAGACAGATGCGGCCGTACCGGTATCTGTCTTTGTGCAAGAAAGCATAAGTGATGGTTAAGAAATGGTTAACGACCAGCTCATACGAATCGTAACGCGTGGAATTTAAACGTCTCTTACGCACGCGAGAGGCCGGAGCTGTAAACGTGATGAGCGATGAGGCGAGTCGCGAGCGTGAAGCGTAACGATTTCTGCCGACGTGAGATACAGGTATCACCAACAGGTACCCAGAACAATATCCGCCATTAATCATCCACCGTGAATATCGATAACCGGCCGCCGAACGAACCGCATTATATGTTAGTGACGTACGATGTTAGAAGCCGCGCCATCGGTGCCCGCGGCATCCACGACGAGGATCTCTAACGCGATTGACCCCTAACAGAGAGGGAATGCGATACTATTAGAATACAATAGAATATGGAGAATTGAAAAACGCAATTAATCTTGTTCGACTGCAATGTTTCTCATGCTTGCAATTAATAATATTAGCGCCTTGCTTTATTCAAATTTATAAAATTCTCAATTTTACAGCAGGTAAAAAGAGAACGAAGGGAAAGGGAACGAATCACTAATGAATCGAATTTTAAATGTTAATACAGATATTTGATATGCAACTCTCTAAAACAGGAATATATTAATAAAAAGCGACAGGATATTGTAGCTCATTTTAGATAGTCTGTAATTAGCACATGTAGATTTTAAGGTAGAATTTAATTTATAATTTTATATGCCGTATATCTTGATATATCTGTGTATTTTAATGCATTTTTTATGTTGTATTTTAATTCGTCATATAGTTTTTGTATTATACGATACATAAAAGTGTAAATATAATATCCTATCCTGAATTCTGACGAATTAAAGATCGTCTAAAGTGGGTTTAGGACATCATAATGTTATCGTCATAACAGAATAAAGTACGTTATAAAATGTATCATGAAACTTTGGGCTATTTTAAAATGTGGAAATTGGCGTAGCAAATTAAAAACAATTGGGTTCTTAATATATAAATTAAAAGATTATACTTTTATAATAATTATTGCAACAAGAGCTTAACTTTCCAGAGAAGGTAAAAGTATTTAATCCCTCGATTTTGCCGACGGTTACCTCGAATGGTACTTTTCTGTCAGTTTAACATTAACGCTGTGCAATAGCTTAAGGCCTGCGTAAATGAAAGGGCACAATTGTTACGCTGTTGTAGATCGGCTGATATGTGATTTGTAATACTACACTTCTGCATGTGTTATCAGTGTTGTCGCGGTTACGCTCAGTTGCCCAGTTATTTTTCCAGCCGTCATCGCGTCATGTCAGTATTCTGCAGTTGCACTTTAAATGAAATAATTTGTCATTGCAACGTTGTCTAGCCTGTCTATCTATATCCCTTCAGCGCGGAAGATACAACATCTCGGTAAAGAGACTTCGGTCATATCATGTTATGACTTGAAATATTATAGCCGAAGCTGAGGCTTCCTTCAGAACCGGTATATCAAGATTCAATATTCCAGTTCCATGTATTGTATCTAAAAAAAAAAGGAATTCCTCTGAGCTCATCGCCACCAGTCAATCGATCTTTATGTGTTAACACAGTTATTTGATATGCAACTCTAAACCAGTAATACAGATTTATCTTGTTCGCACGAACGGAAGGACGGTACGGTGTTCGTAAGACAGCATGTTATTGGCATAACAGAATGTAGACCTCGCGTTCTAGAGTTAATGCGCCAGATTGAAAAAGTTACTCTTGTTAGCGTCAGCTTCTCTACTTTCCTAGTTATTCCTACATGCCGAAGTAGCAATTATACATCCTGGATCGAAACGGATGTAAACTAATAAACGTGAACGCTCACGTTTGCAAGTGATCGATATCGACGTATTTATGCGATATCTACGCCAATTACACGCAACGACTAGAAATGGTACATTCGAAGATCTCGCGTCTAATTATAATCTTACAGACCGAGAAAAAATGAGTGCTTAATGATCTTTCAAAATATTTTTTTAATATAAATTTTACTCCTTCAATACAAGACTAAAATACTTATTTATTAATTATAATTAAAAATTATGAAAGATTTATTAAACATATATATATTTTTAATACATACGTGTGTGTATAAAAATAATAACGTATACATATTAATATATATTATGCATATTTTTTAAAAATTATTTATATACCTATATTATTTCTTATATTTTTGTATTATAACTTTTTTTGGATAAATTCTTTCTTTCTATGTTAAAGTAAAAAAATAACAACCTGACGTAATGTAAGCTCAGCTATGCTTTGTATATTCGCTCAATATCTATTACATCTCTATCTTTATTTCAATTTAGTATTTGTTACGACTTATTTTACTTATCCGTACGATTCGATAACGCGAATGTCAAGGCTCCTATTCCAAAGAGCGGCTCGCGACTAGTTGTGCATTTAGAGGCAATTCTCTCTTTCACGTTGCCGGAAGTTTAGATTTACGGAATTACACGGCTGATTTGAAATATTTCTCCCATGGCAAGGATAGATAATTTTTGAAACCGGTCGCTAACGACAACGATATTTGAGCGTAACACGCGACAATCGCGTCCTCGAATTATTTATTTATCTTATAGCTTGTACTTTAAATACTAATGAATATATAACGCATATTTTGCACGACATAATATTTACTCTAACAGATTTTTATTTTAATTTGAAACTTGTTTGCTATTTAATATTTTAAAATTAAAAACTGATAGATATTTAACATTAAAAATGGATAAATTGTGGGTAATTGATGAGCTTCTATTATATTCTCGCTGAAGAAATATATTAAGTGCAATGAAAAATTGCATTATTATGCGATAAATATATAATAGTCCTTATATACATTCATGTATACATCCATTAATAAAATTTCCGTCAAAACGTACATATTCTTTCTATATAATTGCGCGCACATTAATTTCTCATAAATAGAGACCTCCTTTTACTTCTTGTATTATGAATATATCTGATAAATAAATAAATTGATTTATCCTGCCTGTCATCAACCAAACATATCTATAGATACTCTAGTATATGTATATTCTAGGTCTTCAACTCGCCAAATTTAAATGCAAGATTTATAACGTTTTGATTAAAAAAAGGTGATACATAAGAAGGCAGAAGAATTCCACGGCATGTGTCAAATAGTAAACGGACAAACATCCTGAGAATTACCGTAGTCGCCAAGTGATTCGCGTATATATTTGTAAATTTATTTCGAACATAATTCAGGTCAATACAAAGAGTAATCTTTTTGGTGGAACGACAGCGGTATAAATAAATAAGTATAAATAATGTGCATATTTGTATGTAATCCTGCGGAATGGTATTCTTTCGAATTGGGGAGCACTGCCCCGAAGTAATGTTAGAAGAGCTTCAGAGCAGCTCCGATTTGCATATATAAGCGATCCGAATGCGTGCCGAGGATATTGCCAAGCGGCGTGAATTAATAGCTGCCGTGATCGCGGACGATGCTTGCTGTAGATAAAACGTGCGAATATCATTACAACTCTCTTAGCTCTCAACGTACATTTGCGAACGATTGCGATCGATCGATCGCTTCGTTAGACTTTGCAACGGCTTTGTAGAATTTAACGAAATTGCTCTAGGCAAAATAAAATCAGATTAGATCGTTCCATTGTGGAAAAAATCTTACGAGAGATTGCTATAGCATTATATCGTTTTCATACATCTATATAAGTACAATCACGTCATATATGTATATCATATACATATAACATTTTATCGCCTGTTTATATAAATATTAGAATAAAAGTTAATGTTTTTTTTTGTTTTAGTTATTCTGTTTTGTAGAAACTTGGAAAAGATAATTTTTACCTTATTTTATTGAAGTTATATAAAAATATTTACATTTATATTTATTATAAATATATGTAAATATTTTTCCTTAAAATTTATATGTATATTTTCTTTATTTAAATCAATTTTGAGCTTCTCGATCTTTTTAAGACACAAATACAACATAAATTAAAAAGATACATTTATTATCTATATAATATATAAATAAATATAAAATTTAAGCATACACACACACACACACACACACACACACACACACACACGTGTACTTGCATATCCATTTGAATAACCATTGGTATATTTCTTGTATCTTTTGCTTTATATATATTTACATTTAAGTTTTAAGATTTTGCGCATTTATAATTCAAACCTACCCAAGTAATAAAATAATATACAAAAGCGAAATCTATGTAGATGACCATGTCTTTTTATAATATTACTATCTTTTATAATATTACTCTGCTACTTGGCCACAAATATACAAATTAAAATTATTATCTATAAAAATAAAAAATATATTTAAAATCGGAGAATGTATATATTCAATGATACAAAGAAGAAAAGAACTCCTACTAATGTCGCACATTATGTTTAAAGTTCAAGGGCCTATAATACGAAGAAGAAGAAAAACTATTCTTTCATAATGCGTCGAATTAATAGCCCGTTACTGTTAGTAGTAATGGACAGCTGCTGGACGGTCTTTTTTTCCGTCGGTATTTCTAACGAACTGAAAGTCTATTATCTTCAATTAGCTTCTTCTACTAACGGGTGTCAAGATTTTTTATGGGTTTAAAGGTGACTATAAATTTATTATACGTACCACTCAATGAAGGAACTTTATATAAATCATATTCTAACATCGTTAGGCGTTGTTGCTTGAAATATATTGGCTATTTCAAAAAATTTTAATAGAAATTAGTATGTTGAGTTATATTTTATGAATTAAACGTCGACATTAGCGGCTTTAGGATGAATTCAGACTTAAAATACTGCACTTGTTCGATCATTCTTTATGATAACAATCTTCTTTCGAGTTATATAAGTTTCCAATAAATACAGAATCGCTCTAAATTAGATTTTAATATGATTCACAAAATATTTTTTATGAAATTGAGTAGAATATTTGAGATTCTTATTAAAATTTTAAATAAAACAATTTTCTTACAATAAGGATTTATGATTTATTAATCTGATACAATTGTTCGATAATTTAAATATTATATATGTTTTAATATATTTTAATAACTTTAAATAAATTTTAATACGTAAATATTTCAAAGACAGAAATAAAATTAGAAACTGGCAAAACAAGAAGCAACTAAAAACAATTAATTAGTCGATTTCTTAATTAAATATTGTTTCTCACAAATTATATCCTTTACATTAATTTGGATCTTTTTGATCCCCCCATGATGACCTGTCGTCTAATTATTATAATTCCATGGTGAATTTTATTTCTGCAGTATTTAATTAGCATTTCCTGGTATAAGTAGATGCATTGCTGCGGTTAAAACGTTGCCATCGGCATGACATTGCGGTTCTGCCGTTATACTATCTCTTCTATGTATGTCGTTAATGGCTCGTAGTTTATTATAATAATCTTGGCTTATTAATGTCGAACATATGAATGTGATATTTTTGCAACATATATTAATGTGACGTATGTAGCTCCAGCAACATATATTTTTTATTCCAGTTTTGTTTTCTGATCGTTTTGATGTCCTCAATAAATAGATAAATTAATCGAGCAAATCAATTTCTTTTTATAAATAATTCTATAAAAAATAGCATAAAGATTTGAATTTTAACGTAATGTCTAACAAAACAACACGCAAATGTTTCGTTCGATAACATTCTAACCATATATGTTTATAAACATAAAACATGATTCTTTTCAAAGACATGTTTCATTCTCTTAACATACGTAAGGATTTATAAAAAGATATTTATTCTATATTACAGCATTATACTCAACATTCATCAAGATACGTTCTTCTTTGTAAGATATATCTTTGAATAATGTGTATATTATAAACTTTTCAAATGTTTGAATCTCAAGGCACAATGTGTATATAAGTATGGCTCAACAATAAAAGAAAATATGCATGCAATGGAAAGATATTTTGAGCCACAAAATCGTATAATACAGACGTGTCGATATCTTATCTCTCGATTAATGTGAGCAGTACCTACATACTATCGTGAAATATCAGTTCGTCGCTCCCTTTCAAGTTACGATAATCTTAATTAAGCAATGAATATGTGATCTCGTGCTGTGCCGGCATCCTAATGATGGACCGTGTCATGAGGAACACGTTCTCGGCAAAGTGCTTACAAAAAACGTATATGGACACACCATAATCTGCCCGCTGCGGAAAACCATAACTCCTCATCACACACGACGTTTAAAAGTTTTTTGTTTCTATCATGTCTTCGGAAGATAAACCGTGAATTCTTAAATTGCACGTTTGCATAGTCGGTGAACGTCCGTACGTATACTACGTATCTTTTCTTGATTGACTGCTAACACATATTTATGCTCAATTTACATATGATTTTGTTATTATTTTTCAATATTATAATATAATCAATAATGTACCTAATATAATTTTGTATGGAATAAATATTAGTTCTAGTAAAACCTGTCCAATGTGAAACAAATTTATGATTTGACGTGAAAATAATTTAAGAAATAAGAGCAATTCTTCGTAGTTTTTATTTACATCAATAAAACTTAATTCTTTGATAAAAAGAATCTGTCTTTAAAATATTGTTTGACAATTTTGAAGTAATTTTCTTAACAACGATGCGCATCTTGAAGAATCGGATATTTATAAAACACATATTATTCCCTTGTTTACTAATACTAGACATTACAGACGCGCGCGCTTCGCGCGCGCCATTTAGCTTTAACATTATGCTATTACTATTACACTATTAACTTCTTGATACACACAACTGTCAAAATATACAATGACAGCTGCAAATGAAGTAAGCGCATCGAGATAACCAATCGGCATCGCGAAAAAGAGGCTTCAATTTTTCGATACAAACGAAATTCACTCAGTTAACACGCCTTTTTTAAAAGTGGAAAAGTTGAAAGCTCCTTCGAAAATAAGAGACAGATATAATCCAATTAAATTCCGTGTAATAGGTGCAACGCTTGTAAAAAGCATATACCTACACGTACACTATAATCTATTCGCGCTAAAAGACCATAACTTCTCATCACTGGCAGCGTTTAAACCTTCTTATCCCTATTACCTTATAAAAATAAACCGTGATCTCTTAATCTTTTTGCATATAAGACTATATAATGTTTTTTAAATAGTTGTATATCAAAATTACATATTTTTTACATATAAGCAGGAACATATTATTATAATAATCTTTTTCGTAATTGATTCATCTAAAAATATTTGAAATTAATATTGTATTTTTAATCGATATCGAGTACTTTAAGAACTCGATACTATTTACCGTTATTATTTATTCATATTTTTTAACGGTAAAAGGAAACTCTTAATCCCAGAAATTTCTTTTAACCATGACTGTTTATGACAGATAAAAACGCAATCGATCATCACACCGAGATTAACGAAAAAAAATAGTCCAACCATAATTACCCAAAAATATTTATAAGGTCGTTAATGTTAGTGAGGGGCTATAAAGAAGTCATAAAATGTCGCGGAAGAAACAAGCCAAATGCATACATACATAAATCCCATTCCGGGTTGTAGCGCGCGCGAATTCGGATTCTGAACGTAATATTTTTCTTGATTGTGGACAATTTCAGCGTAACTAAATTAAATGTAAAGAAATTTCAAATAATTTTTTGTGTTAGCAATCCAACATGAAAAATAAAATCGAAAATAAATGATTGTACGTCTTAAATCGGTTTGAAATCTCCTTCAGATTCTAGATCCTTTGATGCGAGGCGTGTATCATAATATCACAATTTATTACGTTTTCATAATTCTCTTGTATATTAAGAATACAATGTATTAAATGTGTTTCATTGTGACAATACTTTTTCACTCGCGCGCGACTGCGAGAATCAGCCTACTTCCCTAATTGTCCTCTAATCAGTCGCAGTAATTAAAGCACGTGTGATTTTCCACGCTCGTCAGGATGAAAAAATACCAGATGTAAAAAGCCGGTAACGCAATCATGTCTACAAATCGCGCAACATGTTTCGTAACGATGAATCTGTTCAACATTTATGTTTTATGTGATATTTTCTACGATTTATATTTCTCTTTTCTTATTAAATTAAAGTAATTTATGTTAAAATTTTATTAATTTATTTTCTGATTGCCTAATATCTTCAGTTTTAAGTAAAAGAAGTATTGTACATATATATACATATATGCATGTGTATATGTATATACGCACTCGATTATATGCATTAATCAGGTCATTCGCGCTGGAAGCACGTATGAATTTGCTAGTTTCGAGATGACGCTATAGCGAGTTTATCGTAAATCATACGATTTATTTTGCAATAAGGAGCCCATTACGAGATCGTGGCTGAATCATAGACATTTAAAAACTCATATTCGTTTATTCGATTCATTTTCTTTCAATTTCTACTCGTAGTGAATTATTTCACCGCGTGAAAACATTATTAGATTGAACTGCTACAAAACCGGATATCAATCCTTTATGATTCCCATTAACTGATGGCTAATTAGCCGTGAGACGTGCGTCAATGAAAAGCCTATTTCAAGCGATGGACAAATCAGAGATTGCACTAAATGCATATGCCAATCTCTTTAAAACTGTAAAATGTGTTTTCTTTCCCTTTGGACAACGCAACATTGTTTGATAAAAACAGAAATATTTTGTATATCTTATAATAATTTCCAAACGAAAAAGGAAACTACAATTACCTGTACTCAAATATTTTAATAAAAAATAAAATAATAATTTAAGATGTAAAGAGAGAGAGAGAGAGAGAGAGAGAGAGAGAGAGTGTGTGTGTATTTTCACTAATGTTTCATAAAAAATATTACAATATAAAAAAATATCCTCTATTGTTTTTGTTAATAATGCTTATAATTAGTTTAAAAATACGTACAATTTAAAAAATCTAAGCAGAAAAATTTTTAAATATTTTGACTGTCATTTTTTCCGCGTTTTTTTGAAGGGATAGTGGGAAAGTGGGGAATTTTGTTATTATTATTCTTTTCACGCCACGCGACGCACGAAGGAGCGCAAGAAAAAGTAGGAATCTCGCTTGGAGTAAACAGGTACTGGGTCAAACGGTGATAAATCGAGATGCCGGGACTTAGGAATCCGCGAATGGCAGTACCGGAAAGATGCGTTGCGCTCCGGTACGTTCCAAGAACCGCAAAAGGGGTTGTTTAGTGCCGTCGTGCAAGCTTTACGGCATCAGAGATCTGGGTATCTGCCAACATTGAAGTCAAGGTTGCCATATTTGTTGCGACAAGAGAGCAAAACCTTTTACGCACATCGTTTTCTTCCTCTTCCTTTTTCTTCTTTTCTAATGTGAGACGGGAAAAACGATTGCCTTTCTAACGCAGCACGATCGCAATGCTGCTTTTGATTCAGTCTCTAAAGCAATCGATATCATCTGTATTAAAAAAAAACACACAACTAAAACATTGTAAGTAACGCAGAAATTGAACGAGATGTATACGTTATGTCCCGCGATTAAATATCCTTCTGAGAAAGCCAAGAATTTTTGTGGAATAAAGTGAGGCATGAATAAGACAGTGGACTGAACCCGTTTAACAAATTTCCATTTGTGAGGAAGTACGGGAAATTTTTCTTTTCGGCATTCCGCTTGCTATAGAGTTTTAGAAAGCGCGATTCATGGCACGAATCACAGCAGCGACGCATAATTGACAATTTTCACGTCGCTGACGCGACATTACTTTGTAATTACGTTGTACGCTGGAGTGCATCAGGATTTATTTCCTAGGTTTTCCTTTCGCAACAAGATTCTACTCACGTAAAACTGCACTTAAGCGTTTTATGTGATAAAAACAACGGGGCGTAAAATAAAGTAAGTGCGCAGGAGATCGGATATAAAAAGATATAATGACTAATAATTGCTTGATAATAACGGAATCCAATGACGTTGAAATTAAAGGGAATTTGAGGGAACACGGTTTCAAAAGAATTCAGGTAAATAATAGACAATCTTATTTGTTACAATTCTAGTTCTTTTCAATCCATTATAATCGAATTGTCGTTTCGAACCGAACGAACACAATAAAGCGTAAAATAAAGTAAGTTTAAACGCGCAAGAGATTAGGTGTAAAGAGATATAACGACCAATAATTGCGCAATAACAACGGAATCAAGTGGCGTTGGAAATTAAAAGAAAAGAACAAAGTTTCAAAAGAATTCGGACAAATAATCGACAATCTTAGTTTTCCAATGTATCATAATTGAATTCTCGTTTAACCGAATGAGCACAACGCAACGTATAATAAAGTAAGTTTACGCGAATACTAGAAATTAGATGGATTAGAAATTAGACAAAAAGATACATAAGACTAAATAAACGCGATAGTTGCACGGAAAAAAAGTGATGTTGTATCAACATCAATATTAATGAACAAAAAAACATCAGATAATTGTTTTAATAATTTAAATATTTGGTCCAATAATATCCAATTGAATTAACTATTTATGCTTGTGGCAGCCCGTGACGTTAACGTTTAATTGAACCAACTTTATTTTTTTTCCGTGTGCGGAATTAAATGGCGTTAGAAATTAAAGGAAAAGAGTAATGTTTCAAAAGAATTCAGATAAATATGATAAACACTCTTAATTTTTATAGTTTTTATTTTCCAATTTATCGTAGTCGCGCGCGCGTGAATTCTCTTTAATTGAAATGAGACAAAAGTCTTATATTTCGTCGACTCGATATAGGCTAACTCTTTAAGAAATAATCGATTCTCGAAGGATGTACCAAGAAGTATTAAGAATACACGTCCTGTTGCACATGAATATCATCAAGTCTGCTATGGTCGCATCTGTCTCGTTAATTTTGCGCTCATGTTCCAATCTAGTGGCGCAATAGTTTAACAATCGCGCAACTCGATGAGTTCGCAATGCGCATCGTAACGTGTCGGCGCGGTTTCAAGAAACCTCGAGTGCCGAGTTGCGCGATATCGCATTATCTTTATTTCCGTGTGACATAATTCGGCGGCATTAAATGCTCGTCAGCGGGGCGCACACAATCGGTTTATATCGCGACGGTGATTCGCGCGATCGGATACAAGCCGGCACGGAGACGAGCGAGAAACATCCACCGCGAAATGCACCTGCATTCATGTGCAGAATTTAACAGCTCACCGTCTCTGTTATCCCGGTAACTAACCCGCTAATTAAACGGCAACGCGAACTATATTTTCTTTTATTGCACCTCTCTTATTACGAGCGAAGGTACGAGTAACAGTAATATAGGAGCTTCTCTCAAATCGCGATGAACGCACTTGAGAAATGCCACATTGTGAAACTTTCTATAAGTCGCGTATAAATCCGCGACGATACAATTATCTCTTACAGTTAACTCTTCCTGTTACTTTCAAGTTATTTTGAGTGTTAAGAATGTTAATTATGAGAATATCAATAAACTCTACAGCTGTTTCCGTATTTTGATTACACATTACATTATTAGCAGATAAATAAATAATGAAAGAGAAGAGAAAATCAACAAGAGCGCGGATAAAACATAACCCAGATCTCCTCTAATTTCAAATCATCAAATTAATTTAATCATTCAGTTCAATAAAAATATACGTTACGAAGAAGAAAATTAAAATAAGACCTTAACTTTTTTTTCGATTTCTCAATTGGTTCGAAAAAGTTAATTCGCGTCATTTTTACAATAACCGATTTAATTATTAATTACCGTTAATTATGATAAATTAGTTAATTACAATACTATTAATTAATTAATAGTGTCGTTTTATTTGATACTGACTTGAAGATAGGAGCTGGCTGCTGACAGAACCAGACGATGAGCGAGGAACCTCTGACCTCCTGGACAACACAGGGCCACATCGGCGAACCTCTGCGACAACATGGCCTCCTTCAGAATGTCACCGACGTCCGGTGCCCTCCCAGAAACGCGGATCACTTCTCCCATCATACTCCACTTGTTTATGATCAATGATCGCTCGAGACACTCGCGGAAATACGCACTCCCCGTCGAAAGTCCTTGGCTACTTCATTTGCATGCGCGACTTTGCGATACGTGGGAAAGATATCTTCGCAAAACTTCGAAAGTTCTTAACGACTGCTCTTCAGTCGAATTGTCGTTGTTCATTCCGCCGCGGCCGTCAGCTTTCACGTAAAACCATCTTCTGGGGAAATTCGCAGAGGTCTTGAAATCTTCGAATGTCCTTCCTTTCCTCATTCATACGTAAATTCGAGCGTAATTCTTTATTCTTTATTCTTTTCTCGATCAAGCTCAGTCGTTTATGTTGCTATTTTTATCGCGCAAAGTATTCGTAATGTAGGTATGATATAAATAATTACAATCTTAATGAATACCGTTGCACCGGAACACGTCTCGCTCGCTTTTGAGAATCTTTCCTCAAAACGATTCGCTTGCAAATTCTTGTTAACACGCGATCGATCGATTCACACTTACAAGTGATATTTGTTTATTCTGTTGTGTGACGCTGACTTATGGCTATATATATATTGGCATTTATCAACGATAACGGTGTTGGCATCCGCTGTCACATCGTCATTGTAGGATTTATGACTGGCCGCATTTTTTTTGTTTGCTTTTTATTCTTGCTTTTAATTCACCGTTAAAATTAGCTCGAAGGTTGGGCCAATCGGAATAAAATTCCCATAATCTTATGCCCATTAATTTATCTCCTTTCTAGTCGCCGATTCCTATCTATCTATACTTGATAGATAGATCAAAATCAGATGAGTCTTCCTGGAATCAGACTCGTAGAAATTCGAATTTCCCAGATCTGGCGATTCTCTTCTCTTTACATTAACAAAAATTCTATTTCATAATATTTTAATAAAGCTGAAGATGAATTTTTGAAGTATATTTCAATGAAAAATTATTTAACACTTGGATGGCTTTACATTTTTTTCGTACGTTCGTAAATTTATATGAAGCATCAGCTATATAGGTGTCTTAAAAATTGTTTGTTTCTTCTTCAGAAAAAGCTCGGAAAATCCAGCTGTGGAAACGAGTCTCTACTTTTTTAAATAAATTACACTGTCGTCTCTACGACATTGTTTGCGTTTCACAAAGTTCGTCCCTATATTCTATATATTGATCCATCTTGAATAAGACGCTTTCATTGACCAACATGCGCGCACGCGGTACTTTTCTTCCTTGCCCCGTCGTTCTCTGCAATCCTATAAACTCCGACTTGAGGTTTCCTTCCCGCGGTCGGTTCTTTAACCAAGCGCTTTTTGCAGCTCCGCTTCAGTTGTTATTACGCGATACCCTGATAATTCCATCAGAATGCAGTCGGACGAGTCGATTTCACGACAAATTTATACGACGCCGTTCGGGAATGCTTTGCACACGTCGACATACAAATCCACGAGATCGTCAGGATCGTCAAGATCGTCAGGATCGTCCTGGTTTGTTTAATGAACGCCGATCTTTTCTCTCAGATACTGCTCCTCGATCAAATTCAGTCGTTTATGTTGTCGCAATTAGTGAACCTCGAAATCACCCGAGGGCGTGCACTTTTTTCACGCTGTGGATCCGCCTCCAAATCCTTGATTCTGTCGATCGAACGTCGCAGGGTATGATCAATTATCACAACCGAATCTCCGCTTGGTTACTTTATCATATTGATGCGTCACATTGTCTTTTATAAAATACTTCGTGATTCACAAAGGTTTCAATTGTACGAAGTTTCAGAAAGTCCGATAAAGATTGAGAATCCTTCTGATTTATTAAATCAACTAACATAAATTGTTGGATCGATAATGTCGCCGAAAATGTACATTTGCTTTAATCAACGAAAATATATAATTACATTAAATCAATCAACTGCTCCATCGAAAATCTTCCTCCAGTAAAATCGGTCTGATTTAATAATTATATAGTCCCTGATTAAACCAGTTAAGTTTACAACGATCTCGTCTAGTCGAACTTTATTTTGCTAAAATAATCCTATTGATCCCCCCCCCCCCTTATATTGCCCCCGTCTGAGTAATTAGTTCTAACGTCTTGTCTCTCAAGGTTGCATTTATAAAAACAGATCCGATGGATGCTCCATCGATCTACGGAGGAGAATTTGGGAGATCGCATCGCAAATACTCGCGGATTCGCTCGACATCTCAATCTCGGTCTCGAATTCGCGGATCTCAAATTTCCGGAATCGTTAAGTCGTGTGTTCTCTGGCGAATCGCGCTCGCTCGCGGCGCTCACGCGAGGAGAACCCGTCGCTGAACGACTCAGCAGGGCGACTGCCACCTGAAACGCTCAGGTGAGCAGAGACCACCTCTGCCATCGCGAGAGTGGTCTCTCCGACGAGACGGAGAGAGCACTCGCAGGGAACTCCTCCCATGTCTCGCTGCTCTATCCCCTCCCCCCTCGAGTAGAGTGCACCTGCGTGCGCTCGTCCCGTGCGTGCACATCCTGTGTGTTTAGTGCTATGTCAGTTTACAATTAATTTCCAATCATTCTCAAATGAGTGAAATGATAGTGAGATAAGGAGCCGGGAGTTTTTCAATTTTTTCAAAGTACTTACATGGAATTATATACTTTGATTTTGATCGCATATGCTTTTCGATATTTGAAATATTCGATAAAAATAGTACAATCAATCATGAGCAAAGAAAAAATAAAGGATTATAGGAGACAAAGATGCGAAGTTGTCTTTCTAGGTGAAGACGACTCAAGTTAATGACAGAGAAAATACATTGGAGATGAATCACAAGTGGATCGTCTGGGAATGTAGACAATTAGGATTCGTCTCAGCTCGTCATTTGGCCTCATACCGATCGCCTTTTCCTAGAAACCGTAGACAAATGAAACGCAGAGATCTCAGGTTGCTTGACGTTGAAATAAATTGTGGCGTAAAATGAGGAAATACATCTATGATATACCTGGGGCATTCTAATTATTCTTATACAGGACGATTCATATGTATCTTATTAATTCGCAATGTTCGGAACAGAAATATACATTAAAAAATGAATTCTATCAGGAAAATCGCTGTGCGAACAACATAAATATAGTCATTTCATTTATTTCTTTAATTTTTTAATCAAGACATATAGGCTACGGTCAACGTGATGCTACAAATGTTTCGAAGCATTCCTCTTCTCTTTTCTTTTAATGAAGAAAGAAGGAGAAGAAGAACGCTCCAAAGCATTTGTAGCGTCACGTTGACCGTAGCCTTAATCATATATTCAATTTGTTTTTATTCTTTAATTTCAAATCAATATGAAATTGGAACCTTTTAATGTCAAAATAAATTTTAAGAATATCTATTTTTTTAAAATCATTTTTATAGAAAAGAGAGGTAGAGAAGGTGAGGAAAGAAGAGGAAATTATTGTATAGTAACTCTTCGATGAGAAATTAAATTCTGTATTGCAAAAACATGTTCGTATCTTTGAAATTACGTGTACACGTTATGGTCCTATCACCTGTAGAAAGGTGAGCGTAGATAGAACTGGGAGTATCAAAAGCAATGCGCGAGAGAACGCGCGGCCGCTTCGCGCGGGAATTCGTGTGCTAATGTCAGCTGTCAGTGAGTTAAGCGGATAATCGTTAACGCGTTATGTTTATAATCGTCGAGAAAGAACGGCATTTTCTGCAATATCGCTCACCAAGAGCCGGTTTATCAAGCATAATTGACCACAATATCAATATTACTATAGGGGGAATAGAGTGTGCGCAATTTTTCTTTCAGCTGCATATATAAATATAAAATATAAATATAATTATATACGTAAAGATACATAAACATTTGTTATGTTCTTAACACTTGTTAGAAAGATTTAGAAAAAAGTCTAAAAAGATCCATAATAAATCCATTTAAATGTCTATAAATATAAGGAAAAAAGAAAAGGAATGTTAAGAAACCTAGCTGAAGCTCTCTGAAGAGAGAGATTTAGAAAATAAAAAATTTTCAAGAGTTTGTGCAACCCAAAACCAAAGTAAAAATTTAATTGTGTGATTAATATATCAGTTAAAGCATCCTTGAGCGAGAAGATTTAGGAATCAAGAAATATAAAAATACACATACGCCATCAGACATTTACGAAAGCGGGGAATATAGGAATCAAAATTATATATATATATATATATTTTGTTTTATATAGAAGAAACAATTCGATGGAATTGTGAAATCTAATAATTTCAATATAATTTTCTTAATGTTTTATTAAGACTTTCGTGCCAAGAAAACATCTTGAAAAGAAACAAATTCGCACACGCTGAGTCACGTGAGTAGTAAGATTCTTATAATTTGCAATGGAACTGAGAGCTGATCATTACACACCTTTTATTCGCTTGCCGGAACATGGCAATCATGTTTCGCGGTATACCTCTGGAAGAGAGTACAGTGTATATAATTAATATCCTATTAATGCGAATCAAAACTGTTTGATAAATTTAAATTTAACCTACTAATTTATCACCATTTACGCTCAAAGATCTTAATCAGACGATCATAATCAATCCTGCGTTTTTATATACGTCGATATACGTGTGCTACTTAAAAGAAAAAAGTTTTAAAATCATATTTATAACTTATTGAGATAATTATATAATTCTATATTTGCCAAATTGCGTTACACGATAAATCTGAAAGTTTATTATATTAACTTTTATTCTGAATTTAATTTTTCTGATTTTATTCTACATAAACAGTTATTACTCTAATTTTTATTGTTCAGAATTTTTCGAGATTTGGCGAAAGTCAAACATCCATCATCGAAGGATTAAAATTAATAGTTTCTTTAAAGAGTTAACTACCGAACAACTGATGATATCTTTTCACATCTTGCACGTCATATTTGCGAAAGTTTTGCAATCATAACACAGCGATATTTTATCACGCAAAAATGATTTCGCAACAGGGATATTCTGCAAGAGATCGCGATAATGGCGCATACTTGGATTCTTATCTGTCTAGAATGTAAATCGGTACCAAATTAGGGAGTGTCTAAGATAGAAATGACATATAGTCGGATATCATTAGCTCGGTTTCCTTGATTCTAAAATTATACGACGCGCGCGCACACGCCCGGTGATAACGGCCTTAATGTGTGCATACTTCGGTTCGTAGTTGGTATACGATGTATTCTAGGTACCATAAACACGTGTCGAATTTTAATATATGTTTTTTCTTTTATGACTGCGATATATATTTTTTTTTACCGGCAATTACATGCCTCGTTGCCTGGAATGCATATCATCCTTTAGAACCTTATCTAATTGACGAGTTTCAAGAATTGCGCCTGATGAAATTCTGTGAAAATCGATGCATGCCTCGAATTATCAGTGTGATCATATTGAAGAAAATATGTGAAAATATCAATTGCGATGATATTACTACGGTAATACTGTTTAAAAAGACAACGTAAAATAATTGAAATGTTATTTCGAATTAGTATCGTTTTTAAAAGAACAATAATAATCAAATAATACTGCGAAGCTGTCAAAGAATAATATTAGATAAGCGATGGCTTTTCTCTCTTCAAACATGTTTCATACCTAAAAAATCGAATTGACAGTACCGTAATGTTTTCAAGAATAAATTTTGAATTGCAAATCGTTAATTAGCCTCATGGTTGTTCAAAAATTATTTTAAAATTGGCTTCATGCTTGTTCAAACAGATGATTAAGCCGTAATGAACGTTAATAAAAGTTCTTTTGACACGGTGTCCGTCATTGCTGGTTCCGTTACGGTGTGATTATAGACGTGAGAGAACGGCGCTACTTCCGGCCGTATTATCTCAAGACAAGCGAGGGAAATCGATCTCTCCCTCCGTCAAATTGATGAACCCGACCTATGAACACGTGTGACGGATGATGATGGAGAACGAGCTGAAACTGCTGCCGCTACTTCGAAGTCATCCTAAGAGCGATACATTATAACGGCACAAGTGTGAAGGTCGAAACGAGTTCCTTGAAAGTATCGTCGAACTGGTGATGCCGTTTATTTAATGCACGAAAGAGATGGGTTTCAAAAATTTGCAAGAAAAAACATTACATTAAATGTTCATCGATAGTATACTTGGTTAACTTGGTCTTCAGAACACACCTATACCTCATTAGAATCTTCATTATTTGAACAGAAATTAAGGACACAATCTGACTAATTCAATAATATTGAATAATTGCATAATATTTTATTGCATAAATGAAATAAAATACAAAATTTTATGATTAATTTTTTCAGGCTTTTATTTTGATCCTTTTAGTGGAACATAGAACATACTAGAGGATGATTGACGGAAAATAGTTGAAACTAAATAGCTAATATATAAATAGACAAAATGAAATTTATTAAACACTATTTTGCAGAAGAAAACCGTTATTTTTATTAATACATTGTGCAAAAGGAAAATGAGAAGAGGTATGACGATTGATAATGAAAAGTATAGATTTTTTTAAAAGAACAAAATTTTAATACATCACTTAACAAAGTTGTCGAAATTTTCAAATTAATTTTTTTTTGGACCAAGTTTTGTATCAAATATTTATCGTATTATATCAATTTTTCGAATAAAAATTAATTGTTCCGACATTACATAGTAATTTTAACATATAGTAATAGGGTAAATTTAAGGAAATTGCTCGAGAAAAATTCCTTTTTCTGATGTCATTAAATCCAATAAAAAGAATAATATTTGTAAATTTGCAACGACTGAATTTCGGTCGCAAAAATGCAGAAGAAATACTGATCCAGAGTGAAAGCGGTATCAAGATGTATTACCGTTTACGCCTTATCAGGGTCGCGATAATTACACGAACGGCTTGTCGAAAGGTTCGGACGAATGAAAAGACGCTATCTCTCTAGTGAGACGAATCGATAGTTAAAGAATTTGAAATAGAAATCGCTTATAACTTTTCGACCAGCTATTAATTAATTTTGATAATTGAGTTCATATTTCGAGAACTGAAAAACTCTTTTATTCAGTAGACATTTCTCTTGCTCTGGATTTCTCTTTGTAAAATAATTCCGGGAGAAATGTGTCGATTGAGTATTTAATTTCTATAATTCTATAATTTATGTTTCATATTTTTGTTTTGTCCTCAAAAGATTATTTTGTAGATTATATTTTATACACACATATTTTATATAATATGTTTTTTCTTTCTTCTCAATTTACAGGATTTTATATTTAAATCTATATTTATCTTATAATTTCTCTATACTCTGTTAAGGTGAACCTTTCCGTTGAACACATACTACAGAAAGGGGCAATTGAATATATTATTACTTGTTACACCGTAATTACATCTACAGAGAGGTTCTCAGGAAATGCATAACGGTGGAAATTCCATGATAAATCTACGAGGTACAAAATAACGGGGATTGTAGAATGTAGATAATCGCGAGGTTCCGACCCGAATTCGAACGATCCGACCGTGTCGATCGAGCTCGCTCACGGCAGAAGAAACGAAGAAACGCATGGGGTTTCGGCTCACCGTTGTTTGCTCGCATGTGAATAAAAATCTCATCGATCATCGTTGGTGAAACACGCGGCACGGCAAACAGACATTTGCACAACACGCGCGTGCCGGCCGCGCGTGGAGCAACGCTCGTTCGTTCGGAACGGGGCACGTGGTCCCGCCATCGCTAAATCCATTAGCACGCGGAGAGAACGTTTTCCAGGCTGGTTATCGGGCAAATATTGTTCCGCGCTCGGTTACCGTTTTACTCACACGCCGACCCAGCTTGCTGACACTGTTTCGTACTACGTCACATGCTACTATGCCTGCTATCAGAGGTTGTCAAAGAAACACCCGGAAATAGCTTAATCCTTCGTAATTCTCTCTCTCTCTCTCTTTCTCTCTCTTCCTCTTCCTCTTCCTCTCCATATGTATACCACAATATATTATTTTTCCATACTTTTTCCCTCCCTTCATGTCAGACAGTTCTTAAATCTAGATATAAATATATTTAAAGAAAGTTTATACATATATATATAAAGTCATAACATTAAAATAGTTCAAAATAATGGTCTTGATAAATAACGATTTAAAAATATTGATTTTAATGATATTTTGAAGATAAGATAACGATTAAGCCTCCTCTTAATAACGGAGAGAATTCTGCGAGTAATGTCAACTCTTTAGGTTTAAATACGACACACTTCAGAAATAGAAATGAAGATACGCTTGGCGCAAAGCGCGTGCCATTCTTATCTGTCCTTGTAATATTCACTCCATTGGTTTATTATTACTCTCACTTGTCCAATTTGGGAGCTGCTGCTTTAAATGCAAAGGTGCGACGACGCGACGCAATTTCAAACGCTCGTCGTTTAGCGCTTCTCTCTTTGCACGAGGTTGTAACTTAAAAATTCGCCTCGCAGCCGCACAGCTGGATGAGATATCGAGTTCCTCTCGGCCGAGATCTCGGGCCTTTTTTCGTTGCGTGCACTCACAGATACGATTTCTTCAGATAGGATTGTTCTCACTTTTCCAACCATTTCTCTAACTTGTTCACGTACTTTCGCAAAAATATCTGATAGCGAAGAGATTAATCTGTACACGTACCGACGAATCTTTTGCTAGATAAAATATTCGCGCGTTTACCTCTCACATTCTTCTACAGATACCATGCAAAATTGATTTTGTTATATAAATAAATTATTACTCCACGAAATTGGCATTCTCTCAAAAAATACCGAGAAATCGAACTAATAATTTACTGATTATCATTAACATCTTAGTTTTAACGCTTTTATTATGCAAACTAACACATATTTTATAATTAGAGATACGATTTTAAATAGATTTATTTATATATATATAAAATATGCTAAAAGGGAAGAAAAATTATATATTTAGATCTGCGTAGGTTAAAACATTAAAACATGAAATCGCTCTTAGATTTTAAATTACAGTGACGTTATGAGAATTTTATTCGCACTGCCTGAGAATAACAACTTACTCCGAGGGATGATGCGAGGAAGGCAGACAGAACGGTGCCTTGTTTGCACTTGATAAACGAGCGACGTTTTCTTCCGCGATGTATCGGCGATGTTTGCTCGTCGTTTAATGCCGACGACAACCTGACTCAAATATTTAGCACGTACAAGACGAACAACAAGACTGCCTGCTCGGACTTGCCATGTCCGAGCTTTCGTCCCTCTCGTTCTCTCTCTCTCTCTCTCTTTCTCTCTTTCTCTCTTCATAAAACTCATAGTGACGCATGTTCCTCGCTAATGTAAAAAAAGTGGACGACAAGTCCAACTAGCACGTATACTAAATTACCGAGGATCGAGAGTCACGGTGATCTATGTTAATATAATCCATCACACATATGTATATTTATTTACTTATTTGTTCCTACTTCATTTTATATTATTTTGTCTTCGCCTCTATAAAATTCTATTACGTGATGTGGATTTGGTATTTGATAATATCTAATAGAATGGCATTAATGTGCAGGTAACATAACGGGCTATTTATTTTGCGCATCATATTTATAATTAGTAATGTGAAACTCGTAATTATATAAAAGAAAAATGAAATATACGGAAAATTGTTCTCCACATCGTGTATCTCGTTAGCTTCCGCTCGCCTTTCGAATTGCGGAGAACTGCAATTCTCAAAGTGCGCAACGACCGACGCAGCAATCTCTTCATTTCCTCTCTTACAAAAAGACCGGCGAGTGATAGAAAGGGAACGGCCGGTTAGTTTCGTCGTCCTGGCACTAATCATTCTTCAATCAACAGATCGAGCTTTAATCGCTTCTTCAGGATTCCGTTATAGAATTCCAGCCGCGCGGGAAGAGATATAGGGGAGCGTTTCTCTCCAGGAAGGAAAGTTACATATTGTGCCGCGAGAGATTTGTATCGGGATTCCCTTCCACCCCGAGCACGACTCGACCAATCACTGGCATACCTATCGCGCAAATTGTCTGTAATCTTGCTGGCGCTTTTCTGGAAATAATACGCCGAGAGTGCGCTCGCAACTCGCAACGAGCGCATCCGTTGCGCTCTTGGTCGAAACAAGCCCGCATCGTCCCGCGCAGTTTTTCTTCGCGGTGACGTACTGCCTTTTGAAAAGACAAGTCGCCGTGAACGATAGTTACTGTTTGCTACAATGCAAGCATTAAATGTAATCAGGATTTAACCATATACTGAGTGGATAGATATATTAGAATGTAAGAAAGGTATCAAATGATTGGACAGATTGGACTTGTCCTTAGTAGTAAACCAAAACGTGCGTAACGGATGCGTTAATAACGGATGCATTTGGAACAAGCTTGTGACAGCTGTGCTAGCCTTGCCATCATGTACAGCTTATTTCATTACCATAATATATACATATGTTAAAATAGATTTATGGACGTAAAAAGAGATTCCAAATCAGACATTTTTACATCGCCAATAAATGATTAACGATAAGGATTTCTTATTCGACCCAAACTGGCTAACTTTATTAATTATAATCGTCACGACGTTGACGATTATAATTAATAAAGTTAGCCAGTTGGGTCGAGTAAGAAAGAGAGATTCGATCAGTCATTAATTCTACACTTCGATAACTCGATGCGGATGCGTTTACGATAATTCATGCAACGTAGAACTAATTCCAAATATTATCGTTCCTTTTGATTGCGATCTTTCGTGAAACAAGATTATGCTATAGATATTAATTTCTTAACATTACGATTTATCTTGAATAGTTTCTCTGAACAATATTCCAATTTTTTCTGAAAGTGGCATTCTTTCCACCCCACGTTCAAATTCGTTATATATATATTCGTTAATTGTATAATCATAAAGCCAGAATATATAGCTTTCGATAGTTTTATTAATCTTGTTGACAAATAATTGTCGTAAAATCTCGCGATATCCTCAAACTTTTACGAGGTAAAAACGGCACTGCGCGGCCGAAGTAATTGGATTTAAGATATATTATCGAGTCTCACGGTCATGTCGCGATTTTCGATACACAGTTGTTAAAGGGAAGAGCCAGGACTCGTTCAAGGCGAGCCACATGCCACTGCAATTAACGGCCCGATATTTCATCGGGAAAACAAGGCGAAACAGCCAATATTATTGCATCATGGTCTTGACGTGGCAGCTGTAAGCTGTAAAGCCTTGTGTCCACGATGCTAGAACTGCGTCCGAGTTTCGGTTTAAGCCAATGAAACTGCTGCTTTTCTGTAAGAGTTGCTAGTTGATTGGCTTAAACCGAAACTCGGACGCAGTTCTAGCATCGTGGACACCGGGCTTAAGAATACATTAAATCTCGGAAAGTGGTGCAACGAGCGCGCGAACGCGCGAATTGCTTTCCCGGATAACGGTGCGTCAATAAACGCCACATTGTACGAATTCTGCGAAACTGCGACGATAAATAATAAGAATATTACTCGTCTCGCGGTAATGGCGGTTAAACGCCATTTTCTGCTGCGAAATTAATAGACAATATATCGTCGAGATGCGCCGTCGTGCTCCGTCAACGCGCACACATCTCGGCTGATTGAATTGCAATTAATTCTCTCTCGCTTTCCTTCCGGAAAAGCTCGTAGCACACGTCGCATAGCGCTCCCGACTTATTTAGCTATCTGAGAATAAATAATCGCGTTACACTGCTCGCTGTTAATATGCGCCGTGGAAACGAAAAACAACGCGCAGAGAAGAATGCTAAATACCAGAGATTACCCAAGAGCATGCAACTATCTATTTACATTATTGCGTAATGCGAGCGCACGGAGGTAATTAACGGAATAATTAATCGGCGCGCAACAAGACGCCGCGTCGGCTCTTTAAACGCCGCAAATCCATCTAGGGAAATTAAACAAGCGGAAAAAAGGCCGGCACCAGCCGAACAACTTCATTCGATATATCCCTCGCGTATAACGTTACGTCGCGTTAGGCCATATTCCGTTTCTGCCGTTTCATTGCAAAACTAGGCACGGTATATTCCGTTACGCGATATCGCATTGTGTCATTGTGTGAGACATATAGGTAAATCCCTTAATGATCGTTCGAGAGACAATGGAGTACTCCCCGGTAAAACATCGAGAATAACTAAATTTTAATTAACTTAATTTTGTTAAGTTAATGTTACGTTGAGAACTTTCTCTCCAAAAATTTTAAATTAAATAAAAAGATGGGAAATATCGAGCAGGTGCTATAAATTATTTTACAAGTTACGGTAAAATGCTTCGATCTTTATGTCCTTGTAATATAATATATACTGTCTATTACTTTGACATCTTGAAGTTGATTTTTTCACACATATACATGTAAAAGGAAAATCAATGTCTGAATATACTTCTATTCCTGTACGTAATCTGAAACGTCATCATCATCATCATCATCATCATTTCTCTTTTATTCTGTAATTCATAACGTTAGGGTTATAATTAACCTTTTTGTAATTAATTCTCGTTTAGATTTTTGTGGAAGTGACTATGAAACAAGTACTTGAAATTGAGGGAAGCGCGACGATACAAGAAGGTATTGCACATTCTTGGTACCGAAAATCGCATAATTATTATGAGCCATCAGAACAAATTACAAGAGAGTGAGTATTATACCAACAAGAGGTTAATAAAATAGCTGGCCAAGCAAAGGGATTAAGACAGATTGAGCTGTCTTTATATAATCGATATTTCTTCTTATTATACAGTTACAAAAAGTTCCCTGATAAATGTACTAGATTTGGCAAACCGCCAAAGAATCGAGGATCGGAATCTCGGATTAGAAGAATTTTGACGTGGATTAATCACGACCCGGTTACTTTAGTAAATCGTCGACAAGCAGATTTCATAGAGCGTACTAGATCGTTTGTCGGACAAGTCAAGTAATTACAGTTAAACCAGCGATTGTTAATCTAGCGATAGTTGTATAATTTATAATGCCATGAGAGATGACAAAAATCTCATCAATCTCTTACGTAACAAACCCCTTTCGTCATATAAATTATTATAAATAATTAGATAAATACAAATGTTTTCGTCACAAAGTTTCGATTAAATATTTATAACTTTCACTATTTTTTCCAATTATTAATTCTAAATATATTATACTATATTATTATTTTTAAGATGCATCAATTTAATTGCTTTTGGCAGCCTAATAAAATAACGTACTTATTTTAAATTATGTACAGAATGTGTGGTCTTTTTTAATGTTTACTTTCTTCGTGTAATAAATAAATAAGAATTTAATTAATTAATAAATAAAAATAACATATTGCCTTTTTGTAAAGAATAACTAAATTTGTGATTCAAGGGATCCAGAATTGTCGCGTTTTTATGCAGATATCGTACACGGTAGAAAGAATATCAAAGACGAATTTGGTGTATCAGACATTTTACGTGATTTTGATTTGAACGAGCAAGAGCTTTTCTGGTGGCAATGTTTACAAGATTTAAATGATTTTCGTCGAAAACTCAAAAAACGCATGCCGGAAGTGTCATTCTTGGACATAGAGGATGAGTTTTCTTGTCTGGATAAGGTATACATGCATATATATACCTATAATAATATAAGTCCACTTATTAATATATCTAAATATACCATATGTATGTGTGTTAATAACTATTATTTTATGTATTTATTACAATAGTGGAAATGCATATTAATTTATAAACTTGCACTCAAATAAATAGAAAAAGTCGTTGATCAAATTAACTGAAATTACATATTAAAATCATATTTTTATAATTATGAAATTGTTATAAAATTTTAATACAGAAATATGTTGGGGTTCTGTCTGAAGATAATATTTTTCTGATTTTCGACAAGCATCGCATATATCCAAACAAGAAGTTTCTCGTACCGTTAATGGACAAATTGCAGTTGCGTGAAGATGGAAATGTTAATTACAGGGAATTGCTGAAGCTTTTGAATTGGAAGCACAGTTTACCCGTTCTACCAACGATAAAACGTGAATAAATTGATCAAGTAGAGAAATTACAAATGATAAGCCTTTGTGTGATAATTAATAATAATTTAAAATACATCTTAATTTTAATTTAATTTAAAATAACACAACAATAATATTAAAGGATATTATTTTAGAAGCGTCAGTGGCGAGTCCAGATTGTACTACATACAATGACAGAATAAGAAATATTCAGACAATTGATAGCGCAAGTAGGGCTTTCTTTTTATAATATCTGTAGATCTTGAAAATATTTCTTTCAAAATGAAGCGAGTATTTGGATACAAACTTCAAGAAATATTATAGAAGTACGTGTGGCAGGACTTCCATCCGAAAGATCGGATTTTCTGATTACAACGTTACCGCGCCCCGGCCTATATCCAGACAAGGAGAACTTAGGCGATCAAACCTCCGTTCATTGCTTAATATCGCCCAGCATATTCACAAGATACGGCTTGACACATATAGATTTTTTCAAGGTAGATCGCTTGATCTCGTATCATCAAATTATTTCATATATTATTTTTGCTCTTAATTCGACATTAGTTATATCAAATTACAAAATTCGAACGTAAGATTTCCTCACCCTGAAAATTCGCCAAAATTCCTAATTAGGAATATTAATTTATATATTATTTTAAATTATTATACTATTATATTATGTTGTTGTATACTAATTTATTATATTACTATATCATGAAAATATTAATTTATATTATTTTGTAACTCTGTTATACAGACTCGCGACAAGGAAGAAATACGAAGCATATTCGAGATCATCGGTTTCGAATTTCCGGAGGATAGTTTTGATACACTTTGGCAGGAAGGAATGAGGAAGGACTGCACCGACGGCGTGTGCGTGGAAACATTTCAGGAGTTACTCGCCACGTCGGGTCTCGTGGCAAAGAAAATTACATGTAGCTAGATATAAACAAAATCTGTCTTGAAAGCTCTATAGAGAAAAAGAAGCTCTATAAAAAAATATATAAATTGTGTATTTTAAGTGTAATAATCATAAACAATAACCATGTTTTAGAAATTAATATACAACCTTTATTCAACGATTATATTAAAGTAATATAATAATAAAAGTTTGTCAGATGTCAAATTCATGCGTTGAATATACAAACTATACGACATATTTACTTAATACATCTAAAATTAAACACATAATTATACAGTTATTTACCATGTAGATTTAGTCTGCTGGTTTCAAGAATTTTGGTTTCTTGTTCAATGGTTCATCTTCGTCATTTCTCTTTCTATGCTGTGGTTTTCTATGCCTATTTACGGTGTCAAATTTCGCTCGCATTTTCTTCCACTGAACAGCCATTTGTTCATCAGATACGTCTTCTTGTTTCTCCTCTACTTTGGCTCGTTTGCCATTCTCCTTTTCTTCCATTAACTTCTCTATAACTGGATTCATCCCTTGGAAGCTTAATCTACCATCACCGAGTTTCTCACAGAAGACATAGCTCGCCTCCATAAGAAATTTTCCACTTAAACATAAAAGTGATTGATAGCAGCAATACTGTCACCGGAATAAAATATTTGGGTCTTATGCAACGTATTTCAATATGCAAAACATCCAAAAATTTATATTGTATATTAATTTACATTATTATTGATTAAGATACAGGGTTGATACACTTGGAGAAAATAACATAAAACACTTACGATGCTTTCTTCATGCGTGATGTAAGCTCGCTACCAAAGTACTCTTCTCCTTCTTCCTGAAATTGTTCTTTCTCCACTTTGTCTTTTGTCCGTTTCATGAACTGCAACAACAAGCCCACATATTATCGTGCAACAATGCTCTACTTTCTATGATCTTTCCAACTCACCTTCATCTGTAGTATACTCTTCGACAGAGCTATCCTCTTCGTATCCATGTTTATAACACTCATGTGTACGGATGTGAAAAATTAACGATATCTCTCGATAAATACCTCTCGAGAAATAGTCAAAATGCGAAAAACTGATAATTCTGCTGCAGCAATAGTCAAAATTTAGAAGAATTTCTTCGAGAGATTGTACGCGCGTGTCAATAATACCAGACCTATAAACAGGACAATCTAACCTGACTTTTCCATCACACTAGCTCCACTAGCTGCAGCACCCTTGCCACCCTTGAAGATTTCTGCATTACTATCATTTGTAGCAGCAGAGCAGCTTTGAAGAATTCCATGTTATCAACTATATTCTGCACTTATATTATTAATTTTGTTGTATCGAGTGTCGGCTCGCCATTTTCTTTGCCGGGTGAGCGACCATATCGACCGCGCCCGACTTCTCTCTTTACCTTCTCGACCATTTACTTTCCCGACCTGCCGCGTAACGGTTATTTTCATTAGTCGAGTGTATTGGCGTGTCGTCCCGACTGGTCCCGACCGACTCCTCGGCCTTCCCGCACGACTCTCTCACTCTCTGGGCTCTCATGAGATCGCACAAGATGCGGAGCAGAGGTCCGCGACGACCAATTTGGCACACGAGGCGCAACGCATCGGAGAATGGTCAGTGACGTAGCCGCGAGGCCGAGGAAGCGAGGAACGGATCATCGTGGAACGGTGGACATAGCGGCGTCAGCGGAAATAGTTTGATCGCTCGTACCAAGGTAAATCCGCGCCCGCACGCGAGCACACGCGCGCGCGCGCGCGCGTGTGAGTGCGAAATCAATAACAACGGCATTATACATTATTTCAAGGGTATTATTCCAGCTCTCTAAAAAGTCTCATTAATGTCTACGAAGCCCCACGCTTGGTCCAGTGCGATTTCGTTCCAGTTACGTTCTTCATCGTTCACTCGCACTGGCCACGTCTGGTAGGCACAAAAAAAAAGAGCTGAGGAAACTGGACGACATTTTAGGATTCGTCGAATAACGTATTATGAGATTATTCAGAAGATTTCTCGTTTTTATATTTTCGAACGTGCTGATCACGTTGGTCATTAATGTTTTCAATACTGACGACTCATAGGCAATGTTTATGTAGACTTTCTCTTCGATACAAATCATAACCTCTTGGAAGTTCTTTTATCTTTTTTTTTTTCCTAAAGTTAAGACCTGTTGTATCATATTTATATCCAGAGAATTTGCGAGATATAAGATAGGTGATAAGAGTAATTCTCCTTTTTTTCCAATTTTAGTATGACGTGTATAGTTGGAACTAGCTTCACGCAAACCAGTAGTTTACCTAAATTTTTAGAGAGTACATACATAGCATTCGGCGCACCAGGAGACATTAAACTTTACAAATGAAAAGTGAATCTTCCCTCAATATTTCAAACAAATTACTCATTACACTTATTATTTGTGCCTGGCAGATATATCACTGCGTGCAAAGATGTCGAAACGACCCGCAGACAGTGGGGACTCTGGTTCCCAACCACCTATAAAGAAGGTGCAATTTGAGCCGATTCTAATTGGACCAATATCTACTCTTGAAGAAATGGACATGAAGGTTTTGCAGTTCCAGAACAAGAAGCTGGCGCAGGTATAAAAAAATTTATATTACACTTCTATGCTTAATAAATTGATTTATAACTGCAAATGAAGATAATGAAGATTGAGATGCATATAATTATATGTATATATAAAGAAAGTAGTAATATAGCTTTATATAATAGATAAATATATTAAAATTATATTATACATATATGTAAAAAAAAATATAATTATAAATATGATTATACACGATAACAGTTGGAAAGTTTGAAACTAAGTTGTTATCTTTTGATGAGAATGAATAAAGAAAATAGTAATATAACTATGTAATAAATATATTAAAATTATATTAATTATACGTGTGTAAAAAATATAATTATAAATATAATTATACAGAATGATGGTTGAAAAGAAAGGCTGAAAACTAAATTGTTATTTTTTAATGAGAATGAGCAGAATAAAATAGATTAAATATTACAAGTTTTGCAGAATGGTGTTTAATTAATTTTATTTTGTCTCATAGGATAATTTAGTTTCAACAACTTCTCAATTGTCACTCTATTATATGCATATTGGTGTTACCTAAAATTTAAAAGTATATATGCAATATAATATAAATTATACTTTTATATAAAAATTATTTTTTACAATATTGTACAATTTTTAGTTTTTATATATCTTTTTTCACGTATAATTTTCTTTTATTCCAGAGATTAGAACAAAGGCATAGAATGGAAGCTGAATTAAGACAACGTATCGAACAATTAGAGAAACGTCAAATGCAGGACGATGCAGTACTTAATGTTGTTAATCGATATTGGAATCAACTCAATGAAGATATACGTGTATTATTGCAGAGATTCGATGCTGAAACTGCTGATGAATCAGAAAATAAAAGTATGCTTTGGAAAGAAAAATATAATGTAACAACATTTTCTACGACAAATTCTTACAACAAATCATTTTCTTTTTAATTACAGACGAGAGCGAGGCTACAACGTCGTTTCTTATGCAATTATCTTCTTGGGACAAAGAAGAGTTGGATGACAAATTGGCAAACCGTGTACAGGTGTCGAAACGAGCTGTGTCTAAAGTTGTACAGGCATTCGATCGTTTATCTCAAAGAAACGAGAAGATCACTCTTGCGCTTAAAGGAGAATTTAATGGTGGTAAGTTGTGTGCATCTAGAATTCCTTCAAGGTTTCAACTTAACGCAACAATTTGAACAAATTGACATGTATATCTTTACATTTACCGTAAGATTCAAATTTTTCCACGAAATCTCGGAGAAACTTGACATATTACATAACTATATTGCGAAAAGTCGTACTAACATCTGAGGATACAATTAATGCAATTATGAATTAATATACAGAAGAAGCA
This sequence comes from Temnothorax nylanderi, assembly GCF_030848795.1. Classification (NCBI taxonomy): domain Eukaryota; kingdom Metazoa; phylum Arthropoda; class Insecta; order Hymenoptera; family Formicidae; genus Temnothorax; species Temnothorax nylanderi. The sequence goes on from NW_027249231.1 coordinate 333,726, forward strand.
CCGAACATCGACGAAGTCGTACGTCGTGCCAATGCGGAAATACAAATGGAAAACAGAAATCTGCAGGCGATAAATATACAATTGCACGAAAAGTACCACACTATCTCATTAAAGGTAATTGATTTCTGTTTCATTTATATTTAATTTTCTATTTTTTGTTTATTATCGATTATGTACAACTGACACAGTTATGGTTTATCACGAAATTACAAGTCGGTCTAAAGAGTCGGAAATAAAGAAAAGATATTCCTTCTTATATGAGTATTATTTTTTTAATAAGTAATTAGACATAAGATCTTGCCTGATAATCAGAAATCTCAATATTTATTCTGGCTATATTTTCATAGATGTCAGAACTGCAAGATACAATAACAGGAAAAGATACGCTTGCAGCAGAATTGCGAAATCAAGTCGACGATCTGCAGTACGAATTGAACAAAGTACGAGCGAGAAACGATAAATTAGAACATCACCTTGGAGAAGCAATTGAGAAGTTGAAAGCTTTTCAGCAGATTCATGGCACAGATGAGAAAGGCAGTAATAAACCGAATACTTTAGTTGCATCCAGTGTTCCTCAAACTAAGGTAAAATTTCGTTTTCTTATATAAAGCTACAAGTATACACTAGTTTAATATTACAATATTATTCTATATAATTTATAATATATCTAGATGCATATTATTTACAGCTGGACGACTTACAAAGAGAACTTGAAGAGACACGTGAATTGGCTAACAATAGACTGCAAGAATTAGACAAACTGCATCAGCAACACCGCGACACCTTAAAAGAAGTAGAAAAATTGAAAATGGATGTGAGTAAATAGTCACATTTTCTAAATTTTATTTATATTATATAAATATTGTGATATTTTTAATTTAATTTACTTTGTTACCGAATAGCTGAATTTGAGTATTTCTTGCTGCAGATAAGACAGCTTCCCGAATCGGTAATCGTAGAAACGACAGAGTACAAATGTTTGCAATCGCAATTTTCCGTGCTATATAACGAGTCTATGCAATTAAAAACACAATTGGATGACGCTCGCCAACAATTGCAGTCGAGCAAGAATGCACATCTGCGCCACATTGAGATGATGGAGGTAAGACCTTCATATATTCAGAGACTATATTCACGAATATGTAAATTGTTTTATTTTTATCAATATTCTTTTCATAATATTCTTTTCATAGAGCGAAGAGTTAATGGCTCAAAAGAAATTGCGCGGGGAGTGCATACAACTCGAAGATGTTTTAGCACAATTACGCAAGGAATACGAAATGCTTCGCATTGAATTTGAACAGAATCTAGCTGCCAATGAACAGACAGGTCCAATTAATCGAGAAATGCGGCATCTGATTACCTCTCTTCAGAATCACAATCAGCAATTGAAAGGAGAAGTGCACCGATACAAGCGAAAGTACAAAGAAACTTCTATTGAAATACCTCGAGTATGTACACATAAACATATATCGTAAATTTTAAGTAATTGTGTCTTATTTTTTATTTTATTATAAAATTTAACCATTTTCTGTGCATGGTATCAACTTTGATTTAAATAATATGTATGTATCGATTTATTATTATATACGAAATGGGTCACAATTCACTTTATATTCCTTTATTATATTTACTTTATTATATTCCTACATTCTAATGCCTTCAACTTTAATTTTTCAACGAACTTTTTATTATAAAATGAGTTATATATTTGGGGCAAGGGTCAGGGTAGAAAACCAGACCTGTTGATTACAAGTCAACCACTCTTACCCAGAGCTACGTGTTACCCCAATAATAGAACAAAATTTTACATCTATATTACGTATAAATTGTCATCCGATATATTATTTAACCGCTATAAAAATAGATAAAATGGTTTTATTTTTATCAAATTTTTCCAGCTAAAAAAGGAAGTAGAGGAATTGACAACCAAGTTAGGCCAACAAACGGCGCAAGAAAATAAAGAAGGGAATAATTCAGACGGCAGCGGAAAAGAAGAAGATGCCTCAAATTCGTTGCCAGGTTCTACACAGGTATGTAACGATAATATAAATAAACTTAAATCAAAAGATGACAATTTTTCGCATAGGCGATTATATTAATTTTTTATGTATTTTGTTTGTATACATGTATGTAGTACTAAAAAAAAGAATTTTTCTTGTACAAATGTTACATTTAATATATGGAACTATTGCTCAATTATTAAAATGAGATTTTGTTTGCTACTTATTATTTTTGTGTTAATTGTTGGTTTTGGTATATAGATAAAAGAAGAAAGTGGTGTTACAATAAAGAGGGAGTCTGGTGCTGATGAAGAGGTAGAAACTATTGAGGTTGGAGAAGGTGAAGGCAACAAAAACACGCCAGATTCTCTAACGTTAACATCGCCGACTTTAAAGAAGGAGAAGGATATAAAACGTGAGAAGGATATCAAGAAAGAATCTGTGAAAACTGAACATCGGGATCCTGCACATCGCACTAAAGATGCAAAGATGGCGGAATCGGAGCTCGTGAGGGACTTGAAGGCACAACTTAAGTATGTCCGCAAAGATATCCAGTGTTTTTAAATAAAATACTGATATTGTTTTATTGCGACGATGTATAGTTTTAGAAAATAAACGAGAATAAATATCTGATTGCAGAAAAGCTGTGAATGAGATGAAAGAAATGAAACTTCTATTAGATATGTACAAAGGTGTTGGAAAAGAGCAACGGGACAAAGTACAGTTAATGGCTGCAGAGCGTAAAACGAGAGCCGAGTTGGAGGATTTGCGACAGCAAGTCAAAAAAATTCAAGTATGTTGTAATATATTTTATAAACACTACAATTAATATATGATTTTATATAATGTATAATTTTATATATAGCACGATAATATGATAAATCAATGAAATAAGTAAAACATGTATTCGATCAGTTATTGCAGTTTGGTTGAGGAAAATAATTTATTCAAGTGAAATATTTTACTGTTTAACGTCAATAGTATATTGATATCATAATATTGTGTGAATATTTGCACTTATTGACGAGAGTTATTTTTATTTGGATAATATAACAGTGAATTGCGTTGTGTTCTTGCAGGAAAGTAAACGCGAGGAACGTAAAAAATTAGCTGATGAAGATGCGCAGATAAAGATTAAAAAATTGGAAGAACAAGCGTATACATTGCAACGTCAAGTTGCATGTCAAAAACAGGTAGATCACATTTATTCTTTCTTTTGAAAGCGAAATTTGATGCGCTGCATATAAAAAGATTAGAAAATTAATTAATTAAAGATAAAATCAATTGTAAGAGATCTAAGTCAAGAATTATTTTGTTATTTATGTTAATCATTTATAATGTTAAAAGCTTCTTAATATTAAAAAATAGTCGACAGAATCGTACGCGAACGGAAATGTAACGTTGAACAGAATTGTATCTGGCTGCAGGAGGAAGAGGCGCTTCTGAACGAGATGGAAGTGACCGGGCAAGCATTTGAGGACATGCAAGAGCAGAACTCTAGACTCATACAGCAGCTGCGTGAAAAAGATGACGCGAATTTCAAACTTATGACAGAGAGGATCAAAAGTAATCAATTGCACAAGCTCGCGAGGGAAGAGAAGGACGTGCTGAAGGAGCAAGTATTAACACTAACAACGCAAGTGGAAGCGGCCAATGTAGTTGTACGAAAGTTGGAAGAGAAGGAGCGTCTCTTACAAAACTCTCTCGCCACGGTGGAAAAGGAATTGGCGCTGAGACAGCAGGCAATGGAAATGCACAAGCGGAAAGCGATAGAGAGCGCACAGTCTGCGGCTGATCTGAAACTTCACCTTGGTAAGACTCAACGTGCAAACGCGAAAAAGCTAAAATAAAAATGTTTAATTATGTAAATCTTTAATCATAAATCTCTTATAAATCATATAATTTCATGTATATTTTTTCTTTATCATATAAATAATACACTCTAAGCGTTCGCGACGCTTTTATATATTCTTATTGTTACATCAGCTGGAAAAATAAACGAAAATAAATGATAAAAACTATACACAGTCACTTCCAACAAAAAACTGACATACAGCTTTTACTGTTACAGAAAAGTATCATTCCCAAATGAAGGAAGCGCAACAAGTCGTAGCTGAGAAAACAAGTTCCTTGGAAGCTGAAGCATATAAAACTAAAAGATTACAGGTATAACGATTTAATTCTGCACTATATTTCTCGTGTGTTTTGAACTTATATACCAGTTTTGAATACCATTAATATTCAATTATTGATAGAAGTAAAATTTAATACATGAATTGCATTGTAGGAGGAGATAGCGCAACTCAGACGCAAGGTTGAGCGTATGAAGAAGATTGAGCTCGCTGAAACTCTAGATGAAGTAATGGCGGAAGAGTTGCGGGAGTACAAGGAAACTTTAACGTGTCCGTCTTGTAAGGTAAAGCGTAAGGACGCCGTCCTCACTAAGTGCTTCCACGTGTTCTGCTGGGACTGTCTGCGTACACGTTACGAAACACGGCAACGGAAATGTCCCAAGTGTAACTGCGCTTTCGGCGCCAACGACTACCATCGGCTGTACCTGTCCACATGAAGAAGAAGGTGCTGACTCATTGGAAAATACGCCGCGACGTAGAGTAATGTTTTGTAATATGTTACGTAAGCATTTCTTCTTTCTTTTTTTATATCGTTTATTTATTACTCTGACTTTTTGTGGAATTATGCGCAATATGTGACTATCCCTGCTGAGTGTGTCGATAATGAATCACGAATTTTGCTAAGTTCTTATTAAGACCATAGCACATGAAGAACATAAGTCACAGAATTTAAGTAGAATCACAGTCGAAAATTCTAGAGACTGAATGATTTATCACTTAATTCTACTACTTATGTTTTTTTCATGCATTATGGTCTAGTTTATAAACCAACATATAAGAATAAATAAATAGGTAAAGTGAATGATAAATGAGTGAATGAATGAGTGAGCGAGCGAGCGAAAGAGTGAGCGAATGAGCGAATAAATATGAAAAAGAAAGAAAGAAAAAAGAGAGAGAGGCGAAAAGAGACAGCTGAATTGCATTTTTAGTTAGTCAGTACAGTTATATGGGCTGCAAGCTTTTAATTTTATTTACAATATAAAAAACAATTTATTCAATTTTCTTTGATCTCGTTTTTAAGATAAGCTCACGCGAAATTATCGTTAACATCTATATATAGCACGATGGGTTGCGATCAATGCCTTCTTAAAGCAGATACTGTCCCCCGAGCGACGACAATTTTCTATTTGAAATGTCTTTTATAAGATAAAGTAGAGATCAGTTTGTAAAGTCAAACAAAGCATTGATAACCATTAATCTAGTGAAAAAATTTTGTAACTAATTTAAATCGCAATAACATTTAATAGTTATAACTGTACCAACTAAAATTGATTGATTAACTGACACATTATTCAAATTCAATTACTGTTTGAAATTCATGTAACTGTAAACCTGTTGAATGTGACTAAAGTTCAGCTGCAAGACTCATGTTCTGTATGTTAGGCCTGGTTAAATCAAAGTTGAAAAGTCTCGAAGGAGTGATCTAATAACTCCTCACTCTTAAAAGTAAAATAAATTCATTATTGAGTTAAGGTTCAGAATTAATAATTAGTAATTTGTATGATAATCACGCTTATAGTTATTTATTTAATCAAAAGGATATAATTTAGCAAACACGGTCCAAATTCGCTTTGTCTATTGTTTATAATACGAGACAGGCAAACTGGTTAATAACAGGGATGTCCTGTACGATAATTACTCGACATTATCCAATAAGAAACGAATTTCTTTGCTGATCGTAAACATGTTTGTGATGATTTTCATCGAAATTGCTTTTGGAATTAATGTATTAAAATCAGAAAAATGATATATTTTATTATATATTTCTGAGATGTCTCGGTATCTTAAAAGTATGAATTTTATTTAAGAACTGTAAGAACTATATTTTTAAAAATAAAAAAGGAATATATATATATATGTATAATTATATGAAATGTTTATCAAATCAATATATAAATATTGATTTGATTGTGAAGCGTCAATATTAGCAAATGTTATTTTTAACACTGAACTGTATACATTACTAAATTTAAATAATTTATTCCATTCAAGGCTAGTTGTTTCAACCTGTTGGTAAACTAACTAATAGTTAAATCATATGTCTATCTTTGTCTAATTTGAAGGAGAAACAAAGTATATATATGATTTAACTATTAGTTTATCAACAGGTTGGAACAACTGGCCCTTAGATCATTTAAATTTAAGTTCAAATTTGCGCTCACTAAATCGTTAAATATTTGATACTATTATACTAACATTGTATTATAGTATAAATAATTTTTGAATATGTATTTTCGCATGTGTGAATGCTAATTATGAATGTGAGCATCCATGTATATGCGTTTGTAAAAAAAATGAGATGCAATAACTTATTTTGACAAAAAGATGCATTAATGCGTAAGAGCTCCGTTTCAATAGAATAATTTGTTTTATAGATCTTTATTTTACTTAATCATGCAGAACTATTTTTTCTTTTTTGATAAATTTCGACTATGTTATGTAATAATTCGGAGAAATCTGTCCTTTTTAATTTTCCTTTTTTTTAGGTAGGGAAGTTTATTTAACCCTAGCTCGCCACTCCGGTCCAGTAGAGCGCTAAACGCTTTTTGATTTTCTAGTTTTCACATAATAACGTAATTTTTTATTTTTCTCATAATAAGTTCAGGCTAAATTTAAATCATTTTCTTGGCCTGATATTATCATAGACATCTTATACAAAGTCTTTATTTTCAACAAGCTTAAAAATATTAATTAGAATGAAAATGACAATGCGACAAAGTCGCATGATCTCACGGACCAGTGGAGTGGGTTGAAAATAGGTGCGGCTAGCTAGGGTTAAATATGTAACAATATAGATGTATGATGTAGAAACGTTAATGAAAAATTTGACTTTGCTAAAAATAAACTCTTATTTCTTTGTATTATTTATTCGAGAAAAATACTTTCCAAATCTTAAAATAAAAATATTTCCATATTGGATTTATTCCAATTCTAAATTTGCAAAACTATTTTTAAAAAAATTTTTTTTTCGCTTAATATTTTTTAATTATTTTACAATATGTGTGTGGAGGATAAAAATTGACAAAAGGCGTTCTAAATAATTTCTTATACTTTGAGACATTATTTTGCATTCTTGACGCATTTTTTACATTTGTCTAGTTTTGCTCTTTAACATTTTAAATTTTTTCGAAGATAAACTGAATCGAAAACCGTATCGAAAAATTACACTTATTTCAATTTTCTTTTTCTTTACGTTATGTAATAGTATCAATTAATTCTCATAGCTTTGTATTATAATCGATGTACACTGCAAAGAAAAACACTAGATAAAATTACATGAACAAATGTAAAATTTTATTACGATTTAAATAATGGTACCTATACATGTAATATACATTTTCTTGTTGTTCATGTTATTTTACATACCTTTTTTACAGTGTACGTAAAACATAAATAAAATCGAAAATCGACTTGCATTAATTGATGTACGTGGTAAAAAAAATTTTTGCCACTATTTTGAAACGACTTGAGTCTAGTGTTCTGGTTTTTAATTTTACGAAATTGAGAAACAGGACTTTAACCTCTTATTTTTGAACTAATTTTTAAAGACTTAATTATGTAGAACATAAATCTAGGAAATAAAAACTTTACGAAGGTTACAGCATTTAAGAAATAGCTCTATTCTTTTTTATAATAGAATTAAAAAATATATTTTTCATTTTTTTCAGTATATAGAAGATGTAATATTTTAGGCATAATTTATATTTAATCGTTTATATAAAAAATATTTTAAGAAATTTCGTAAATGTAATTATAATATTTATATTACATTTATTATAAATTAAAAATTAGAATAATTTAAATTCCATATTTAATAATTTATTAATAATTGATTAATAAATTATTAAATTATTTAATAAATAAAGACTAAAAATAAATCGAATCTTTATTTTCTTCGAATAATTGCTTGAAATTAGTTCAAAAGTAAGTAATTCTTCGGAACAAAAATGTGTATAAAATCGTGCATACATATAAGAGCAGCATATTATGTCTGTGGAATCGTTGCATATTACAGTAGTCTTCTCTGAACAACATAAATTGAATGGAAATATATACAAGTTTTGTTGAGCGCTAATAGCGTGTAAACACCTTTCTATTATATGATGATTGAATAAAAAAATGCAGTGAAAATAAAACACATTTAAATGAAATTCCATTATTTTTTCTATTATAAGCTTCTATATTATTCCATTTGTTCCAATGTTTGCTTTTTTATTATGCGTAATGAGTGAGAAACACTTATAAATATTTACGCAACCCTTATATTTTTTATCGGAGAATGAAAACTAGAAATGGGACGCGGAAAGTCAAATAATTCAGCCCAAATGAATTTGTCGTACGAAGTTCTTTCCGATTTTATTCTATCTTACAATATATTTTAAAAATCCTAAGAAATACTTAGTTCTATATACGAAAAGAGAACCTAAGTTCGATCTAAATTGTCTTTTTTTTCTTTTATAAAGTTACTTTTTCCGACGTTTATTATATGCATGTATCGAGTTAAACTTGATTGAAATATAACTAGAATAAAAATACGTATATCGAGTGCAGTTCTTGTAAGGAAACAGTTAATTTAAAAAATAAAAAATTAAGAATGTAATCTGTAGAGTAGCAACATTCTGAGGTTCGAAATCAGTCATTGATTTGAAAACAATAAAATCCTTTTCTGCCCTTTCTTCAACTGTTCTATGAACGAATTGATAAATAACTGATTAATAAGAATTAAATGTTATAGTAAATTTTGTTGTATTACACATATTTAATTCGTTCACTGTGCGCACAGCAGAAAAAGAATTGAAAAAGACTATATCGAATCCAATTGTTTATAAAGAATGCGAAATGATATTAGTAAATAGCAGAGCTCTCTTCTCTGGTAAATAGTATAATAATATAAATAAACGATTAGCAGGAAATCCAAACAATTTAACAGAAGTTCTGAAGATCAAGAATTCGATTTTACAGGTAAATTTCGATGGCCGTGGATGGACATTTCTGCAGTGGAAGAAGAATTTATTATTCGTCATCTAAAACTGAAGAGATATACGTAGTAAAGTCCATAAGTTTCTGGCCCGGGGGTAGAAGGAAGATAAAAAGGAAAAAAAACGGTATTTACCGTTTTTCAATATAATCCCCCTTAAGTTCAATACATTTCTTACATCTCCTTGGCAGCATCTCTATACCTTTAAAAAAATAGTTTTCTTCTTTGGTGGTAAAATGGGCATCAACGGCTGCTTGGATCTCTTCATCGGTCTCAAACTTCCTCCCCCGCAAGTCAGATTTCAAGTTTGCGAACAAGTAGTAGTCGGTGGGGGCCAAGTCTGGGCTGTAAGGTGGGTGAGAGATTTCTTTGAACCCGCATTCCTCCACAGCAGCCTTGGCAATAACGGCTGTGTGCACGGGCACGTTGTCGTGGAGTAGCCGAACACCCCGAGCCAGTTTTTCCCGTCGTTTCTCCTTAATGGCGTCTCGCAAACGGTGCAGTAGAATTGCGTAGTACTCTACGTTCACAGTGGTGTTCCCTTCTTTGTAGTCAATAAGCAAAATTCCTCGGAAATCCCAAAAGATGGTAGCCATAATCTTTTTTGACTGAATGACCCTAAAAGCCTTTCGAGGGGGCACATTCGTTGGTTTTCTCCATTCTATTGACTCCCTTTTGGACAGGGGGTCATGGTACAGGATCATAGTTTCATCTCCAGTGACAATTGATTCCAAAAATTGTTCTGGCTGGAGGTCGTATTCGTTTAAAAACTCTCGGCAACAATTTACGCGCTCGTTTCTTTGTGCAACAGAAAGCAGTCGCGGAACCCATCTTGCGCTAATCTTACTCATGTGTAAATATTGTTTAATGATCGTGTTAACGGTTGTTTTAGAGAGTTCTAGTCTTGCCGCGATTTCGTCAGTCTTCAAACGTAGGTCACTGATCAGTTCAGCCTCCACAAGATCAATGGTTACCGGAGTGGCGACTCTCACAGGCCGACCGGGGCGAGAATCGTCTTCCAGAGTTTCTCGCCCCAATTTGAATAATTTAACCCATTCTTTCACAGTTGAATATGATGGGGAAGAGTCCCCGTACACCCTATCCAAACGCTTTTTAATTTTCATCGGTGGAAGACCTTCTTTGCTCAAGAATTTGATTACCGCACGATACTCGATTTTAAACATTTGAAAAAACTTAGCGACACGTCCACTTTGAATGAAGGTCAAAACCAAACTACCTCAAATAGAGATGTGCGGCGATGCACACAATGGGTATGTTTTCTGGCGGGTTTGCTGAACTGGCTACATTATTCAGCGAGTTTATCTTTTTCCTTTCAACGTGGGGTAAAAAAGATAAACTCTGAACTAGTGCAGCCAGTTCAGCAACGGAAAACAGACCCCATAAGAGCAGATGTCAGGTCACGTGACGGGCAGGGTCAGGTCCTCGGATTCGGTTCCAATAACCACCCCGAAGTTCATGGTCAGGCCGGAAACTTATGGGCCTTATTACTTACGTACAGAGCACAAAAATAAGAACAAATATTCTATCAGGAAATGATAGATTTATCATATTTACGATATGGATGCTACATTTACTTTTTTAAAATTATTTTAAATTCGTATATAAGTTATAGCGGTTTAAAAACTGTTTGGAGACTAAAAAGTAGAGCTAAGAAACTGAACTATATATCGATTTGAGAACTTTTTAAATAGCTCTTAATTTACCGCAAAGCTTCATCGGATATTGTTATTTTTACACGGTGGGGAGGTTAAGTTCAGTAAACGTTGCGATCCACAACATTGGCAATGCATTTATATTTCCTAGTATTAATAATTCATATTGGACATTGACGCATTATAATTATATATCGTCAATTAATATATTCATCGCAATATATTGGAAACGAATTTTGTTCTACCAATAAGGATGCTTGGTTTCCACGCTTTAACAAATCTACCATCGAATTCTGTTTACTAGATTCTATGATATTTCCGCTGGCATTCTGCCGACAAAATTTGTTTCCGACAGATTTGGCAAAAGTACCTGCCAAAGACATATTTGCCAAATCGCGAGAGAGATATTTGTAATAATGACTTTAATATTCTCCATGCTTAGCAACCCGCAACCGCTTCGCGCCATGCGACGCGCATTGACGCGCATGAGTGTAGGGGTGGCGGTGCAGGGTGCAGGGTGCAGGGGTTTCTGCGCGCGAGGCGGCGTCGGCGGCGAGGCACACGATACGTTATCGGTTATATGATACGAGGGCGAAAGCACGCGTACGCGACGAGCGACGAGTGGCGACGAGTGCCTCGTCGGGGAGGATAAAGTGCGTGCCGTACAAAGTGGCAGTAGTGGGCAGTGGCACGGCGACGTGCACATTCGACATTCGACGTCTGACAATAGTGACAATAGACGTCTGGTAGTAGGATTATGGTGCGACCCGCGAGGAGTCGAATACTCGATACACCATTCGTGGCGGCCACTCTGACGCTGTTCATGATGCTGTTGCTCGATCAAGTAAGAACGGAGAGATACGCTGTACAATCTAACTACGTCAGTTCGCGTTATCGCTTCATCCCGCGGAGGAAACGCGTAATCGCGTGTTACACGAGAAAGAGAAAGAGAGAGAGCGAGAGAGAGAGAGATACGTTTATTGTCGTTGGATACGCGTTTTATCCGCACCCTCTCGTCCGTACAACCCTTGTCCGTCCGGCTCCTCCGCCGCGCTTCCGATCAATACACGCCCGTCGCCCGTCGTCGTGTTTGCCATTCATGCGTAAATCTCTTCCATGCTCCTTTTATTTAACCCATTAACGGTCGGTTTTTTGCACGCGATTTTATTATAAATAGAACAGTTTTTTAATTTTAATAAATATTGTAATAAATAAAGTAACTAACTTCTATTAATAAACAGTTACCTCTTGAGTAATTTATGTAAACATGCACGTTCTGTAAACCAAAACTTTCAATCAAGATATATATTGCTGTCAAATGTCAGTACAAATTGCAAATTTAAGGGAGATGGTGCACTTAAAAGTGACTGAAATACTAAATTCTTTGTCATTTGTCTTTAACATTGTTTTCTTGCATATTTTCAATCATATAAATATAAAATGATTTTTGAATACACCTAAATCTCTAAAAAAAATAAACTGAGTAGTCTTTTGGATGATAGAAGAAGCGGATAATAAAAAAATTAAAAAAAATGTTTTTATTTTTTTATTTGATTTGTCACATTTGTATAGCTTTGATTTAGAAACAGACAAAGAAAAGAGTAGAGAAAGGAAGGGAAAAGAGAAAAAAGAAAACTCATTTTAATCGTGTACTTTGGATTATTAATCTGTAATCGATTCGTTATTTATTATTTAAAAAATGATGATATAACATATGTATAATTATAATTATATCTTGTATTGTTTTTTAAGGTGTCTTCTCTACTGTGCCCTGGAGGGCATGCGTAAGTATCTTGTTTTATACCTTATGTTACATAATTGAATACAAAATTGAAAAGTGTGGGGCAAACTATAAATAAAAAGATGCAAATCTGTTGCTTTTTAGCTGTTCTCCTCCAAAATCATGCTGTCTCTATGGCTGTTGTTACGATGACTATACATCATTGCATCCTCGCGTTACAGAAATATTAGATTTCATGTATTGGTATCTATGGTTGGTATATTTTTTCAATCATTTATGTTATTGAACGACATATAGAGGAGTAAAAAGGAAATAAGTTTTTTGTCTTTTTACTCATTACGACTTACAAATTAAGAGATCACTTTTGTAGCATGTACCAGCAGTTTGTTTTAATAAACAAATAAACTTATACATATACACACGTACTGTTTGCCGAACATAATTTTATTTTACACATACTAATCTTGCGTACTGGTTATCATAGTTATCATAGTAGTATTATGTGGATCGAGTAGCAGTCAAGTATTTTATTTACAGGGTAGCGGTACTCGCGATCTTAGTTATAGCCGCAACGTGCGGCTTTTGGCTATGGAAACGTCGCCGTTCGGCATTGTCAGAAGACACGTCCTCGGAAAGAACTTCCACAGGACCGTGGTATCCACCTCCTCATTATAGCCGATGTAGTTCCTTTGTTCAGGCATTACCACCACCATACAACGAGGTATTTGAAAAACTATTATTAATTTAACAAAGAATGTCCTAGTAAAAAATGTTTTATATAAAAATATACATAATTATATACATACAAAATGTCTATATATGTTTTTTCTTGTATAATCTCTGCCCGTTATATTATAGAAAAAATAAGAAGAACAATTAAAAAATAATTAGAGAAAAATAACTTTTGCATTTTTTTTACAAAAAGTAAAATGGCGATTAGATTACACAATATTCTATAAATAATTGTAAAACTGGACGGAGACTGAGACAGACAAAACGGAGTAAATCACACAAGTCTATAATTTATACTAATACGGATACTATACTTTATTTCATATCTATCTATCATCAATAACGCGTTTCGCATACATACATATGTTACTGAGAAGGGAAGAGAGAGAGGGAGATAATTAGAGCGTTCACGCCGTCCTTCACAACATCGTCCATCGCCAGCAACCGTCTTAACAAGCAGAGGTCCGGGATACTCTCGAATCGGCTAAGCCACGTAGGGCTGGATCCTGCTGATCGTTGGCCACAACAGAACCAAGGATCCTCCTGAGCTACGAAGCCCCGAGATCGCCGAGAACTATTGCTGGTCCGTGCCTCGTCTTTGTCCCTCCGCAGAAGCGGGCTGCGGGTCCACGAGTATAACTCGGACCCTTGGAAACGAATCCTCTGGATCCCTAGTAATACGGCAGCACGGATAGAGAACCTCTGGAGGCCGGGTCGATCAACTTTCCGGGAACTCTCCGTATCTCATTATTCTCCCTCTTCTCGCTTATCTCGCTCATCTCGTACACTCTCTCTTCTCATCCCTCTCAATCTCGTTACATAATTCTGTATAATTATATCTGATATATGATTATTACATTTATATATGATTATATAATATGTGGGCAAATTTTTCTTATTTCCTCAAACTTTACTTTTTTTTATAAAAAAGCAATGCAAGGAATTATCCTTTAAATTATCTCTGGTATTCTGGTATATTATTTTTTTGTATATTCGAACAGCGATTATACAAGAGAAAAAAATATATGAACATATTTTATAGAAAATTATGTATATTTCTATGTTTTTATATGAAAAAATTTAATTCGAAACTTTTAAATTTAATACTGGATATTTGATTAATTTAATCAATATCCCAAGATCGTTGAAGAAAATTAAATCATCACAATTTACACAGTTTCCCTCCTACATCATGTACGAGTTTATAATTAAATGTTAAATTAAAATTCAATTAATCATTATAAGCTATTAAAGCTTTATTATCAATTTATTTCTCTGAAGCTTTATCTGCAAATAACTCTTCCGTTTCAATTGCTTATAATTTAAATACTATTCGAATCTCGGTATTTTTATTAACGTAAAATTCACTCTAAATTAAAAAAAGATGTATAATGTTGTTAAAAAGATCTACAAATATTACTAATATAGCAATATAATTTATTTACGGTGATATAAATATTATGTGTGTTTTTCTTACTATACTAATCCATATAAATTCGAAATCTATACTCTTATACAATTTATGCTTAGGTGACTGCAAAACCAGATCTTTATCCTTTAGTAATTGGCTACGACGATAGTTCAGGCAAAGGTACTTCTGGTTTTGTGATGCGCTACTTCAGATCGTTGTCACACGCAAGTACATTGGATTCATTGAGCTCCAGTTTCATGTGCAATATGGTGAACGAAGCAAATACCATTATTCCACCGCCGTACTCCTGTAACAACAGTGTCGACGAATTGTCGGCGACGGAGTGCGAAAGAAGAGAGACGGGCGACGTCGGTTCCATCGTCTCCTTGACAAATCACAGAACAGCCTCTGACATATCAAGCCTTGGTGCTCAATCGCCTTGTTCACCGCCGAGGGCCACCAGCCCAACGATAGAAGTACGCTTGTAATTATATTTCAACGACTTAAAGCCACAGCGTTAAATTTAATTGATGCTAAAACGTCTTTATATATATATATATATATATATATGCGAGTTATTAATCTCACGATGTTAATTTTTTACGTCCATTATTTTTCAGTTACGGGAATTATTGGATAAGATACAGCAACTTCCTCATTTGTCTAACGGTCATTCCACCACCATGCATTGGCAACAGAATCAAACCCCGATTTTGTACGTAACAAGTAGCGATGGTACTACTCAACAACGGCCTTTAAGTCCCAACGACGTCGGTTCGTACAAAGTTAGGAGGACCAGGGGTAAGCTGTACATGCCATTGGGATTGCCGAATTCGCGAAGCAAAACGAAGCGATGGCTGTCGCGCTCCGCACCAACAACGCCCTCGGATACGACACCAATGTCCTTCTTGCCGGGACAGAGCAGGAGGCCTTCGGAGACCGACAACAACAATCAGCAGGCGGTGCCGTTGCTTTACGAGCAAGACGAGAACGAAAGCAACAATATGGATCAACCGTCGTCGGGTGTTCCATTGCTCGCTGAACAAGAGAAAGAACGACAATCGACATGACATGATGTCTAAATTGTTCGTGCCATTTAATACTCGACATCGCAATGATCTCGCGTAAGAGAATTGCCGATATCCACACACATAACACACACAGACACATACACAGACACATATACACAGATTTAAATATTTTATAATATGACTCTGATACACACACATACACATTCATCATGTATGCCGTATCATAAAATTATATACATTCGGGACGTATTGTAGATATTGATGCAACATGTGAAAAAACCTAAACTTTATTTATATTTAATTAAAATAATATTGTACACACAGGAACACATACAAAAATAGATATTAACCAAATACCTAAATATATGTCATTTGATTAATATCATTATATTTTGTATGTGTCCCTTTTATTTAATATCTATTTAGTTAATATGTGTGAGTATGCATATGTGTGTGCATACGTGTGTTCTATATTATTTATTTCTTAATGTTATGCTTAATCTTTTCAATATAGTACAAATTTAGTTATATTCAACTGTTAAATTTAAAAACACTTCCGAATCATAAATATCCAGACATGCATACGCCTTGAAGGTATGCCCCGAAGGTGCCTATACTTTACTACGTGATAAGACATACATGATGTTTATTGTACAAGATACTGTGTTAATCGATTTTCCGATTATTGTTAACCGATAAACGCCGCCTATCTTTTTAACTAAAAATCTCAAGAAATTTGAAGGGACTTTACGGCTGTCTTTGACAAAGTGACTTAAGGCCTTACTCACAGTTTTAGAATTCGATTCTACCATTCTTGAATTACTTGCGATCTTAAACATCAACCCTTTAGCTGCGGTACGCTTCAAATAAAAACCGTCCTCTGTGTGCAGAACGATTACAAGTTACAAGTCATTGAAACAATCGATTTTACTAAAAGTAAAACCGCGTGAATAATTTTAATTCCTCATACAAGACATTTGTTTACGAACGTGGTGTTATAAAAGATTGAAAAAATAAGTTGCAAACTTGTCATTCTTCTATTGCAAATGTATATTTTCAGAAAACCTCAAAAAGTAAATAGTAACAATATAGAGTAAATAAATGTAATATATTTTTAGTTATATTAGATAAATTATCAAACATTAACCGATAGTCAAATCTATCAAAAACAGATTTTGTAAAACATCTATTATATTTTATCAACAGAATACCAGTGTAACAGAGAATCTGCTACCAGAATATGATGACAGATTGATTGCAAAAACCGAGTAGAATACACACACACACACACACGCACACATATACGCATGTGCGTTTTCCGCAGCTAAAGAGTTAAGAAATTAAGATATCGTGGTAAATAAATATGTGCCGTTTATTTCTCTGACAATGGGAAATATAAAAGAAACAAGTCTCAGACTCCTTCTAGTTCTATGGTTTTCAACTGATGCTGTTGATACTTCTTGCCACTTTACATTTAACGTATAAGCTTCGCTTCTTTTCAATAGATATATATTGCGGATTCGCGTCGTCGCATTTTTTTTTGCGACGTAAAATTACGATATTGGAAATTGCGTTATGTTAGAATGGGAAATAGAAGATTTTTATCCGAATAGAAGATTTTTCCACGAATGCGTGTTACTCAGTAATGCACGCGAAATAACGTAAGCAGATTCGTGTTGGGGTAGTACAATAGTAGTGAAACTACGAACGAAGTGAGAAGAATGTTTCGTGCTTTACTTACAAAACTGGAAAATATTTTTTATTTTGATCTATAGGATATCAGATTAGCGTGTGTACATCGAAATTTATTGGTGCGTAAATATATTACGAAAATTTCAACAACCGTCTGATTAACATATATATATAGAGATATAACTTTTTATTATCATATTTATATAGGTTTCATTGATATATATGTAATATTCCATCCAAAAAAAAAAACAACTGATCAGAAAAGAAGGAGTTAGGACAATATCGCGCAATCGTGTAGAAGTACGAACGCTGCGGCAGTAACATATACGAGATACATGAACCAATAGGCTTGTTCGTTTTAGCTGAGCTTCTTGCACAATTTATCTTTCCTCTTTTCTTTTCCACATTGGAGAGAAAAAGAGAAAAGATGAACTGTGCAAGAAGTTCAGCTAAAACGAACAGAATCAATATATAATGCGGATTCCGTCAAGAAATAACAATATAGATTACAGAAATTAATAGATATAGAAAGATTCGATCTCCGTTTAATTTTGAACAAGCAGACGAGACTACCACAATTATAAATACGAATACAAATAATAAAAGCGCAAGAAAGGTACTGGATTAAAGTATAGTTTACATACGTACATCTCTCTGCTATTGGTTATCCAGGCAGACAGATCTGTTAAAAATAGATTTTTTTAAATGTCTTCTACAATAAATTTTATCGATAGGATATCAGCAAAAAATATGACAGAATCTGCCAGTAGAATTTGGTGGCAGATTGACAGTAGAAACCGAATATAAAATGATTATACATTCTGTTTAAATATTCTATTTGCTTTCTGCTAGCAATTCTGCCATCAGATTATATCCGCAGATTCTATTGACAGAACATAAACTTAATATGGACGCAGTTGATTCCAATCTGCTGCAATATTCTGCTCAAATATAATTCTGGTGAAAAAATTCTCATAAGTCATAATTATCATAATATTTTTATTATAATATTTCTTATAAGAATTATTCATACTTTTTTATGAAGATTTCTGAAAAAAATACCTTATACTTCGTTAAATTTTATAAGTTTTCTCCGGAAATTATAGAATAATAAATGTAAGAATATTCATTTCAATTCAACAAAATTTTAGAAAAAGATACAGACTTTCTCAGCATTTTTGAAAAATATTTCAATTCGAATGAAACATCTAAGGAATTGTTTAAAAAGTTATGAATTTACACAGAAAAATTCTGAAATTTATGCAGAAATTCTGAAAAATTGTATGAAGAATTCTAAGAAAAATTTTCACCATTGATCTGCTGACAAACTGCTAGCGTATTGCTAATATTTTGCTTGCTCTTGAGTCTCATTGTCAGCATACATAATACTCATGTTATTGTATAATCGAGAGCAAAGAATACTGTCCTATTCCGATGTAATAAAATTAAACTGCATCGAGTTTCCTATTCGATGACCGATCAATCGACTATGTACCGAAAGAAAACGAGCGGTGAGATTTGTAAAAAAAGAAACTCGGTAAAAGTGCAGTTTTACTCTTTACACTTAATCGAACAGCATTTTGCTCGCCACTGTATTATTATCGCGCACATTTAAAGTTATCAGAATTATGTGGAATCTTGAATTACATGGAATTCTTAATAATTTTATAATTAATTTTTAGCCGCTGATATTTAAGTCGAATGTTATTTACGTATTCGCATACAAATATAAACATATTTATATCTACGCATATATACGATACAAGTAGAACATTTTTCCAAAGTTCTGATTAATTGGAAAATTTGGGAATGTGTTTATATATATTTATCGTTTCGAAAAAAAAAACATGGAAAACATTTTGTTTAATCTAATTGTTTATGTATTGTCTTTTGTTTAATCGTTTACAACCCAAGTTGTGTAAGCAGCAAAACACCTTTTAAAGTTAGTAATTTGCTAAAATATTGAACACACACGCACGCGTGCGTGTACACACACACATACACACAAATTATTTCATTTTTAGTGTAAGAGAAACATGATAAAAACACCAAACACCTGCGTGGTGCTCTGTAAACTATACTTTTACTCCCTTAAGAAAGATTCTGTTTATGTACAAGATATTAATAATTATATAGAAATTGTTGAAAGCATTCAATAATTTTAATTCTAACATGTAAAAGCAGTCACACATTTTAATTGTACTAACATTGTTCATGTATATCATGTATTGACATGTATTTTTTTATAAAGCCAGATACGAATAAATTCAAGCTTTTATGAGGTGTTTTTGCTTCTGTCACGCATCCTATGAATTTTTCCGAATTTCCCCCTTAATACTGAAATCACTGTCAGATTCTTCGTTCATGTTGGTTATTTTTAATTGTTACGCGATAAGTATCATGAAATAATTGCGCATCGGTAGAGAATATAAAATAGACTGGTAATTGGTAGAGATAGTTACAGTTTACATTTCCCGCCAAAAGTATCAGAAGCCTTCTCGAAGTCTCAATTCAAATTTATCGATTTTAAACGCGGGAAGAGCAGGGAAGAAGTCGATACTCGACTCAAATAATCGGTCGACATAATTCGGGATGATCCACGGCTACGGGAATTGTCGGGAATACAAGTTTACTGGTTTACTCCGATTTATTCGAAATACGATGCATTATTGAGTGGTATCGCGTTTTCCATTGACATCGTCGAAGGTCCACTACTTATTTCCGATTAAATTTATCCTTCGTGTAATCGCAAGGATGTCCGTAAGTTGCGAGACTATATACCTCTCACTTTTCTATAACCTCGTTGAAAATTGAATCCTCGAGTTAACCTCACGATTTTTCTTACAGGCGCCGAAACAGGTAACTCATCACACGCGTAATTCTGAATTAATCACATTCACCTCAGCATACCTTTCCTATTTTTTGTAGCAACAGAATGTCGAGCATAAAGAGAAAAAGAGAAAAGAGAGTATTCTTGATCTGTCCAAGTATCTCGAGAAGAATATAAGGGTGAAGTTCGCCGGTGGCAGAGAAGCCGAAGGTATACTTAAAGGTTATGATCCTTTACTCAACCTGGTACTCGACAACACAAAGGAATATCTTAGAGGTGATGTGTAATTAATAATAATAATAATATACCATTTAATTTATTAGGGCGATTATAGATTGTCAATTATAACCTTATTTTACATTATTTTACGCATCTGCTTAATGCTTCTTTATGTGTGTATTTTGACATAAGTATAAATATGCATAATGCTTTTATTAACTCTACGTTACTCGCGTGAAGTGTAAGATAACACTCCAGCCTTAGAAATCTACTAAATATACAGAGTAAAACTCTATTATTGATTGAATGCTGCACGATTTGCCTTACAATTAAAAAACTTTTGCGCTTATCTTTATCTAGAAGATATATAGAATATCATAAATCTTTATTTAATTGTAAATCATCAAAGAGAAGAACGAAAATTGAGATAAAATATTGGGGTGTAAAATACACTCCATGCGAGTAATGTAGGGTTAATTTGACCGCTTTTTAGGAGCTTGCGTGTATTTAAAAATGTAAAAGATGATTTTGTTTATAAGTAAAGTATTAATATTCGTGCGTAAAGAAGTGTCTTTATGTTTATTATTGCTTATTAAAAAATGCAACTGTTGATCTTTTTTTTAATTGCAATTATATATTATATTTGATTTTTAATAAATCTTGTAACACAAACAAATTCTCTTAATTGTGCAGATCCAGATGACCCATATAAATTGAATCAAGACACTCGTATGCTAGGCTTGGTGGTGTGCAGAGGAACATCCGTAGTGCTTATCTGTCCTGTAGATGGCATGGAATCTATTCAGAATCCGTTTATACAACAAGAAGGATAGGCGGGGAGGATCTTCACAATCAATATGTGTTACATCCTAGAGGTGAACCATTTAATCTTGAATATTATTTCCATCTTTATAAATAAAAATATAATTTATTTTTTGCATTATAAGGAAGCTTACATATATAGGAAATAAAACCCATTTTCTTATAAAGATACATGTTTTTATGTCTATGTTTACAATAAATAATACGATTGCACGTCTAAATAAGGTACTATGTGAACTCTCGATTATATACAAGCAGCATAGGGTAATAAGTCCTATAGGTCGCTTTTACTATTTTTATTCGATCCCGAATTCATTTCTCAGCCATGGATATTGTTTCGGACATTCAAAACATGTATGTAAATACCTATATGATTTGAGCACTTTACTGGATAATTTGCAACTATTTGGCAAGTCACAGGCCATCTCATACGGTTCAAAATGTCGCTTCGCGCACTGCCACGGTGCAAACTTTTCGATTTCACTCAGGGGTGTTGGTCTGCGCATCCATTCCACAATCTGATTACTCGTGACGAAAAACACGTCGTCTAGCCGAAGTAGATCGTCGATGAATTTCTAATTACATATGAAAAAATAAACATTATAGTTTATAATTAAACAGAAATAACAAAGTTTATCATATTAGGTAAATTACAATAAGTCAAAAAGTAAATTATAATAATCTTAAATATGCTTTCTTACTGCTATAATTTTTAGTTTTCTGATTTTTTTAAATTAATCGCATAAAATTAAATGCATAAAAATTGATATAGTTATAGTAGACATTCTCCTAAAAGTAGAATAAATAATAAAAGTAATAGAGTAATAAATATGACATCAAATAATCTTGTTTGTGTTAGTTAATAATAAGTACCATCGATTTTAATAATGGCTAATGTTTAAAGTCTTACTTACATTAAATGCATAAAAATACATTGGATTTTGAAACCACGATGCATGAAAATGTAGGCCGAAAGGTGCGCGATTAGTGAGATAATGTCTTTTAAAATTCAGCATGAGCATCTTATAAACGTCTTCGCCAGATAAGTCAGGGGGACATGAATCCACAGTGCTGCACGTGTAATCCTAAATAAAAAATCGATAAATATTGCTTCTATAAAACAAAGATAAAAAAGAGTAGAAACCATAGTAATCTGATAACGGACAAAAGTATTAGGAAATAATAATTATTATCAATTAATTAATTATTATTGGGTGTATATTTCTTTTATATTTTGGTATTTCTTTTATATTTTAGATCGCTTTCAACATGAAAAATATAAATTAAGTTTACAGAAACTAGAATAAAAAGAAAATTTGATAATATCGATTATAAGAACTTTCAATCATTCGATCTTTCTACGCAATGCAGAAAGATGAAATTTCATTGTCATACATTAACAATCTTATATTAAAGTAATCTTGGCTTTTTGTCTTTATTTGGTATTTATCGACAAATTTCCATTCAGTCGCATGTGACTCACGTACATTTGCCAAAAGTTGATTCAGAGGTAGTTCCCAGATACCCGGATAAGAACGAGTAGGGCAGAGTTGTCCTGCACGGACGCACGGATGCGGTGGCCTGTAGTCAAGCGTGTAGGGCCAAAAGGGTGGATCGGAAAATGGTGCAACGATTGAGGAATCGTAAACAAAGCCAAACTCAGACATCATCAGAAACTGGCGATTCCACCCGACCTGTAGAAAAGGCGCCCTTACCCCTACGACATACATAGATTACTTTATAATAAATACTCTTATATTCTCTTGAACAAGACCAGATTACGTTGAAAAGATACATGCAATATTTGTTACAATTCAATTATACAAATACAATTTAAGTATGCATGAAAGTTCTGTTAATAATCGTGACATAGGTCTTTTCTTTCCTTCAATTTGATCTTGATATCATATCGAATTAAAAATAAGATTTCTACCTTTTATATCGGCTATACGAACCGCTGCATATTTCTTAATGATGTTCGCTATTCCGACCATCTCGTCGAACCAGTCCTCAATCGTCGCATTCTTCGACCACCATTCTTCCGGTCCACGATGTCTGAGAAATAATGTTCGATTCATTTTACGTTACGAATCAAACGATTCTTTATGACTTTCCTTATTACAGCTTCTCTTTTGCTTTATATTTAAATTATAGAATACTTACGTAACGGAATGTGCGGCTATTTCGTGACCGGCATTCCATAAATATTGCACATCCCTGTAATTCGTGTATTGATGACTAATATAGAAAGTACCTCTTATAGGACAGCCATTGGGATTTTTTCTGTCATCCGTAAAAATTTCTGTAAATAATCCAACGATTATTTTCTATAATAATCTTTTTCTTCGCCAAAAACTCCCTATTATTATAGGATAAGGATAAAAATATTAGCATTAATATACTGACGTATTATCTCTGGACAATTCTGTGTTGACTTAAAGTTATTGCAGATTTATTAAGATCTTTTAAATAAAACAGAAAAGAGAAATGAAAAAAGGAAATGATGTGAATACGTTAATTTAGTCGATAACTTCTTATTAACTTACTTGAATAGAGTTCGAAATTTTCAGCATTTACAGCGTCATCGAAAGTGATTGTTATCATTTGTGGAGTGGCGAGTGCAGTAAGATTTCCTGGAATTTGAGTCCCTTCCTTAGAACACCAACAATTTGGTAACTGGCATTTCTGCGTGTCGCAAACTGGCGCGGCATTGATATCATGTCGCATGTCTGTAACAGATTGATATTTTTATTAACAGCTGACATGCATAATGTCATTTTATTTTCATAGTGTGATCGAAAACTAAGAGTGCCATTTTTCATATATTTTTCAATTTATGAACAAAAGCACATTTTCAAGATTCGAACGTACTTCACTAAATAATATAATTTGGGAAATTATAAAATACTAAACTTTTTCCGTTTAATCATTTTTTATGCATCAACAAACATATAATTTTAGTTTTTCTATATTTAAACATTTAATTTTACCGTAATGTTGAATTTTTATCTCAATAAAACTGTCTATAAATAAAATCATTATTTATTGAAGAATCTGCTGGTTGAAGTAAATGCGCTCAGTGAAGAACGTCTTTTATATGTGCCAATAAAGAGCTCGATATAACATATGTTTGCGCATTCTTCGCATTTCTTACCGCACCATCCTTCGTCGGAACCATCGGGACAATCGACACTCCCATCGCAAAAATATAGAGCCGGAAGACACGTGCCATCTCCGCAAGCCAAATTGTCCTCGTCACACTCGCCATCCTTGAGCAGCGGCTTCGCCGGTTGGGCATCTACGAGAAACTTTGAAAACTTCACATCACCATTCGATACATAGTTGATAGTAACTATACTTCTTTAAATTACGAACATAAAACATAACGTGAAGACAGTCCTTCCACGAGAGAGGGTTTAATTTTTATACTAAAAGATTAAAGCAAGAATTATGTAGGTATGTATGTTGCGTATATTTTACTTGTAAAAACGTTATAAAATATGCGTGTTTGTATTTGATGTACATTTGCATCTGTGGCTATAATAGCGTTATTTGCATTAAATGTCTAAGCTGTTTAAGGGTACTCTAATGACACATATGTTCCAAATTGGAATTTCCAATAAGAGATTTAATGCTCACAAACAAAGAAATGACTAACTTGTCACCGTTGTGTGATTTTCCGGGTGAAAGTATTGCGTGTATAACACTCGATCGCTTTCTTATGAGTAGAAATCGGCATAAAGTTTGCCAGCGTTTGTTTGTAGTTGCAGGGCCTTCTCAGCCTTTCGTTCGCGTGTTTCAGTAGATTTAGCATAAATATCTAAAATGTACCTGAAGTTACGTCGCAATTATCGACGTTTGTCTTAAAATCACAGATCTGCCTGGAGACATCGAAAAGAAGTCCTTGCGAGCACTTGAATTCGAACACTTCATCATCTGAAATACGATTTAACGATGTAGCAGATGTATATCAATTTTTTTTTTTTTTATATTGCAATAAACTTAATATGATTTTTCATAAACTTAACAAGCACAATAAAAATAATATAATAAATAAAATAATAGAAAAATAAGAAATAACTATGAATAACAAGACATATTAATGTGATTGCATTTGTAATTGCAAATATTGTTTCCATAAGTCTTCGTATTAAAAGAACGTTTTAAATAAAAGAAAGAAGAAGACTTTTAATTACTCAAATTCATCGCCATTCTTACAATGAGCAATGACAGCAACTTCTTTCTCATATTAAGAATATCCTGCAATTTTAATGTAAACTTATACAGAAATGTAAGATTAGACGTTTTATCTCAAAATATTTTAACTGTGTTTTTTAAATATATTTATCGAAGAAATCGAAATAAAAAGCATAATCGTTTTTTTAATTCTAGTTTTACGTGGAGACAATTGATTAATAAAACTTAATTGATAATTTAAATGAATTTTCCTTTTTGTGATCTATAATTACCTAAGCAGAGAAAATATTTAGCACATTCTGTAGGTGACCAGACGCTGTGTGATGGTGCATTAGGATTACGATAGAACTTGTTGTCGTCTATACAAGGAACTTCTCCAGATTTTCCTTTCTCCGCCGCGGTATTTGCTGAAAACATCACGATGTGGAGGTATGAGTCGTGTGACCCACATTTTCCTCGTTTTTGCATATTTAAAAGTCAATAAGCCTTTTTCTTATAAATTAATAAATAATAACAAAATATTATTATAAATCGCGCGTTAGAACTTTCACCTAAAGTACTTGTCCAGCCATACGCATGATACTGCTGAAGAAATATCAATTGCTTGTCGCGAAATTAGTCTAGTTTTAACAATAATTTTTTGCGACATGAATAGCTTGTCATTTCAATTATTTGTAAAGGCAGTTTCTTTACATACTTTTTACAAATTCCTTCCCGGTTTTTGTCGACAACATTTGAAGACATTTGATCATTTTTCTTTTTTTTACTTTAAATAAAGATCTTAAATTATCTTTTAAATTGCACATTTTAAAATAAGACGGAATTAAAATTAAAAATTTGTTCTATGAAGAAAAAGTCGATTTCAGATTTTTAAACTAAGGACAGGAAACTTTATAATTAAAAGAAAAGCCACGATACGTCAGACATCCTGTACAGTTTATGAAAACAAATATTTACTCTTCTATTGAAGTGAATAATTGAAGAAAAAGAATTTTTAAGAAAAGTAAATATTATCGAAGATTGAAACGATTTCAATGTCCCACGGTTACGAGATTATCTTTAGGCGCGCGGTACTTTCACGTTCCGTCTGGCTTCAGAAACGGATATCTGTAGCGTGTGATGTACACTTGTTCGAAGAGAAATCTCATGCGATTAGCGCCATCGTTTTCACCCGAATGCAAAAACGGAAATGAAACTTTCGGCGTGCATTATTGTTCAAAGCAAAATTCCAAATCTAATTTGTTCTTTTTCTCGTTCCGCTTATATTTTATTTCGTGATAAACCAAAATTGAAATCGATACAATTTTATGACATTATTTTTCAGTAAATAGAGAAAGAGAGTGAACTTTTTAACACGAGACAGCCTACTTAAATAAAAGAATTTTTGTGAATTAGTTTTATATGAAAAAAATCTCATTTTTTCAAAGAATACACATATTGAGAGACTACGTCTATATTCCAGCCATAATATAACTTCTATTTAAAAAGTACTTTTTTTTAATTACACAAAAGATATTGCTGTTAAAAACTATTTTATGTTGAAACTTATCTATATTTTGTCTCCCCACACAAAAATACATTACATTACATTATTTTCTGATCCCTGACATGATTAAAGAAAGGGTTTAAATAGTTAGTTCCTCTCTTTCTCTCTCTCTCTCTCTCTCTCTCTCTCTCTCTCTCTCTCTCTCTCTCTGTGAAAGATCATAAATTTAAATACATTTACTTTCCCATTCCCGTTTACTTAAGTAAAAACTTTTACTTAAGTTTTAAAGTTATGTATATTTTTTACAGTTTGCTTTTTTCTTTTTATACTAGAATCACATGTATAATCAGCAGATAAAGTGCGACCTCTGATTATATACTAATTAACTTAAAAATTTTGCTTATCTAATATTTAAATTATTAAGTCTACTTAAATTAATAAACTTTGATTATTTTTCAAGAGTATACTCTCTCATATAATCTATATATATATATATATATATAAGTCTCATATAATATCATATAATATAATATAAGTATTAACACAGATAGTTTTCACCTTTCCACAGCATCAAAAGCTGAACCCATTGATGTTATAACAATATATTTGTTAATAAAATAATATTTTTTAAATTCTTGGTACTATTATATTTAAATTAAGCTATCCACATTACAAAATTAACAAAACTTGACCATTGGATTAAAAGAATGGATGTAAACAGTTCTGAATAGATTAATGTTTTATAGAAACGTTGTATAAGTTTGTCTCGATAAAATTTATGCGAACATCTCGAAAATGTCTATAAGAATATACACATATAACGTGTTTGTTGTTAAAAGTTAACACGCGATTGCAGTACAGGGTTGAAAATTATTCCTTTTAACAAAATTTTCTTTTTGCCAATATTTATTTAAACAAGAGCCATATAACGTTAATGCATTAGAAATAGAACTTCTCTGTATTGCTTTTAAATTCAACGCTTTTCTAGACTTTGATTGACGTTTAATAAACAGGTTGGTGCGCTATTCAAAGTGAAAAAAAAAAAACTTACACTCACGAATACTTTTGAAATTACGAAACTCACCGGAAACGGCGAGCAACGTGATCAGCACAAAACGAAGTCTCCGCCACATGTCGATCTCTTGTGCGCGGATTTGTACCGGTTCCACGCGCGACAGCTCACACTTTCAAACTGACGGCTGCCTACGAAGGCATGCCTTATATGACGAGTATCTGCTTCATCGCGCTTAATCACGCGGATTTCTTCCAGACCGGCTATTTTCACTCGTCTCTAACAATCGCAATACAACTACTTCGGAGACCGTATAATACATTCCTCAGTCAATTTGATCGATCAATGGAAATATCGAGTTATCATCACCGACTTATTTAACATTACATATACTCTTATAACTAACAATAAACTTTAAATTTTCAAACGTTACGAAAGTAAAGTCTATTTGAAATTAATAAGAACACTATAATTTTGTTATCTTTTACACTCTTGAAATTTAATATATAAGATCCTCATCTTTAATCGCTACATAACTACTAAAAAAGAGAAACAATTGCTGCTTTGACATTTTCATCTCCGATCGAGTAAACGCATTCGTTGAATAGCTAATTTAACATTAATTAATTAATTGCATCAGATAAATCAGATAATTTACTACCTAAAGAACCAATTCTCTTCGAATGATTTTGCTATTTCAAATTCGAACTATGTGTTACAAGAAATATAACAGAAAACTAATTGTTTTAAGTTAGTTTATACGTATATATACATATATGATATATATTTATTATATATACAAAAATTATATGTAATTCTAATAAATTTTGGCATGTTATAATATATAAGTCCTTATATTAAATAAAACATTAAATTATTCAAGACACTACAAATTTTCATCCGTCTTTAGCAATATTCAAAATGATTTATAAAATAATAAAACGTTTATTTAAATCACGCTTACATTTATAATACACAATACTATAAAGTTAAAACAAGATTAACTGTCCAAGATTGAGTAATTGGAATGTTGCAGTGTTGGATGAAGTTAATTGTCGTATTTATAATTTATTGAGCAACCTTTGGGCTCAGTTTACGAATATTTGGGAGAATTTCAATACCAACCGTAACTCTGAACCAACTGAAACTCGAGATCAAGTTTAACGGATTCTTCAAGATATAGAAGTAGCTGCCAATTATCTATAAAATCTGCTCGGAGAATTGGATTAAGATCCGGTATAACGGTATTTTAATTATATTAATCAATTTCATTTTTTTTTCTTGTATAAGCGTAATTCTTATATGAGTAGCGAGGCGTGTTTATAAGTAGAGCGGAATGCAATGGTTCTCTTTATTGAAGATTTCAGTATAATTTTTTAATTATATCATAAAACGTCAATCAAATAAACATGAAAATATTATAAAGAATATATTACAATGTAATTAATATAATGTTATAATATTATGAAATATATAAAATATCAAATATTATAATGTACAAAATATTTTCTAAAAATTATAAAAAATAGTTTTAGAAATTATATCTAACATAAAATAGCTAAAGATGTGTGTCAAGTTATTAATAATTTAATTTAAAATATATAACGAAACATTAAACCTTAGTTTTAAGTATTCAGCTTCCGAGGAAATGTCGCGAGTCTAGTAATATTTGACCAATAATTGCAAATCTCTTCCGGTGCTCAGTTACAAAGGAGAAGCGTTTTGCATGGTTCTCGTCACGGTACAAATTTCGGACACAAAGAGTTAATCATGCGGCACTGAGACATCTTCGAAAAGTGATGATGTACTTGAGCTAATTAATTATCTCCTCGCGAGATAAATCGCGCATTTATCACTCTCGCGTTTACATAGTTTGGTAGCAGATCTGGGCGTAATTATTACCGGGCTGGGCAGGTCGCCAAATAACCGTAAGCCCGTGCATAATTGCGAAAAGTCATCCATAGCGACGTTTGGTTTGGCAGCCCGCTCTAATTTGCCGTGCAAGTTAATTCGAAAGTATCTTTAACGTAGCATACGTATCCGATGAATTATCTTGACGTGCATCATGGCTACGAAAGATAAATTTGTCTTCAGAGTTTTCAATAATTAGCGACAAATCATAAAAGCGCTTTTGGATGCAGAATCAATCTTCGAATGTAATTTATTGTTTTATTATTAATTTAAAAAACAATATTTCTTCAACAAAAATAGTGGGATGTTAATGCCCTCGAAATTTTCTGCAAGTGTAAATACATATTCTTAACGATTTGCGCAAATCGAGTTTCAGTGATGGAAGTAGATAATAAAACTATATTTTTATTGTCTAATGATAACCACATACGAATGGAAGATGGCTATGAAAATCTAATCTCGAATAATAAAAAGTTGGGAAGAGTCAACATTAAATCTTCCTAGAGATCTATTCGAATTTTAAGTGAAAAAAATTGATTTTAAATTATTTAAGTGACTGCAATTGTCTTCTTACCGGTTAAAATTATAAACAGAAAATCCACTATTTTTCGTTCTCTCGTATCATTATTACTGTATTATTTTTACGGGTAATGAAGTGAGACACGAATGAAAAATAAAACAATGCGTTTATATTCTAGATACAGTTGTTGTCTTGCCAAGAATTACTTCACTTTCCTAGCCGTTACGACCGTGCCATTAATCATTCTTGAATATCTTATTGTTAGCAAACTAAACCGTGATTAGAACGTTCATCAAAATCCAAAGAACGATATTTGAAGAGAAATTTTAGAAAAAAAGATTAGTATCTTTTTTGTATATCTGAATTGTATAGTATATGTATTTGAATAAAAATATGTTAAAGTAAGAAGCACATTAAACGATAGAAAAATGGAAACACCAGATTTTGTAATTTAAAAAATAATCTGCCCATTTATCTATTTCTTATCGTACCTGTTATATAGTTTTGGTAATAAACGTAATCGAAACCACACACATGGTATATTGGCTCGTGATGTCAAATATATTTCCGGGCTGAAGATGTTCGAAGCTACCGTCAAAATGCACAAATACCTACTCCCAATTCTGACACGTGAGCTTATTTACACGCTATCGGCAACAAAGAGCGTGATCACGCGTGTTTCGTGACGATCCACTGTGTCCACCGAGGACAGACCCATGTACGAAAATACATTTACGTGGAGCAAGAAGATAAATCGAGGTGGCGGCGAGAGGCAGTCGTTGCTTCGTTGACCTCCGTTCAAATTAGAATAATGCCGCGCGAAGAGAACACCAATAGAGAAGAACTGCCTGGCGGAACACGCGGTGGGAAGTTTTCCCAAAGATATGGTTAAATGTCAAAATATAAAGTTTATACTTTCATATTTCCATTGTTATTTTAATCACAAATTATCTACCTGTAATACATTAGTATTTGAATATAATTGTAGTTGCACCTTCCGTTCACGTTTTTATTCATATACGAATGTGCGAATACATATTATTTTCTCTTTTTTTATCCCTAAATTTTTATTCGCGTATTTATTTATTACTTATTATTTCATATTTTTATTTGCGTATTGTTTTTTATTTCCATTTTTTTTTTTCAACCGTTCTACTGTCGGCATCTCGTCTCTCAGAGCTCGAGGTTGTCTCACCTCAGGAATAATTGCCAAGCATCGAGAAAACGTACGTAGGTATCTCCTGACAGCCGTGTCATACGTCGCGTACGACATACGGCATAGCACGAGGAAAGTTCTCGGTCGAGTCCGATTTCAGCGGGACTTGAGTTAAATTCGGACCTCTTCTTCCTCCGATCCGTAGGCCGGCTTATTTAGAATTGCGACGGTCAACGGCAACTGGAAAGGCGGAAATAGAGCGGTTCCAAACATTTCGTTCCGCGACCTGTACGATGCAAACGAGGAAAACGTAATAGGCGGTAATTGATAGTTTTCCCCTATTGTGTCATTGGAGAATATTTCTAGAAGAGTCAACAGAGTTAAGGAATAAGCTGCCATTGACCCTTTTTAAATTTTATGAAAGCCACATTTCTGCATGTTGTCTATCGTGCAATTACATTTATTTTTAATCTGTATATTGGTAAAATAAAATTATATTTTACAGTATAGTGTGTTGAGGCAGTAAAGAAGTAAAAAAATTAATGCACACGCGATACTATAACGTTGACGATGAGATTGGAAACATGATCACTGATAAAAAGATTATCTGAATCAAAGAATTTATTAGCTTTAGCCGGTTTTTTTAATATTACAGAATCTGCTGACAGAATATAATGGCAGATTGGCTGTAGAACCTGAGCAGAATCTATCGTTTCGTAACACTATTCAAATGGTGTGCTCCATTGAAATGTTTACGAAATGACAGATTCTATTCGTTTTCTGACAATCTGCTGTCAGATTATATCAGCAGACTCCGCCCGCGCCGGCAAATACGAGTTTAACGCAGACACGGATGATACCGGATCTGTTGTAATATCTGCTGCTAATCTATTGTCATACTGCGGATAGTTTGCTTACTGGGTTCATGATACAAGATATAAGATAATGAGACGATTTATATAAACAAAATATATTTCTTAAACGAATATGTAATAGCACGTTGCAATTGCAAATTTTTTTTTACAATTAGTGACAAAATTATACGGTTTTTGTGATAGATCTGCAGACAATTATAAAAGGTTTTTTTTATTAGACTCTCGAACAAATTCTAGGAGAGAGTTCTACAGAAAAATTATTTCCCATTGCGCTGTACACGCCGTAATGGGAAGATTGTTAGGAAGTGCGACAAGTTGGTGGTACTCGAGTTTAAATAGACAATAAGAGCTTCTATAAGAAACAGAGTGTAGAACAACTGAGATGAATGAAGGTTTCGTAGGACAAATTCGATGGATGTAGTTACGCGCGATACAAATTTCACCGCCGTTGTTGTCATTGTTATCATCGTCACCACTACCACCACCACCACCACCACCACCACCACCACCACCGCCGCCACCAAAGTCTGAGTTTCTTTCCCGTGCAACATCATGGCCTTTGTACCCTTCCCTCAGAGGGGGTAGCCTAAGTTTAGACCCGGCGAGACTCTGGCCGAGTTCAGTATGAAATCACCATCCTCTAGAATCACTTTCTTCGCGCCGGACGTGCTTTCCGCGTGGAAGTTTCATCGCGTGGGTTTCAACCGGCGAGAAAGCTCGTCGTGCGCTTAGAAAGGATTCCATTTTTTCGGATTCTAGTGTCCAAGAATTTTACATCTCGCGAAGAAAACTAGAAAGGGAATCTGAGAGAGAAAGATTATCGTGATCACGATGGCGTACAGCTGGGATAATCGTGTTAATTTCATAGTGAAATTTCTGTACGGTTAGTAGATGCAGAGGATATTGCAAGGGTAGTCAAGATAGATTCAGGGGAGGACAACAATTTAAAAAAGCGGCACGCATACGCGCTACGAAATCGCGATATCGAAAATTCAAAATAAATGGTGATTTTTTTGCAAAAAATAAATAAAAAATTTAAAATAAACAAATTTCTTTTGTATAAAGCTTTGTTTTGTGCGAAAAAATTATAAAATTTCTATATACGGTATTTATAACAAAGTAAATCGATATTTTTCAGTCTATTAATTAATGAAATGTTCCTCTGTTAAATATATGTGTCGTGCAAATGCGTCCTCTTGCATTGTCTTATCTCGTCATATCTCGTGTATTCTCCCTTTATTCGTGTGTGTAAATCTCGTGAAATGGTAATTGGTGGTAATACAATATGCGTACAAGGGGTGTCTCCCGATAAGTATAAAATAAATGTATCTCGATAGAATTGACAGAAAAAAGAAAGTGTAAAATATGATTTTTTTTGTTATTTGTCACATAGACTGTAATGATAGATGATGTAATGATTAAAAAGAAAATATCTCTTTTAATTTTTCAAGATGTGTTTTAATTCTATAGAAATCGATTGTTTTATCATTTCTTTTCTATGCAGAATGACGGAAAGAGTTAAAAACTCAAAATAATTTTTAAGTAATCTATAGAAAAATGTTTTAAAAACACCTCTTCGTCGTGTATCATTATTATTACATAGAAATGTGGCAAAACATTTTTCTGTTATATTTTTTCTTCTACTGTTAAACAATTATTTTATATTAAGTTTATTTGCCGTGAGACATCTTGTATACTGTTTCATGGAAATTTGTCAACAAAATAAGACATCATCGTATTATTTAAAATATAGTACAGAGATAATATAAGCTTGTGATTAAGAAAAAGTCGACTGCAAATTGATCGGGCAACGGTATATAATGCGGTAAAAGTGGGACACTTCTGTTTGTAAAAATCCAACGATCCAAAATAAGTGCGTTTAGTGAGAGGAACATCCTGTATAACTGCAGATATTGATAACAACGGATATTTGGATAAGCACGATTTCGAGTGCATGGCACTAAGAATGACGCTGATCGAAGGCAAGGGCGAGTTCAATTACAGCCGGTACCAAGAAAATCTTCACATTATGCTCTCTTTGTGGGAGGAAATAGCCGATTTGGCAGATTTTGATAAGGTATGTCACAAGATAATGTTTCTGTATAACAAAACGGACCAACTATCTGTCTTGGCACAATTTAGGTCTTGCACCGGTTTCAAATTCTTCGAATTCTAAGAGCCGCTCAAGACTCTTGTAACTCGAGATCATTCGCAATATTTGTTACGAATTTTCTTACGTTCCAAGACAATTATCTAACGATCTATTAAAATCCACGTATTTTGCTTCGGTAATTTTGCGAAAATTATGTTTGATATTTGGCGAGCGCTTTCTCGGTGAAAATAGGTATTTAATTTCTTTTTTAATAGAAAATTGACAATTTAGATTTCACATTCAATTTTCGATATTCGATATTAATTCAATAATCGAAGATTAATTTGAAAAGTAATAAAGCACATTTTATAAAAACTTGCAAAACTGGATATACAAGTACTTAAATGATTAATTGGACTTGAACGTGCGATTGATTTTATTAATTTTAAATTTACCAAATATTTAAAAAAACAGATAAAAAATAAAGAATTTGTAAATATAATAATTAATTACGTCAAATTAAAAAAAATTGAACTATTAGTCTTATAATTGAAATAATTATTATAATTAAAAATATCTTTCAAATTCTGGTTCGTGTATTGCTGATATATAATAGAAAATAGAAAGTGTTAATCTGTCGTATAATATATTAAAAGAGAGATAAGCATTTATTTATATTATTCCTTCTAGGACGGCGTAGTAACGATAGAAGAATTCAAAAAGGCTGTGCAAAGTAGCTGTGTTGGTCGTTCTTATAATGATTTTCCTCAAGCTATGAAGATGTTCATCGATACCCACTTCAAAATACTTGACATGAATGGTATTGTGTAATATTTACAAACGTAAGAAATATACATTGTGTAGAATAGTGAATACATCATAATTTTTTTTCTACAAAATTAGATCAATAGAAAAAATTGACGAAAATTATTTTTTGAAATAATGGATTTTTAATTTTTATAATGTCTGTTCCAGAGGACGGCGTAATTGGTGCCGAAGAATTTCGATATGATTGTGTTTCAAGGATTGCTGTGGATAATATAGACGTCCTTGATAAGGCTTATCAAAGTCTCTTGAACGTAAGTTCAAAGAAATAATTTGATTATTTGATAAAATAAAATAACTACTTTTTTTTGATACTTTAAAGAACTGATGCTATAAAGCAGTAGCTGTTATCCAATTTATTATCTCAAAACATATCAATTCAAATACACTCCATTGGAAGATGCGCATTTTTTTATTTTATAGGTAAATAAAAAATGCGCAAAATAATAATAAAGAATTATGTCAGTACAATTGTTATTTCATCAAAAAAATTTTTATTATATATCTCATTCCATAATCATTTTAGTAAAAATATTTTAGTAAAATAAATCTTCCAAAGCATAAAAATACATTTAAAAAAAAATAATTACTTCAAAGTGATCATTATGTGAACAGGACGACGACAGAAAACGCGGTGGATTGACCTTATCACGTTATCAGGAATTATACGCGCAATTTCTCGGTAACCCCGACGACAACTGTCCAGCGATCTACCTCTTTGGGCCAATAGGACAAGAATCATAACTGAAATATTTGTCATTTTGAAGCGGCATGAATCTTTGTGTCATTGTATGTACAAAAAGATACACACACACAAAAAAAATGTGTTTAACTCAATATCTGTATTAATCCTTGTAAAAATTATTGTAATAAATCGGATATTTTATTGTAATGAAAAATTTTTGCATACCATACTTCGCGTATGGTAAACGTTAAAACCTTAATGTTAAATGCTCTTCTTTGCAATATCACATATCGATTAATCGCTGTTTCTCCGTTATCAAGTCTTTCAACATCGCATGTAGCAATATATATAGCAATGACAAAAATTCAGAATAATTATCAAGAAATATATTTCTGGAATAATTCCTTTTCTTGAAAACTGTGATAATGTATTTCCAGATCGATAATTAGAATTTTTAAATAATAACACGCGCGCGCGCGTGAGCGTGTAAAAAATACATCTATTTAATGTGTGTGTGTGTGTGTGTGTGTGTGTGAGCACAAAACTGCAATTTACGATAAACAGTATATATAGATTTTCTGAAATATAATTAAACAAAATAATATAATGCAATTATATGGTACAAACAAGAGAAAATTTATTTCTATTTATGTGACAACACAGTACGCTTTGCATGCTACTTGAGATGCTTCTCTGAGTTTTCTTTTCTTTCATTTTCCGTTTATCCATCATAACATTATAATTTAATTTGACGCTTACACTTTTTCACTCCTTCACAATATTTCATATTTATATCGAAGCTTCTATTGATATGCATTTCGTCATATACATGGTGCAGTGTAAATCGAAGATCATTTACGATTAGTACTCTTCGAACAAACCAGTATAATATACATTAATTTAACGAAATATATCGCTTCATACGTATATCGAACACACGCATATGTCTGCCAGACAATAAACTTGTACATTTCACGACATATTTTTTTGTATACCATTTATAACATTTAACGCAGCCATCGCTCTTTTTCGTGTCTTATACATTCATCTGCACGCAAATACATATATCGCAATAACAACTTGAGAAATATTAACAACTTCGTATGTATCTAGCGAGTTCCTTTCTTTTGTAATTGTATGTACTGCTTGACGATTGGTATAAAAGTTACACTCTATATAAAACGTTCGAATCCATAAGTTCTTTCAAACAGGAAGTAAGCATCAGGCATGTAGAAAAACATATTAAGATTAATTTACCCGCTAAAGTTCTTGTTATGTATACAAACAAAAGACACTGTTGCAAAATTTGTTACATATACATCGAGCAAAAGCGTCGTATTTCATAAAGAACTTACATCGACAAAGCGCACTAATGCATAAGATTGGCAAATCTACTCCGCATTGGAAACCTAGCAATTGAATGTAATATAAACTATCCCATTCTATTTCATTCGACAAAAACCTTACATAATTCTAAATATTCGACTAAATTATAATAAATTCGTGCCTAAGTAATCAACCAGTAATCAAACTTCTTGTTGGAATAATAGAATACAGTCAGCAAAGCCTGAGATTGCAAAGCTTAGCAAAGAATAATGTACTTGAATACATATTTTGCGATTCTCTCAATTAGTTTTAACCATTCAAGTATAACGCAACAAGTATACTTTGAACAGGTCGATTGTTAGGATTAATAAGATTCGTATTTCGTTTCTTTGAGGTTTTTGCTTACTAAGGATCACAAAATCAATTCTTGTACAATTTATATAAGTATAACGTGTAACTACATAGTATACGAGTGATCCAATTATTAAAAATAAAAATTAAGTGATTGAGCTTTTTATCTGCAATGCTTTTTTAATCTTTTATTACATATAGCAATAACAAACTTACTTAAACATTTTTAAACTAATGTATGACCCATGCTATGTGAGATTCTAAGCTATATTTGTATTAGTTGTTTCATGTAATTTATTTAACTTCTTCGCAAATAGCGTAAAGATAATTCATGCGTTTATTTCCTCATTTTCGTAGTATAGTAATGACTTAATCCCATCGATGATTATTTTCGAGCTCGATTTGAAGCAGTGATGCTTCTGCTGAAGTAATTTACCACTTTATAATTTCTACAACAAACTCAATTTATTTCCTGTAATCCAAGTGTAGGTGTACCCATACATTTATAAAATTTATAGTTTTCAAATTTTATTACTTTATTCTTGTTTTTCATAAAAAAGACAAATACATTTTCCGTTATATCGAAATATGGTACAATTTTCCATGTGTACTTCTTGTAGCCTGTTTTCTCAATGTCTATTAATTCTAATTAATAGCTTGCTTAATTTTCTGCATTGTAGGGTTAGAACGAATGCTTTAATAAAAAGCAACAGAGAAGCAGCTATCTCCTGAAAATAGTTATATACAAATAACACAAAATTTTGCCAACCAAAACGAAACGTAAAACAATATTTAAAAGAGCATCTTAAAGATTCATATTTTACGTGTCTTTACACGTCTCTCAGATATTTATGTTGCCTGAATATCTAATAATTATATGGAATAGAAAAGAAATCGGACATTCGAATTGTGAGAATTATCGCTAAAGTTTTCAAAAAATAATCTCAAAAAACGGCATAATAAAAATAATGTGAAAAATATTTGAATCTTACAATTAGAAATAATGTTCTCTATTGATCCATAGTAAGCTAGCGACAAGGAAACTATTACTTTGCCTGGCCTTAATTTAATATCTTAACATGTCATAAATTCGGAACTTGGCAAAGCAGGATATTTACCTATAAGAAATAGACAAAACATACTTAAATCTAACCAACAATACTGATAATTATACATTTTACGACGGAAATTTAATCTTTAAGTAACATGGTGAAGATTTACAACATTCGTACCATTTATGCCAAGAATATATATTCACATACGCGTAATGATACCAATGATTAGTATGTAATAAATTCTCTGATTTCTTATTATCGAACATTCATTAACGGAATTCTTACATTCTGAAGCCAAAGGTAATCAGTGTGAAAAATCCAAAATAATTTCAGATGTACTGATGTAACAAGATAATCGAATGATCTGGTAAGATTCAGAATAATTGGACTTGGATGGATGGCTTCACCATGGAACTTATGGATTATTGTAAGACTTGAAAACTTAAATCCCCTGATATAGATATCATCTCTATTTGCGACTATCAAAATTGATTGTATGCGTTTCATGCATACAACTTGTATACTGACTATGGACGGCATATAGAACAATTTATCGTTAATTATCATAAATATTTAGTTAATGACTAATTTAATCATAGTTCCAAATACATGAAATCTTGAAGTGTAGTATTATTTTTGATATTATCACTAAAATAAACCACGGCAATGGTTATTTTACAAATGATACCAACCTCTTAGATAATTTATACATTAATAAATTCAATATCGTTTTAATAATAAGTGTTTTAACTGTCAATACTTTAATGTCATACTTATGTAAGTAATAACTGGATATCGATATCAGAAAAAAAGATTCATGTCAATTAAGAAATGCATTAAAAAAAGAAAAATGCATTTTATATCCGTCACGTTTTCATCACCATTCTCAATAAATTTGTTTAATGAGTAGTAAGAAAACAAAAATTCTTCATTCTAGATAAATTATTCTACTTAAAATCGATCACGCATATGATTAAGCGTTCGCAATTGCGAAATATTTTAATTTCGAACAGTCTGTGAGAATCTATAATATTACATTAAAAAAGAAAAGAAAGCCTTGCCCGAAATAAATATGCTAAAAATGACGAAGACTTAGAACTATACAAATTTATTTATCGCTAAAATATAATGCCAGATATGAACGTAGATGGACATGTTCACCAGTCTCGAAGAATTTCGTAGAAACAGTTCGTTTTAAACTTTCTATATTTCGGAGGAGAGAATTCGTGAAAGAGAAGAACTCTCTCAGTTCACAATGGCTCAAGATAAACGATTCTATTGACACTTATTTAATAGATTCACTTCAGTCCTTCTAAGTACAAAAATTGCATCCGATTAAATCGGTGGTTAATTCTTCGTT
This sequence comes from Temnothorax nylanderi, assembly GCF_030848795.1. Classification (NCBI taxonomy): domain Eukaryota; kingdom Metazoa; phylum Arthropoda; class Insecta; order Hymenoptera; family Formicidae; genus Temnothorax; species Temnothorax nylanderi. The sequence continues at coordinate 373,841 of NW_027249231.1, forward strand.
AGAATATTACATGGTGATCAGTCACATCGATGGAGTTCACACTGGCGTAGGAAGTGGACGCGCGTTGATAGTTGTCGTTTTGGAGTAGAGGAGAATCCGGCTTGTCACGTTCGTGACGCCTAGCTTCACTTTCGCTCGCGAGTTCGCGGGCTCTTCTACGCCCTCGGCGCGACATCACGCCTGAAATAACAAAGAAGCACACTTTAAGCATCTTAAATCTTCATCCCATCTAGCGCAATCTCCCGTCGCACTGTGTGATTACATTAAAATTGTATGATTAAGATTGTGCTGTTGTGTGATAACATTGCTCAATACATATGACTTTTTTTGTGTACATATAATTTTCTACGTGTCTGTAACATTTCTATTTCTATTTATATATACAGGATATATACAAGAAGCAACTCATTAAATATAACACAATATAATATTTCATGCAACAACAAATATGCTCACATTCTTGTAAAAAATACTAAATCTTCAAACATTTCTTCAAGTAGGCACAATAATGTACACGCATTTACAAAATATAACACATATAACATTACAAAATTTCGAGAATCTCTCTTTGAAGAAAACAATTTTTTTCCTTCTTTTTTTTAGATATTAGCACAAATTAACTATAAATTAAAATACATATTGCATTTGCCGATATATACTGAAAATCGTGCAATTACAAAATAAATTTGCTACAAAATAATTTTTTAAGATTTTAATCATAAACAGAAGTTTTTCATATATTGCCGTTCATTATGACATTTTGATAAAAATGATATAAAATATTTATCCATATATAGTCAGCAAAAAATTTTAATTCAAAATTGTAAGGCGTGAGTGTTATAGATTTAAATGTTATAGAAATTTATATAAACATTTTCACTATTTAATTTATTTATGTATTTTTGACAATTTATGTAATTTATCTATCTAACTCTCTGTGAATAAAAATTTTTTTCAATTATATTTCGTTATTCATGTCAAATTATCCTCTACTAATTTCATATTTATTATATTTTTACAATATTACGATAGATGAAAAGTGTTATGTTGTTATATTGACAAATACAATATTCATATCTACCACGGATATCTTTTACAATTAGAGCAAGACATTAAAAAGGTATACAACGATTATCTTAAATAACAGATTAACCCCTAAAAGATATATATTGAAAAAGTTTTAATATATGATCTAAAAATAATTTGTGACATTATATGGAAAAAGGATAAAATTGCAATGTGAGCACCACATGTGTGTGATCTTATTCTACACATTTTTCTTTTTCACCAGTGATAATATTTTTGGATTTTCATATCCCTGTAATCAATAATTTTATAGCAGCATAAAATCAATCTATATTTAATAGGAATTTGATTTCAAAATTCGACAAAGAACTATTCAATTATTGGTCAATGCATAATCTCAGAGATTATACAGGATGAGTTTTATTTCGTGTGCCAATTATCTCTGCCAACTATCTCAGAAAATATTGATTTATTGGACAAATGTTTCAGATAGAAGTTGGAGGATTCAGAGGGCCCGTGTCGGGCCCAGTAGGATCCAAAATCTTTAGATCGTTTATTGGCCTCCTCTGAATCCTCCAACTTCTATCGGAAATTTTTCTAATAAATCAATATTTTCTGAAATAATTGGCGGAGATAATTGGTACACGAAACAAAACTCACTCTGTATATGTTGCAATACATATGTAATTGCATGCTATGCAACATACGTACGGTTACGTTATAGAAAATATATTGATAAGGCAACATTTTTTTTATGTATTAAGATACACTGCATTAACCAAATAGTGACAGGCACAAAAACATGACGCACAAAGGCACTAACATATGTAGGGTAAACACTATAACTATCTTTAATATTTCTGAAAAAGTAAGATTAAAAAAAAATTTGTTTAACAAAAATCGTACGGTACACAAGAGAGCATCGTACGGCGGTAACACTTGCATTCTCGAATGCATCAAATTATTTCCTAGATCAAAAGCACTTTTGTTTAATTATTAAAGTAATTTAAATCGACCGTGACTGGCAATATATAACGTCTTTCCGATATGAACATAGAAAAATTACTTTAATTGTTATTCTATACTGTCAAAAGAAATTTATTATTCCACTTTTTTTTAATTAAATGCTATATCAATAGTTTTGTGTTTATTTTCTAATAACATCTATTAAAACAAATATAATAGCCTATGACATAAGATCATTAATGAAGATCATTTGTGACAAAAATATTTTGGAATGTACTTCAATATTATAACTCTTAACTGGTGATTCAGTCATATACAATTAAAGAATCTATTGAAACACAGGAATCTATTGAATATTTACTATATTTAAAATATTAACTGGTAATTTAGTCAAAATTAAGAAGTTTAGTGAAGCACAATAATATTTACCATTAGAATATATCAGAAATTTAATACATAGATTACCTATTGCTATATGATACTGCTCCTATATATCACACAATTTTTGTTAGATTTCTTTCTCCCATTTTTTAAGGTATTAAAGACGGTAGTCTTATCACACCATGTATAATAATAATCAACTAATATACAAAAATAACATATCATTTAACATCATAAAGTAAAATTAGAGTAGCATGTTTCTAAAAAGCTTTTCCATCCCACACTCATTAATATGGTTAGAAACATCTCGAATACAAACTTTAAATACATGATATAACTAGAACAATCTTAACGACCACAATTAATAAGTTACTCAAATTAATGTGCCAGCTAATATACAAGGTGATTATAAATTGTCTAGATTTGTCTAGCTTTAGGTGTTCATAACTTCCGTTCTAATAAAATTAATCTAAAAAACATTAGAATACAAATTTAGTGAAGCTTCATATGCACATTAAGATTGATCTATTAATAAAAATTGTTCTATCGGATTTTTTTACACATTAATTTTATTATAGATGTATATAGACCGTAAGTATGCACGTATATGATTGTATATAGACTGGAAGTTATGAATACAAAATAAATTTTTATAGCTATTTAGGCAGCGTTTAGAAACATCACCTGAGTGTCGAAAATCTATAGTGCACGTAACATACGCTGTAGGATTTTCAGCAATCGGGTGATGTTTCTGAACGCACCCCTAATATAGTGCAATCGGTTAGACTGAGAATTTAAACAAGGTTATACATATGTTATTTACTGTCGTATTAGCAGCATTATTTTGTTATGCATAGGAATGCGTTAATGCAATATTTTCCTGTAAAATCTTGTCAAGACTCTCTTTAAATTTTGACCTTCAAGATTAAAAGATTGCATTTTCTTCCATATATAAATAAATTAAATTAAAAATAAGAGAAAAACACTGCATTGAGGCAAAAAGTGCAATTACATACTTTTTGAATTTGTTTATCGTACAAATTCTTACTATGTAATATTGAAAATATTAGATGTTAGATATGTTAAAAATATGTTAAAATGAATTGAAAGTTATATACATGTTAAAATAATAATACATATTTTTAATAATTCTTAAAGTTTTCGCATATGTGTATGAAATTAAAATAACGTGCTTGAGACTCTTGTGATTTTAAAATAGGTTTACAAAAAGAATATATCAGATAGTTTCATAAACTTATATAAATTGGGAAAAAATATAATATCATTTTAGTCTTCCAACCTATTATATTTAAATGAAAAATAAGAGAGCAATAATCTGTAATATTAAAAAGAATTGCACTTTCTGGATGCATATTCACATGTGCTAAATAACGATAATGTTAAATCGACAATATTAAATAATACTTTGAAAACTCAGTCTATCTGTGCAAAATAAACAACACGAAAATACGATGACAGATTTTGGACATAGAAGAAAAAAATACTAAGAAATTTTACCACATGTCAAAACGTGGACGTTCCTTTTTTATATTCAGATGCTCTGCATACCTATCTGTCACATTCAAGCACTTTGAACGTAGGTGTGGTTGTAGTGGGTGTGGGAGAATTGTGTTTGCTTACACGATGATTCAAGGATGTCTCTTGCACGTTGTCCAGATTTCCATGCATCGCTCTCTTGTGATTCGCCAATTTCTCTTTGTTCATAGGTGAGCCTAAAACCACCAGGGGCCATGGTGCCAGTCCGCATTACTCAAAAAATGTATATTTAAAGAACACGTTTCTTCTCAATGAAGAAGACTAAGCGCAGACGTTAGTAAAGAAATTTGACAAAGAAATATTTCAATGTGTTACTCTTTGTCGAATTTGAAAAGCTGCTCGTATTAATTATATACATGAAAAGCTGAAGGTTTTTGCAATACACATAGGGATATAAAAATGAAATTTTAATTAATATAACACTGGTGAATCCAAATAAAAATTATTGTTTAACTATTCTATTTCCTCCCTAAGCGTTAAAATGCTTCTGATGCTTCTTAAAACTGTAGTGACTATACTATCAAGTGTATCTACCAATAAAATCTGAATTTACACAAAATATGCTTCATGCAACATAAAGTGTTAATAATACATGTGAACAACATATATTTAAATATATAAAATAATTAAAATTTTGGAAACATATACAAAACATCTTTTTCAAAGAGAGAAATTAAAAAATCATTTTTAGCCAAAATATCAAAATTTGTCTACTAGATCCCGATAAATATATTAAAAAGAAAAACAAAAGAAACTAGATTTTGTCTCAGATCAAATATTTGGGAGTTATGTTGTAACTCAGTCCAAAATGCAGAAATTCAAATTTCAATAAATGTTTTACACGCAGAAAATATTAAAAATTTGAAAATTTATCCTTATCTTCAATAATTTTTCAGACATAAAACGATATAAAATACAACAAAATATTTTCAAAGTTATATTTCCTCATCAAACAGTTGAATAAACTTTAATAAATACAAAATAGTATATGCTGATAGCATGTGAGAATCAGAAGACTTGAGTTACCGAAGAATGTAACATAGACTTTTCTGGCATACATATACCAACAAAAAATTGTATATATAATAGTTGTCATAATTATGACAGCACCATCTTACCTATATAACTTAGCAGTACCGGCAAAAAGATGAGACCATGTGCCGCTCCAAATAGTACAATACCCAAATACATTCTGAAGTAAAATACCTGCAAATATCTCTTAGCTGAGTAATTCCGAGTAATTTTATACAATTAAAATATAAACAAACAGAACACCAATTATCTACGTTATAATCATGATTGATTGATAATAATATTACAAGTACTAAAAATCATTTTAAAAGGATCGAGAGAAGCTATTAAAAAATCAATAAATATAAATACTTTAATATTTCAAATTACTTAAACTAAAAGCCGAGTATGTTTCTTGATCGCAATGATTGATAATTTAAATATTAGACAATTGGCGTTCCATTTAATGTTATAATAGAACAAAGACAAACCTGGAAAATTTGACTTTTTGCAAAGCCCAGTACTATAATACCGCCAAACTTTGTCAGCGTAATACCGCTAAATACTGAGCTACCCATATTTGTCAATGCATCTGCGACTCTTTCAACTCTAGTTGCTTGAACTGAGACAGAGAAAGAATGTACCAGATGACTGCAAAACTCGACGGCTATACCAACTGCCTATAATAAAAATCAACATTGAATGATACATTTTCAACAACTGTTACATAGTAGATTTTTCTGAACTACTTTTTAGCTGTATTTATTATATTTTTATATTTTTTTCTCACTTGTCTTTCTTTGTTCTTGCAGTACATTAATATCATAAAAATATAATTATACAATAAATATATATTTGAATTACAAATGAGATATAAAGTTCCTTAAAAAAAGAGCATTCATAGCAATATATAAAATATTATCCATTTCTTATTCTAATATTAACGAAAAAAACATATATATGTCTTAAAAATATAATAAGCAGAAATATAATTTAAAATAATTGAAAATAAAATATGGAAAAGAAATCAACAAATTTATAATATAAACATTTCATTATTCTATTTAATAATATATATCCCATCTTAAATTTTTTAAAATATACAGCTATAAAAAATGTCCAGATAACAATAGATTGATTTATATAACAATGTGAACTAAAATCCACTGTTCTTGCAATAATCAACTTACCATGACAAGATTTACCAGAGATACTGCATTCAAAGTTATATGCCACCAATACATTAAACCACCAATATTAACGACGATCATTGTGATTGTAATTAGAACCACAAGTGATGAGAAGATATCCAAACCCATTAGCAAGAAAGTAACCACAAATATAGCAAGCAATGAGATTCCTATACTCTGCAATGTGTCGGGCCACATAGTCAGATACTGCTCGTAAAATACATAGAAAACACTGTAGGGAAAAACTTCTACGGTAGTGTTTTTACTGAGCCTTCTCAAGTTACAGTTGAGCATGTTTGTAATATTCGCCGCCACTACTCTGGCTGCTCTCATCGATTCATAATAATCGGCCGATGTCTTGAGAATAGAGTGATAAGCCATGAAATAAGAAGCACCGACTGTCGACATTCCCGTGTTAGGATCGGTAATGTAATTCACACCATGTCCGTAAGCTGCATGACCCCCTTTAGCACATGTCTCGTCGGGATTGTCTTGTAGGAAGAACGATACATATTTGTTGAAGTCAATGGGCACTGGTCTATTGTATTCGTTCAAAGTGGCATTACAAAGAGAACAGTGCCGATCTGCAATCCAAAAATATGTGAAAAATAACTCGATTAAAATAGGAAAATATAACATACGTGATTATATCAATTTCTTAAAGAAAAATACATACCGGTATGCGGACAAAATGAATTGTTCGTAGGAAAATATCTGCAACAACCGTATAATCCCGACCAATCGATATAATCATCCATCCAAGATGAAGCAGGCTTAGCTATGTAAGTTCTAAACAAAGAGAACAAAAATTGAGAATATTTTTTCAGTAAAATCTAAAGACACGTAAACATGAAATTAGATTTATTCGTGAAATTTTCTGTTTCTTATAGCAATATACCTATTTGGTTGTTTAGATGCACTAAATATTTGCGTTGACACTGAATCGCTATTACAATACTGTCCACCGCACACTAAGTTTTGCATTTTCGTATCTGAATAATTTAGGCCATCTTTAACAACAAAATACATTGGCGGCCCGATAGATAAGTAATTATTCAAGAACTGAAAAAAAGCAAAAATTTTAATTTTTGTATAATTTTTTATAATTCATATTCAGTTTGATATTTTTGCTTTATCGATTACATACCTGGAAATATTTAAGCACAAAACTATCTTCGGGCATAGAAAGTTCCTGATCTAGGCCAATTTCGATATGCGGTATTACGGCAATACTGCTGCAGAGCCAACCGAAAAACACAACCATCACAATTGCGCGAACCCATTTTTGCAGCAATAATGGGACGTATGCAAGTTTGAAAATTTTATACAGTACTCCATCTACCACTTCTTCCCCATCATCTCGCTTGGAGCGAATAAAGCAACATACATCTAGCCTATTATTCTGAAATCATAAAAAGATATCTTATGCATTTAGTGTGATCATGAATATAATATATAAAATAAATGTGAGCGAGAAAGAGGGAGAGAAAAGGATCTCTCCTATAAAATAGTAATAAAAATTAAATCTCTACAAAGTCTTGTTGACAAAAAATGTTGAATGGATTAGAATAAATGAAGTATTAACATAAATTGTCTTGTATAAAACATACCGCGTGCCGAATTGTGTCAAGTGCTAAAAGACTGACAAAACATGTGATTTGTAATATGAAATCTACTAATAATGCCATTCCAGCATAGAGGGCAAACGCTTTCACGGCAGGCATATCAGAGAGGCCACCTGTAGACAAAAAGAAATATTAATTGCAACAGCTTATTCGCATACAATTTTCGTGTATGTTTACAATATCTTATGCTAACACATACCAAGGAAGAAACAACAGCTTTCCGACACACTTGTGAGTAACATACTAGGACCAACTTGACCTAATGTACGACCGATATGTTCCGGGATCGATTCATTCGGGCGTCTGCCTTCTCTCTGATGAGTTTGAACGAGAATAAAAATATTATCTACTCCGACTGCCAGCACCAAGAATGGAATGACCTCAATGATGATTAGTGTAGCTGGTATACCAATAAAACCGAACAATCCAACCGAACAAATCACAGACGCCAACACTATAAGTACACCTCCAAGTCCAAGAGTAATCTTAGAATCGTGCTAAAATGTAAATTGATCACATATTAAAATATTAGTAATATTAAATAAGATGCGAAAGGAAAAGAAAGCACGTGGCATAAGATTCTCACCAAAAGACGGGAACATGATCTAATTTGGCCAAGAGACACCGCAATATATCCAAACATAATGATATATGATACCAGAATTGTTACAATGTCCGATTGAGATTCACGATTCAGTTCATCCTCGATAGAACGTTCGGACGTAAACGCCATGTTCATAAATGCCGGTTTTCTTGTTGCCGTCCAATTTTTCATAAAGTTGATATAGCTGAAATTTGGATATAAATGAAATATAATCTATAAGATATAATCTTATTTCGAATTTGCCGCGTAAATTTACCTTTCTTCCCATTCCATAGCGGGTAACAACTTGGCTTTGTTGTGATAATTGTTTACGAGAAAAGTAAGGATTATAGCAGTTGCCTTTTCATATGGTGGATTGTGAAGATCTTGCCCCTGAGACAAAAATCCACCTACTGCAATTGCTGGCTCTACAGGACCGCCATAAAGTGCGAGGCATTCAGGATTATATGCATTTCTGAAAGAAAAATACATAAACGTAATATAAATATAAATGATATATATATATATATATATATATATATATACTCAAAAGATATTACACTTATTTCTCAGATACTTGATATTTATTATAACATATCAACAGTAATTCTTATCAACTTTTGTTATATTTTTTAAATAATTGATCTTAAAAGTTTTAAGTTCATCGTAATTTTTTACTTTTTTATATCAATATAAAAAAATTTATCTAAAGTAGATCCTATCACTATAGTGATACATAGTTCACTTTCTAATAATAATATAAATTCTTTTTATATATATACATTCTTTAGAATCTCTTTTAATTTCAATCTCATAATTACATTTTCGTATTTTATTACTTATAATGCGTGTCTCTATGATTCTTGTTATTTTGCTTATATTATTTCTATAATATAATAATAAATATAAATAAATAAATATGGGATGACGCGTAGTTCTGTGTGAGAATAATCGACTCATAGTCGGTGCGTTCGACTCTCACACAATTCATGCCTGAACTTTGTACAAGATTGATTGAAGAGTTGAAGTTTGTCAGTGAAGGAATATAAGCTAAACTTGTATGGGTAACTTATTTCGAGAACTCATAGTTCAAGAAACAGGAGTTTAAATAAATAAATATTACATTAAATATACAATTTTTTTTGCTTCCATCACTTACTGCGAGCAAACTCTGAAGTGGTCCAAATAGTTCACTGTGTAATTCCCCTCTTCGTCTGAATCTTCAAACTTTTCTAAATTGTCTTGCCAGTAACCCCAAATACTTTGAATAGCGCATTGCGAAACAGTCGTCGGACCAGTAAATGGTCCAGTTAAAGGAGCAAAACATATATTCGCTAATGTATAGTTGTTAGGAGTAATTATACTCTTAATACCTTCTTGCAATTCAAAGACTGTTTTTAGAAAAGTGTTATTAAACACAGGACCAAATACAATTGGGCCATCAGAGGTCTTGTGTACAATCTGTAATTAATATTAGACAATTATACATACAGAATAATAAAAAAACAATTACAGTAGCGCTTTTCTTATTTTGTAAAATATGTATTAAAAATATAACTTGTTCTATGCAAAGATAATAGTCTAATATATTTCTGTAATACATACATTCGGTAAGCCAACGGAAGTAATAATAATTTGTTCAGTTCGATAAAAGGGTTCAAAATGTTTATCGAAATATTCCCTTTCGACGCGCGATCGGGAATTCGGGGATGCCCACAATTCCACAGGATCTGTAGTAATTTGCATGTATTTTATGCCATGTCCCAAGGCAACAATCAATAGGAAGCCAAGGAAAGTATTAACCAAGGTCGAGAAGCACAAACTACAAAAGAATATTAGTCGTTGTAAGCAAATATAGAGCAATATTATAATCTAATTTTGTGTAAACTATATCACAAAATGTAAAAAAATTAACTATTTTATTTACCTGTTCCCCACTTGCAGAAGAATTCTTGCAAAAATTTGTCAGTATTTGCTCCAAGCTTCTCAATAAACGTGGATTGTTCTTCATCAAATTCAGCTGGCAACTCATCGCTAGATATGACACCTAAAAACATTTATATAAAGTATAATAAATTTTCAAAAACTTATAAATACCAATTAAGCACCATTATGCAGTTTAAACAATCTTGAGTGCACGTGCTGTAAACAATTAACATTCTATCATCTATAATGAATATAATAATGCTATAACTAACCAATAATTTCTTATACAAGACAGTATAAAAATATTCTATAAAAAACGTTAAAATGTTCCTAAAATAAGTAATCTTTACGAGATTAACAATAATAAAAAGTACAGTGCCTTAAACATAATTATAATTAACAATGTTGAGACAATATTACATTTAAAAAAGTTAACTTTCTTATATAAATATAATTCTTTAATTAAAATTAACTTAAAATAAAATAAATCAAATTTTTTTTAATTACTGAAATTACTAATCTTGTTAACTTACAAGAAAATAACGTTTAACGTTAACAAAAGTAATATAGAATATGTACAATTAGAATAGTTACGACTAATTATAAGTGTTAAGATATAAAGAAGTCCCCTCAATAATATTAAAGATTTTATTCCACTAATTTTACAAGAAATAATAAAATAATTTGTGCTTAAAATGCTTTAAATTTTTATTTTGATAATTTCCAAAAATTATAGGCATCTTCTATTTGAATGTGCCATATTTTACACATGAAGTGACATATGCATATACAAAATATTAGACAATAAAGCGTAATTGCGCTTTATAATTCATTTTTTAAAGAAATCATTTTCCAATGCTATAATGGAGGAATGTTTTTCTTGATTAAGCTTATATACGGCACATTTTCCTCATCTTAAAATTACCTATTTAAAGCAGTGCCGCCTATCACATACACGTAACATATTGGTAACAACATGCAAAATATTAAGTATTGTGTGTGTGTGGATATATATATATATTATATAATATATATTATATAATGTATGTATGTATATAAAATTTACGTATATAAACGCAACATTAACACAAACATATGAAATACTTATATAACACAATTTTTGTGAGCAGAAAATATAATATTTATATAAATATTTGTCAATTATAGGGGATTTTTAAGGAAAATGTATATTTTACTTCCTTATGAAACTTCTTTATAGGAAATATTCTTAAAAAGTTATTTATGAAAAAAAGAGTATTTATATCATACACAAAATCATAATGAGATTGTTATGCAATGTAATAGATTATCCGAATATATCTCGTCAAGTTCATGCATTTTATGAATTTTTACTATAATTATATAAAATGCAAACTTTTTCAAGCGTCACTCTTAAGCATTTAGACTTTTAGTGCAATTGTATAGTTAATTATCCTAAGTCATCATGTGACTATACAGTATTGCATTGCAAAAGAAATATAGTTATGTACAGCTTAACGCTATAAACAGAACATTTAATAAATCCCAATGTAGATAATTGGGAAAATAAGTGGGAAAATTTGTCTAATGCGCAATTGACATCCTGGCAGGCATAATCTGCAAGGGCTGAAAATAAAGCGAAAAGACACAAAAGCTATGAAGCAACAGAAAAGCTATAACAGTAATGACGAATACATCGAAGCTTTAGAATCGAAAAAACCTACTAGAACGCTTAGACTGAAGGTGGACTGTCTTCTTGGTCAGCGGCAAGGGCATACGAGCACCATCTCCTGGGTGTAATCCGGCAGCTAGCCGTCTACCCACCTGTCTTCCTACCTCCTCTCCTCGTGCAACTATACATATGCGCACACCATACATACACAACCTATAGTCTGTACTCATTTGTATGATATACATAAGTATTATATGAAAATCATATGTGCTTCAAATAGTTAACATAACAAAGTAAATACTCGTTCCGCACACGACAAAAGTTATTTGAGTCACACTTATTACAAACCTAAATATCCACGATAATATTACATATACGTAATTCATAAAGTAACAAAAAAAAAAAAGTTAAAGTTAGTGCAAATGTTAACAATACACTTCTAAGAAAATATTGTATAAGAATTGTGCAGCAAATGTTTCAATAAACAAAGTGGATAACATACATTCGTTATAAAAGGTTATTTAAGAGATTATTTTCTTCTGAACTAATGTTTCAGTACTTAATATCTTATAGATTTTGTATAGCTTTATGTATGTGTAAATGATTATCTTTATATGAATTTAAAAGTACACTATATTTGGCGTAACTGTAGATGAACAATAATTATATCATTCAATAATCTCTTTGATACTTCTCACAAAAATAATGTTTGTTTTTAACGTATGTTGTAAATAAGAAATTAAGACTTTCACGGTGTTATTATACATGTCTTTCGGAATTTCAAATAAAATAAATAAGTGCAAGAAAAAGATCTCACCAAAAAAAACCAAAAAAAAAATTCCAGCAATAAAACACCAAGAATCGTTAGAATAAATTAATCATATAATCAACTCTTCACTTCCACACTTATTTATATATTCACTAAGAGATAATTAATAATAATAACACAAGTTACATAATAACTACAATTAGTCACTATGTTCAATAAATTATATGCAAATATAATTTAAAAAATAGCTTCAATTGAAAAAGATACATGCATTTTCCATTTCCTTAATTTGTTGCAATATTTAGCAATAATTTTTATATATGTTTTAAATATGTTGTAGGATAATTAATTTATTTTATCATCTGAAATATCTCATTGTTTTTAAGAATAGTCTAGCAGTCTAAAGCAATTATTTCAAGCATCTGTTGTAATACTACTAATAGTAATTGAGTGCTTCTTCAGACATTGCATTATACATCTTATATTGTTTTATAATAAAAGATAATCTTTAATGACAAGAAATATCCTTCATCTATGAAAAATGTGAAATTGATGTAAATGCAAATTTTCAAAGTCATTTAAAGTTGTATGAATTTACATTGCAATTTATCAAGTTAATTATAACATGTGTAAAAAACCTATCTTAAATTGTTGTAAAAACACATTTATAATTGTAAAATTTCGAAAAAAATTGAGAAAGATAATATATGCCAGACGGAATAATCTTGTCTTAGACATTTTTCTTTCCTATTCTTAAGAGCAAAAAAATATTAATAGAGATATTTTAAATAATAAGATATAATGGACCTCCCTATACATATTTAAAGAATATATACTTTTGAAATGCACAACAGGGTTAAATTTCTTACCTATACGCTTCCTATGACTGAAACACATCATTAACAGAAGGAAAAGGCAGGTGCCCACATATAAAATAATTGTCATTATAACTTCGTAACCATCGTAACCCAAATATTGAGAACGGTTTTGGTAGTGGAGGCATCGGTGGTGGTACTGGACAACTTTGTTCACAATCGACGCAACTGCAAGCTGGAGTATTTTTCTATAAAAAAAGTTAAACAAATTTTTGTAATCAATCACTTTTGTTATACTGTCTTGTTTGCATATTTCATTCGTGTCTTATAATAAAAAAAAAACAATTTATAGATGCTCTTTGAATCTTTTACTGAATGACAATAATAGAGTGGTCTGTTAAAGCAAATATCTAAGGCTGAGTTCTGATATTCACTGTCAGTACTGAAATCTATAATGTACGTCATGTAAACTATAGATTTCAGTATTTGCAGTGAATATCGGAACGCACGTCTCAATAGAATGCTTTTTAAATTAAATAATACTAAAAATATTGTATATAATATACAATTTAAATTGTCCTAAACAATTCTAACTGCATCAATTTTTAATTAACTTAGATGATTTTTCATTTTAGTGTCATTTGATGTAAGAAAAATATATTCTTTTTCCATTTTAAAATAGCATATTTATAATTTAAAAAATTTTTTAAACAATAATTTTGAAGAAATTTTTATTGCATCATATTTATTTCTTAAAATTAAGTCCAACATTTTTTTCGTATATGAAATAATAGGCGAATTATATTTAAATATTCAACTTTGGATCCTATAGTATACACATAAAAAGTAGATATATCTTATATTAATTTTAATCATGCATATGCTTTATTACAAAAATTAATAAATAAAATATTATGTAATTCCGTGGAAATATAAAATAAACTAATCTATTTAATCTTAACTAATGAATATTACATGAGTTATTAAGAACTTGTTATTCTTGATCACCTGCTTTTGATTACCATTAAATTGCAGAATGATAAAAAGTATGATTGTGTGTGCATTAATCAGCAAAAAATCTAACCATTCACAGTGTTGTTCTTTTCTGTTACTTATTCATTACATTTGTCATGTATAACGTAAAACTCGTGTGTGAAGCAAAGAAAAAAGTGATTTATCAGTACTTAACAGATTCTTATAGGAGAAAAAATGTGTAGCTAATGAATGCATTATACACTTTGCGTTATACACTTATCTTATTAAAAAGTTTTACGCTGTCAATGAATTTTATAGATTTAAAAGAGCATTTGTGATATACATTTTTGTATGTATTGTTCACGCAGAAAGTATATGTTGCATATTTATACGCATATACATTTCTAATAAAAAAATTCTATTTAAAAAATAATACTAACGTTTAGCGCCGTACTGCATGTGTGATTGAGGGTCTAATGGCACAAATGATCCGACAGGTTTGTCAGTATTCACATATGTGATTTGGAAAGGTACATAAACATTATTCTCCGCATCACCCATATAGTGAAACCATTTCAAAGGAGTACATCTACTTGCACCCCATTCTCCGCACATTAAATCCAATGCTAACTGCCCCGTACTCGGCACTGACACCTTATTGCACGAGTTAAACGTGCCGTCAAGATATTTATTTGTTATATATATACCTATCCCGTTAATATATTCTACACCTGGAAAGAGATTCAAAATAGTAAAATGCATATCAAAATGTTATAAACATAAATATTAAATCTTGAATATATTAAATGATGAAATATAATAATTACCATTTGCTTCGCCTTTCTCCGTAATGTTGATAAATTTGCTTTGGTTACCAGCGCATGAAAAATCGCAAAAATGTTTCACTAAATTATCTAAGCAACTAGGGCATCTTTTTAGAAAATTGATGCAAGCTTGATATTTGAGTCTAACGTAGCAAGCTGAGTTGTATCGCAGCAGGTATTAATTCCTTTGCCATCATCCACCAACAAATGTGGACAATGCTTAGCCAACAATTTTTGCCCTTCAGAATTCAATGGCTTCGGTGGTCCATCGTAAGGACAATACTTTTTGTGCATAGCTGCATCCGTGTAACATACTCCATACCATATACAATGATCATTTTCTTGACTGACAACTGTTTGGAAATAATAACATTTTAGACTTTCATTAAATAATCTACTCTTTCGTGAAACAAAACAGCGTGATAGAATTAGCTTTAACTCGTTGTGAATTAAAACATTTTTCTCTTACTGTATCTAACGTATTACTAACATGTATTAGTATCTATATATTATAATAATGGATTATAAATATCGTCATATTCGATGGGTGATAAGTTTTACTGGCCGCGCTCATGCAGGCATACTATATAGAATATATGGAGTATTACATAAGGCATTTCCTAATTGAGTTCTTCATGACCTGCGTATTAAAGTCTGATGAGATTTATTTGAGTCAATGAGCTGAATTAATGATTTAATTCACCTAATATAAAACACAATATTGAATGAAGAACTCTAACAAAGGAATGATATTTCGTTTCTTATTATAAAGATATTCCTATATAGTGAGGTATACGACTAGCAATGGTAATAATATTGTCAATAACAATTACTTGATTGTTCCAAATTAATTTAAGTTTATATAAGTAGTATATTAATTTATTAGAACTATTGTTTATTTCGAGAGACATATTTATTCTCTTCTGGTACAACGTTTATATCTTATTTAAGAGACAAATATTCGTTTAAATTTATTTCTGTTATAAGTTCTGTTAGAAAAAGAAAGAAAGGAAAGACCGTGTTAGATAAGCGATATGAGCAAGGGCGCTATCTTACACGCATGAGAGTGTAAGATAGCGCTCTTGTTAATTTCACATTAGGAATCTTCCCTGGAAGGTCCCTATTTCGTATGGCTACAACACGATATAACTAAAAAATTATCATTTTTGAATTGTTTCCAAAAGAATGCTTAAAGAATTCATAAACTGA